>NC_073385.1:20112094-20414594 GCF_028641065.1 Leucoraja erinaceus
GGTCGAGACCCTTCTTCCACATGGGAAGCAGCTCTGGAAGGTTAGATTGCATGGGATCCAGGGAGAGCTAGCTGACAGGTTAGGGAATTCTCTTCACAGAGGGAAGCAGAGGGTGATGGTGGAAGGTTGTATTTTTGGACTGGACGTCTGTGATTAGTGGTGTGCCTCAGGGTTTGGTGCTGGGCCCGTTGCTGTTTGTCATCTATATCAATTATTTGGTGAGAATGTAGAAGACATAATGAGTATGTTTGCTGATAACACTAAAGTGGGTGGTATACAGTGGAAACCTTTTGACAATAGACAATAGGTGCAGGAGTTGGCCTTTCAGCCCTTCGAGCCAGCACCGCCATTCATTGTGATCATGGCTGATCATTCACAATCAGTACCCCGTTCCTGCCTTCTCCCCATATCCCTTGACTCCGCTATCTTCAAGAGCTCTATCTAACTCTCTCTTGAAAGCTATGTTATACTTCTTCTCTTTTATTTTTATACTGTCCCTGATGTCCCTTGTCAGCCACGGTCGCCCCTTACTCCGCTTGGAATCTTTCTTCCTCTTTGGAATGAACTAATCCTGCACCTTCTGTATTATTCCCAGAAATACCTGCCATTGTTGTTCCACTGTCATCCCTGCTGGAGTATCTTTCCAGTCAACTTTGGCCAGCTCCTCCCTCATGGCTCCATAGTCCCCTTTGTTCAACTGTAATACTGACACCTCCGATTTACCCTTCTCCCTCTCAAATTGTAGATTAAAACATCATATTATGGTCACTCCCCCCTAATGGCTCCTTTACCTCGAGTTCCCTGATCAAATCCGGTTCATTACACAACACTAAATCTTGAATTGCCTTCTCCCTGGTAGGCTCCAGTACAAGCTGCTCTAAGAATCCATCTCGGAGGCAGTACAGATGTGTGCGATCCAGTCAGCAGAAAGACTACACCTGATTACAGTCATGTTATATACAGTGTATGGATGGAGATTTAAGAGCGTGTAGCGGTTGTAATATGTGATTGTAGATCTGCTCCTGTGGTTAGCCCACAAATAGTCGCCTGGGTGGGCCCCATCTTGGAAGCATTTATGGAGGTGAAACCAGGGTGTGAGCTTCACAGCAGCTTCACAGCTACGGAGACAGCTGCAGAGATCTATGAGAGTGGAGAGCAGCTACATAGTTCCCTTAAAGTGGTGTCACAGGTAAATAGGGTGATCAAGAAAACTTTCAGGTACATTAGCCTTCATCAGTTTCCGCATCCGCACCCTCCAAACAACATGGAAACGGGCCCTTTGGTTCAACTTGCCAACACCGACCAACATATCCACACTAGTCGCACCAGCCTGCGTTTGGCTCATATCCCTCTAACACAATCATATCCATCTACCTGCCCAAATGTCTTGTAAACATTGTGATAGTCCCTGCTTCAACTACCTCCTCCGACAGCTCGTTCCCAACACCCACCACCCTTTGTGTGAAACAGCTGCCCCTCAGGTTCCTATTAAATCTTTCCCCTCTCACCTTAAATCTATGTCCTCTGGTTCTTGATTCCCCTATCCTGGGTGAAAGACGCTGTGCGTCTACCCGATCTATTCCTCTCATCCTCCTGTGCTCCAAGGAATATAGTCGTAGCCTGCCCAACCTCACCCTATAGCTCAGGCCCTCCACTCCCGGCAACATCCTCGCAAATCTCTGCACTCTCTACTTGACAACATCTTTCCTGCAACCTGTGGTCTGGCCCCCCCTGGGTGGGTGGTCTCACCGTCCACTTTCGGCAGAGGTCCTCTTGCTGATCGGCCACCATGAGGCTGCTGTCGGGAGTGAGGAGGGTCTGCATGTGATGGGTGGAGTCCAAGAACCGCTGCAAGACCCCCGACTCAAACCTCTGGATCGTTTCCTGAGGGCGATACACAGGGGAAGGGGGCTTACAGGTGGTCAGGGCACACTCTCACTCACGACCCCCACCAAAACCAACTTCACCCCACTGCCCCCCCACCCCCAACAACCCTCACCCTCACAACCCCCCCCACCTCTCCCTTCCCCACCCTCACCCCTCCCTCCCCCAGCCACCTCACCCCCACTCCCAACAACCCTCATCCCTCCCTTCCCCACTCTCACCCTCCCCCCACCCCCCCTCCCCCTCTCACCCCCCACCCATGACCCCACTCTCACCCCTCCCTTCCCCACTCTCATGACTCCCACCCTCCCTAACCTCACCCCACCCCCAACAACCCTCATCCTCACCACCTCCACCCTCCCTCCACCCCCAGCTCACGACTCCCATCCTAACCAACCTCACTCCTCCCTCCCCCAGCCACTCCTTCCCCACCCTCACCCC
This sequence comes from Leucoraja erinaceus, assembly GCF_028641065.1. Taxonomy (NCBI): domain Eukaryota; kingdom Metazoa; phylum Chordata; class Chondrichthyes; order Rajiformes; family Rajidae; genus Leucoraja; species Leucoraja erinaceus. Next base: position 20,114,420 of record NC_073385.1, read on the forward strand.
TGCCCAGGCCCTGCGGTAGACCCGGCGTGTTCCGCCATCTTACCTGGTGCTTGGCCAACAATTGCTGGGGGCTGCCCTGGTCCTGGAGGAAGGACACCGCTCCCTCGATGCAGCCTTCCATCTCTCTCCGTGCGTCTTCAAAGTCCTGCCTGACGTTGGCCTGCACCTCAGGGTGCTCCCTGCCCTCTGCCCAGGGGGCACCCAACGCCTCCTAACAGAAGAGAGAGAGAGAGAGACGTCACACAGAGTCACGGTCAGAGTCCCACCCGCACCGCTCCTCCTTCTCCCCGCTCCCCTCCAGCAGAAACAGAAACAAATAGGTGTAGGAGGAGGCCATTCAGCCTTTCAAGCTAGCACCGCCATTCAATATGATCATGGCTGATCATCCAAAATCCATTCCTGCTTTCACCCCATATCCCATGATTCCATTAGCCCTAAGAGCTAAACCGGACTCTCTAGAATACATCCAGTGACTTGGCCTCCACTGCCTTCTGTGGCAGAGAATTCCACAGATTCACAACTGGGTGTGAATCTCAGTCTTAAATGGCCTACCCCTTATTCTAAAACTAAGTCAGGGCTGCTCACGCTTTGAGCGTGAGACTCATGCCCTCAAGCAAACTCTCACGCCCTCACGCTGATCAGAAATTTCTCACGCTCAGTGGTGAGAAATTCTGTGATCAACGAAAATTTCAAAACTCGGGTAAACTGCATGGTCCGCGGGTGTTGGAGAGCCGGGGCTGCGGGAGGGATGGGAGCAGAACTAGCGGCGGGAACAGATGCGGGGAGCCGGGACTTGCGAGTGTTAGTGGCGGCGCTGTCGAGTGTTTGCGGGGCTGACACTGCAGCTCCGGCCATGGAGCACTCCGGACAGTGCAAGAGTCCCGTGCCGTCTGAAGCGTTGCACCGCTGCCGCGAGAGTCTCTGTGCCAAAGGGACAGACTCTCAAAGGGAGGTGGAGAGAGAGAGAGGGGATGGAGACAGGGAGACAATGGGGAGAGAGAGGGGAGAGACAGAGGGGGCGTGAATGGAGAGAGAAAAGAGGGAGAGGGGGGAAGAGAGAGAGGTGGTAAAAGAGAGAGAGAGATGGGGGCAAAGAGGAGAGAGACAGAGGAGAAAGAGAGAGCCAGGGGGAGAGTGAGGTGGGAGGGAGAAATGGGAGAGAGAGATGAGAGGAGAGACAGAGATAGAGGGGAGAGTGTGGAGAGATAGTGAGGGAGAAAGAGAGAGAGGGGGGAAGAGAGGAAGATAGAGAAGAAAGAGAGGGAGAGAGAGAGGGGGGAGAGAGTTAGGGGAAAGGGGAGAGAGAGTTAGGGGAAAGAATGGAGGAAGAGGGGGGAGAGAGTTAGGGGAAAGAGGGGAGAGAGAGTTAGGGGAAGGAGAGGGGGAAGAGAGAGAGAGGGAGAGAGAAGAGAGGGAAGGGGAGAGGGGAAGGGGAGAGAGAAGGATGAGAGTGAGGTGGGAGGGAAAGGGAGGTGGAGAGAGAGGGAGAGGGGGATAGAGAGGCAGGGCTGCCAACTCCCATGTATTGAGCGTGAGAATCACGCATTTCACCAAATTCTCACGCTGATCACAAATTTCTCTCGCTCTGTTGTGAGAAATTCTGTGATCAACGAAAATTTCAAAACTCATATCAACTGCATGGGCCGCGGGTGTTGGAAGCAGAAGCAGCGGCGGGGACAGATGCGGACGGGGAGCGGGGCTGGCGAGTGTTTGCTGGGCTGGCGAGTCGCTCACTGCAGCTCCGGCCATGGAGCAGCCTCAGTGCAAGAGTCCCGGGCCGTCGGAGGCGTCGAAGCGTTGCGCCGCTGCCGTGAGAGTCTCTGTGCCGAATTCGCCCAGGTGACCGGCATGGATCAGGCTGCGGCTCGGTACATCCTGGAGGACAACCAGTGGCTGCTGGAAGTAAGTACCAAGCACTGGGTAGATACGGTGGAAGATAGTGGACTTCAAATGGGGGTGGTTGGTGAAAGCATCCTGCTTGCCTGCTAGATTTTCACTTACTGTAACTGCAGGAAAAATGTTCCCGATGTTGGGGGCGTTCAGAACCATGGGTCACAGTTTAAGAATAAAGGGGGGGGCCAGTTAGGACTGAGATGAGAACAAACTTTCTTCACGCAGAGAGTTGTGAATCTGTGGAATTCTCTGCCACAGAAGGCAGTGCAGGCCAATTCACTGGATGTTTTCAAGAGAGAGTTACATTTAGTTCTTGGGGCTAACGACATCAAGGGATATGGGGAAAAAACAGGAAAGAGGTACTGATTTTAGATGAATAGCCATGATCATATTGAATGGCAGTGCTGGCTCGAAGGGCCGATGGCCTATTCCTGCACCTATTTTCTATGTTTCTATGCTTGAGTATATGGCAATAAAACTCGATCACTTGATTTTGAAGCATTCATGCATGGTGGAGGTATAATGTAGTCATAGAGTGATACAGTGTGAAAACAGGCCCTTCGGTGCAACTTGCCCACACCCGCCAACATGTCCCAGCTACGCCACCTGCTTTTGGTCCATACCTCCAAACCTGTCCTATCCATGTATTAGTCTAACTTTTTCTTAATTGTTGGGATGGTCCCTGCCTCAACTACCTCCTCTGGCAGCTTGTTCCATACACCCATCACCCTTTGTGTGGATACAGTTACCCCTTAAAAAGTTACATCTTAAAAATACTTTGTACAAAAAACATTGAAATCATACTTCTACAGTGCACTAAAACATGATTTTAATACATCAAATTTCAAAAAGTTCCTACCCTGGGAGGGGGGCCACCCATCTTCCACACCCTCTCCCCACTCGGTTGCTCCACTCCCTCACCGGGTACCCCCAAGGCCAGTGATCAGTGATTGCACAGCCTCCCCCCTTTCAAAAACGCTCCAATCCAATTTAAAGCATATATATTGCACCATATATGCACCATATTGCACAATTTCAAGCTGAAAAATGCAAATGTTCCGTACCAATGGGAGGGGCCACCCCTCCCCCCTCCCCCGTCGCTATACTCCCTCGGGCTTGGTCTCTCGCAATTTCTCACTCCCAACTCTCACCCAATGTTGGCAGCCCTGAAACTATGACCCCTTGTTCTGGACTTCCCCAACATCGGGAACAATCTTCCTGCATCTAGCCTATCCAACACCTTAAGAATTTTGTAAGTTTCTATAAGATCCCTCCTCTTCTAAATTCTAGCGAGTACAAGCCGAGTCTATCCAGTCTTTCTTCATATGAAAGTCCTGCCATCCCAGGAATCAGTCTGGTGAACCTTCTCTGTACTCCCTCTATGGCAAGAATGTCTTTCCCCAGATTAGGAGACCAAAACTGCACGCAATACTCCAGGAGTGGTCTCACCAAGACCCTGTACAACTGCAGTAGAACCTCCCTACTCCTATACTCAAATCCTTTTGCTATGAATGTTAATATACCATTTGCTTTTTTCACTGCCTGTGTTGTTGCCTTTTTAAGCATTTGCCAAAATGTCTTGTGCCATCACTGAATCGCTGGTAACCGATCCCTGGAGCTCAGGCCCTCAACTCCTGGCATCATCCCTGTAGATCAGTGGTCGGCAGCCTACGGCCCCCGGGCCAAATGCGGCCCATAACCCAAAATCATCCGGCCCGCGGGCGGATTTTTTCCCCCGTAATCATCCGGCCCGCCGATCGCCCCGAGCAGCGGCCGAGCGCCGAGCTCTGGTTGTAACGCATCCTGCGCAAAACCACTGGCACGGCCGCGCACCTTCTGTGAACACGTTTAAGAAAGAACTGCAGATGCTGGAAAAACCGAAGGTAGGAGAAACTCAGCGGGTGAGACATACAAGGATTGCTCGAGGCTGCCTCACCCGCTGAGTTTCTCCAGTATTTTTGTCTACCTTCTGTGAATACGTGATTAGATGCCTGCCATCCGGGGTGGGATCCATGTGTACACATGATAGATGTGACCAAAACTGAACACACCTCACCAAGAGCTGCCTCACCAACGTCTTGCACAACTGCAACATAACCTCAACTATAATACTCTATGTGTAGGAAAGAACTTCAGATTCTGGTTTAAATCGAAGATAGACACAAAATGCTGGCGTAACTAAATGTCTGAAGAAGGATCTCGACTTGAAGATGCTGCCTGTCCCGCTGAGTTACTCCAGCTTTTTGTGTCTATCTTCTATAATACTCTATAATAGATAGAGTATTACAGAGTATATAATCTTCTACAATACTCTGACTGATGAAGGCCAATGTGCTGAAAGCCTTTTTGACCACCTTGTCCACCTGTGACTCCACTTACAAGGAACGATGTACCTGTTCTCCTAGATCCCTCTGCTGTACTTAGTTGGCGGGGGCGCTGCGAGTCGGCTGCCCTGCCAGCGGCGTGCTCGTTATTTCTTTTTTTTTAGTGTGTCCAAATGTTTGTTTTAATGTTTCTCGGTGTGTCTTGGGTTGGCGGTGGTAAGGGGGCGGTAAAGAGGGAAAACGCTTTTGGTCGTCTCCTCCACGGAGAGGAGACTTTTTCCATGTCACCTCCCTCGCGGCCTAACACCATGGATCGGTGCGGCCTTTCCCGAAGTCGGGCCCGGAGTTCCAGCAGCATGCGGAGCGTGGACTTTACATCGCGGAGCGGGCGAGCCCTTGCTGGGGTCGCCAGAAGGGAGTGCTCTGATCGCTGACCCGCAGAGCTGGTCTGCGGAGCTATTAGCCGTGGGCGCGGCGTGGACTTACCATCCGGAGCGGGATCCCTCGCCGGGGACAGCCAGAGAAGAGCTCCGACCGCCGGCCTACAACATCCTGAAGCCCCGGTCTCCAGTAAGAAAGTGTCGATTCTGGTCCTCCAGTGTGTTCGACCATCCTGATGAGAGGGCCTGTACATCGGGCAGTCCGTAGCGGCGACTGCGGAGGTTTATGGCCCCGACCACGGGTGAACAAGGAGGAGGACTGACTGAACTTTGTTGCCTTCCACCACAAAGAAGAATGCTGTGGTGGATGTTTGTGTTTAATCTTATTGTGTGTTCTTTTTTCATTCATTTCACTGCACTTATGTGTATATGTGACTAATAAAATTGCCTATTGACAACACTACCCAGGTCCCTGCCATTCACAATGAAGGTCCTGCTCTCGTTAGATTTACTGACCAAAACGGAACACAATACTCTGAGTGCAGCCTCACCGTGTCTTGTACAACTGAGACATAACCTCTACACTTGTGAACCTGACTGATGAAGGGCAGCTGTTTGATTGCTGCCATTTACTGCAGGGTTCTTGTAGATTTGTCTCGTACAGCCTACAGACCAAGCCCTTGAAGGTGATTGACCAGACCCAGTCTGACCCTGGACATTCCAGCTGCCGCATTCTGTGGGGAACCAGGGCCAAGATCACAGCCAGACCTGGCCACACGCTGGAGTTTGATGCAGCACGGACACTGGCCCTTCAGCCCATCCCTCCCTGCTGACCCATTGACAGAGGCTGAAGCTGGGGTGGCCCCTCTACCTCGGTGACGTGTACGCCCGCGGGCAGCTGCCTGGAGAGGCCCAGGAACTGGGACACATACGTCATGATGGACTTCTCATCCGGATTCTCAACGGTAAGGTCTGTGGAAGGAGCACCAGGTCAGTGATAGACCCCAGTATCACCCACTGCAAGCATACCCACCACCCCATCCACCCCACCCCACTGACTCCCCCCCCCCCACCCACGCCCCCCACACTCTACCCCACCCCACCCACTCATCCCCATCTCATCCATTCCCCCCACCCCCACCCCAAGCATACCCACCCACTCCCCCAACCCAAATATACCCATCACCCCACCCACCCACTCGCCCCGTCCCTTGCCCCCCCCCCCTCTCACCGTGGGGCTCGAGCAGCCGGGGGATGCCGAGGATGTTCTCTGCGGTGGTGAAGATGATGTTGAGGGTGTGGGCGGGGGAGGAGGGCTGGAGCTGGGTGGGGGGCAGCACCCCAGGGTGCAGACTGTTCACCAGCGCCGCAAACGCTCGCCCGTCCCGCCAGCTCACGCCAAAGTCACGGATGGGCACCGGCGTCCCCCTGTAACACACGGAGCACCATCACGCCAGGAACACGGAACATGCCTCATGCACGGCCTGGTACAAAGAACATGGCTCCAGCACACGGCTCACGCATCGCTGGTACATAGAACACGGCTCGCTCCCTGACCTCCCCACCCCCTCCATTACCTGGCCTTGTCCTGGGCCCAGTGGAGCAGGGCCTGTCGGGCCGAGCCCCCCCACTGCCACTGGAAACGGCCCCTCTTGAGTGGGGGGGTCCCTGTGGGGGAGGAGGTGACGTCGGGAACCAGATGCCTCTCGCTGGGGTCTCGAGGTAACCCCAGGGTCAGGTTCTCCATCTGTGGTGGCAAAACAGGCAGTCACGGAAATGTACCCCACAAACCCAGCCATGACACGGTACCCCAGAACCCAGCTCTGACACTGCACCCCAAAACCCAGCACCACCTAAACGTAAATCTGAACTCATCAGTGATGAGAAAGCTCCCTACGCGTTTATCTCTTCTCCACTCTCCCAACAAGCAAGAGGTGCAGAAGTATAAAAATGCACCTGGCCAGTTTCTTCCCAGCTCTTTAGATTAGAGATACAGGGTGGAAACAGGCCCTCCGGCCCACTGAGTCTGCGCCGACCAGCGATTGCCATCCCCAGCACTATCCTACACACTCCTTACATATATACAAAGCCAATTAACCTACAAACCTGCACGTCTTTGGAGTGTGGGAGGAAACCGAAGCACCCGGAGAAAAACCACGTGGTCCCAGGGAGAACATACAAACTTCGTACAGACAGCACCCATAGTCAGGATCAAACCCGGGTCTCTGGTCGCTGTGAGGCAGCAGCTCTACCGCTGTGCCACCGTGACGCCCTGTTAGCAAACATCTAAACCAGCTAGAGGGCGGTCCTGAGCTACCATCTACCTCATTGGAGACCCTCGGACTATCTTTAATCGGGAACTTTACTGGAACTTATCTTCCCTTTATTTTCTATCTGTACACGGTGGACGGATCGATTGTAATCTGTACAGTCTTTCTGCAACAAAAGCTTATGACTGTACCTCGCTACACGTGACAATAAACTAAACTAATCAGCGGTCGTTAGAGTGGGCTTGTGGGGTAGAGACCCACCTGGAAGTGACGGATGATGGACCAGACCAGGCCCAGGACCACGGTGGGTTTCCCTGCCACCACATCCGGCACGTTGATGTTCACCAGCTTCACCTGTAACACCAAGGACAGTTGCCGTCACTGACCAGTCCTCCCCGACCCAGCCCAGCCTGTCCCAGCCCAGCTTGTTCCTGCCCAGCCCGGCTTGTCCCAGTCCAGCCCAGCCTGTCCCAGCCCAGCCCAGCCTGTCCCAGCCCAGCTTGTTCCTGCCTAGCCCGGCTTGTCCCTTGCCCAGCCTGTCCCAGCCCAACCCAGCCTGTCCCAGCCCAGCCTGTTCAGCCTCAGATTCAGATTCAATTTTAATTGTCATTGTCAGTGTACAGTACAGAGACAACAAAATGCCCATTTAGCATCTCCATTGACCCCAGACATAGTAAAACGATTTGAATAAATAACGCCCCTAATTAGCCCGGGGGGGGGATCGTGATTGGCAGGGGCGACACCGAACAACGTTGTTGACTGAGTGACAGTCAGGAACCGAAAGAAGCCGTCCTCGACATTGCTGGTTCGGCAACGGCGGGGTCACTAGCGGTTCCTCCATGATCCTAGGAGGGTAAACACCCTGGGGTCACCATGATTGGGGTCATCACACAGTCCACCCTGGGGTCACCACACACAGCACCCTGGGGCCCCACACAGCAGACAGCACACACAGCACCCTGGGGTGGAGGGGAGCGACAGCACCGGTGATGCGTTGGGCACATTTAGCACCCTGGGGTCCCCTCTGCACACAGCCTTCCGGTCACCACAGAGCAGTGGGCCATACCATACTGCGATGCACCCTGGGGTCACCATGCACACGACCCTGGGGTCACCACACAACAGGGGTCACCACAGGATCCACACACAGCACCCTGGGGTCCTTCCACACAGCACCTCAGGTCACAAGAGACGCTGGGGAGCCTTCTTGACAGAGTGGGGTCACCAGCCCAGCCCAGCCTGGGGTCCCAGCAACACCCTGGGTACCCGCCCCCCCCACGGTCCATACAACCCCCTGGGGTCACCACACAACCCTGTCCGGGGCACCACACAGCACACCGTCACCACACTCACACCCTGAGTGGTCAGGGGTCCGTAGGGGTCCCATCTCCACATTGCTCCTCCAACACCCAGGGGTCACCACACAATTCCCTGGGGTCACCACACACACCCTGGGGTCAGACACACAGCACCTTGGGGTCACCACACAACACCCTGGGGTCACCACACACAGCACCCTGGGGTCACCACACAACACCCTGGGGTCGCCACACACCACCCTGGGGTCACCACACAACACCCTGGGGTCACCACACAACACCCTGGGGTCACCACACAACACCCTGGGGTCACCACACAACACCCTGGGGTCACCACACACAGCACCCTGGGGTCACCACACACAGCACCCTGGGGTCACCACACACACACCCTGGGGTCACCACACACAGCACCCTGGGGTCACCACACACATAGCACCCTGGGGTCACCACACACACAGCACCCTGGGGTCACCACACACAGCACCCTGGGGTCACCACACAACACCCTGGGGTCACACACACAGCACCCTGGGGTCACCACACACAACACCCTGGGGTCATCACACACAGCACCCTGGGGTCACCACACACACCCTGGGGTCACCCTGGGGTCACCATACACAACACCCTGGGGTCACCACACACAACACCCTGGGGTCACCATACAACACCCTGGGGTCACCATACAGCACCCTGGGGTCACCACACACAACACCCTCGGGTCACCATACAGCACCCTGGGGTCACCATACAGCACCCTGGGGTCACCACACAGCACCCTGGGGTCACCACACAGCACCCTGGGGTCACCAAACGCACACTACAGCTCACCCCCACATCCTTTCTATCCCTTCCCCTCACCCCTACATCCATTACCAGATAACACCCTGTCCCCCACCCCCACCCCACAGCCCACCACACGAGAGCAACACATTATATTCAATGTGGACACAAGGAACTGCAGATGCCGGTTTACACAAAGGTAACTCGGGGTCAGGCAGCATCTGTGGAGGACACAGTTTGGTGATGACTAGCTCAGTGTTTGCTCACCAGCTGGTGTCCGGAGAGCACCTCCAGTAAATCCAGGAGCTGGTGTCCATCGCAGAGATCCTGGAACAGGTCGTGGACCACGGACGGAGTGGGGTGCTGGAGTGGACAAAGGCAACACTGTTACTCACAGCCCTGTGGCCAAAGTCGGCCCTCACTCGTCGACAGGTTGTATAGGGCTCTGATGAGCACATCTGGAGTATTGTGTACAGTTTTGGTCTAATTTGAGGAAGGACATCCTTGTGATTGAGGCAGTGCAGCATAGGTTCACAAGATTGATCCCTGGGATGGCGGGACTGTCATATGAGGAAAGATTGAAAAGACTAGGCTTGTATTCACTGGAGTTTAGAAGGATGAGGGGGTATCTTATAGAAACATAAAATTATAAAAGGACTGGACAAGCTAGATGCAGGAAAAATGTTCCCAATGTTGGGCGAGTTCAGAACCAGGGGCCACAGTCTTAGAATAAAGGGGAGGTCATTTAAGACAGGTGAAAAAAAAATGTTTTCACCCAGAGAGTTGTGAATTTATGGAATTCCCTGCCACAGAGGGCAGTGGAGGCCAAGTCACTGAATGGGTTTAAGAGTTAGATAGAGCTCTAGGGGCTAGTGGAGTCAAGGGATATGGGGAGAAGGCAGGCACGGGTTATTGATAGGGGGCGATCAGCCATGATCACAATGAATGACGGTGCTGGCTCAAATGGCCTCCTCCTGCACCTAATTTCTATATTTCTATGACAGCACCGTATCACGGACATTGATGAGACATCGGATAGGCTGGGAATGAATAGGGTGGTGAATCTGTGGAATTCATTGCCACAGACGGCTGTGGAGGCCAAGTCAATGGATATATTTAAGGCAGAGACAGATAGGTTCTTGATTAATGCGGGTGTCAGGGGTTATGGGGAGAAGACAGGAGAATGGGGATAGGAGGGAGAGATAGATCAACCATAATTGAATGGCGGAGTAGACTTGATGGGCCGAATGGCCTAATTCTGCTCCTGTCACTAATGAACTTGTTTCTTTGGAGCGAAAGAGGCTGCACAACGACCTTATTATAGGGACACCCAGCACGCAAACAAACCCTTCAGCCCAACTCGTCCGTGCTGCCCCATCTACACTAGCCCCACCTGCCCGAGTTTGGCCCACACCCCTCTAAACCTTTCCTGTCCATGTACCTGTGGAGGAACGGCTTCCTCTGGCTGCTTGCTCCATGTGCCCACCACCTGACTGAGATGAACAAGACCACGAGGGGTACAAGTCGTTGGTGAGACCACGCTTGGAGCACTGTGTGCAGTTCTGGTCACCCAGCCACAGGAAGGATGTCAGTAAGTTGGAAAAGGGTGCAGAGGAGATTCACCAGGATGTCACCTGGGCTTGCAGGCTTCAGTTATCGGCAGAGGTTGGACAGGCCTGGGACTTTCTGCCCTGGATCGCAGGCGTCTGAGGGGGTGACCTTACAGAGATTTATAAGTTCACTAGACTGTCACACGGGAAGCCTCGTCCCCCAACACAATATTCCACCACTCACCACTCACCCATAGCCCCCACGGGAGGCATGGTTCCCCAACTGAACCCGTTCCTGAATATAAGATTCCAGCACTCCCCTGCCTGCCGCAGCAGTTCCAATTGCAATACCAATTGGCCCTCCCCCTCCTGTTGAAGCACGTGCTGCGATATCCCATTGAGGTGAAAAGTTCAGAGTGTTCCTGTCTTGCAACTTTGTATTGAAGTGTGTTGGAAGCTGGCAGGGAGGATTTTAACAGTAAAAATTGTTAAATTTGGCTTTTTTTAAAGCTTTAATCATCAATAACGTGAAACATAGCATGAAATCAGAAGGGAACCTGGTTACGGCGTGGAGGGGAAAATGTGAGTTAGAATATGTTAAAAAATTAAGCGCCAACGCGTAGCGTTTTGAGGAAGATACAAAACATACATACACGTACACACACACATACAAGATGAGACTTTTAGTAGACACATAGATAGACCGACAGACAGATAGATATATAGATAGATAGATAAGTGACAGGAGCAGAGTTAGGCCATTTAGCCAATCAAGTCTACTCTGCCATTCAATCATTCAAAAACTGTTTATGAAACAATGAGCAGCATAGGTTAGGTGTATGCTTACAATCTTTATCCCAAGGTAGAGGAGTTTAGATCTAGAGGGTATAGGTGCGTGGGGAAGATTTAAAATAGAGCGCTGGGGACATTTTCTTCACTCGGGGAGGTGGGTATGTGTAAGGAGCGGCCAGAGGAAGCTGTACAGCTGGGTACAACAGTGACATTAAAAAGACACAGACGGGAACGTGGATAGGAAAGGTTTACACGGATATGGGCCAAACGCGGGCAGGGGCGGCTAGCTCAGTTATAGTACTTGGTTAGTGAGCATGAGTTGGGCCGAAGGGCCTGGTTCTGTGCTGTGTGGCCGTGTCTCATTGTCAAGGGTGTGAGATCTGAGATGTATGGTCTGCTACTTTATAAGTCACAAGTACCGAGGTACAGATAAATTAATTGTTATATACAGTTCAGTACGTATCACTCTACAGAAGCACTGATACATCTCAGATGAGCATCTCAGAAACAGTACAAGTGTAGAGCACTAGTACACACAGTACACAGAGCCGCCAGTCTGGCACCGTAAAGGGTGTGACGTGGTTTTAAACCTGGTGCAGCCACAAAGAGGCTTGTGCCAGTAATGCCAGGCTTTGCCCGTACATTGGCTCTGGCGTTTGGGCAGATGGCGGGTTCCTGAAGCAGTGCCAGGACTCGCCATGTACCTGGGTGCCGTGTGCCAAAGTGGCTGTGTACCAGAGGGCCGTGTACCAGAGTGCCGTGTACCAGAGTGCCGTGTACCAGAGTGCCGTGTACCAGAGTGCCGTGTACCAGAGTGCCGTGTACCAGAGTGCCGTGTACCAGAGTGCCGTGTACCAGAGTGCCGTGTACCAGAGTGCCGTGTACCAGAGTGCCGTGTACCAGAGTGCCGTGTACCAGAGTGCCGTGTACCAGAGTGCCATGTACCTGAGTGCCGTGTACCAGAATGCCGTGTACCAGAGTGCCATGTACCAGAGTGCCGTGTGCCAGAGTGCCGTGTGCCCGAGTGCCGTGTGCCAGAGTGCCGTGTACCAGAGTGCCGTGTACCAGAGTGCCGTGTGCCAGAGTGTCATGTACCAGAGTGCAGTGTACCAGAGTGCCGTGTACAGAGTGCCGTGTACCAGAGTGCCGTGTAGAGTGCCACCAGAGTGCCGTGTACCAGAGTGCCATGCCAGTGTGCCAGAGTGCCATGTACCAGAGTGCCGTGTACCAGAGTGCCGTGTGCCAGAGTGCCGTGTACTCAGATGTCTCAGCCCTACCTTTGCCAGCTGGGCGTTGATCCAGTTCGTGAAAATCCGTTTCTGCACCTGATCCTGATCAACTGCAACACAAGATCAGCACAGTCAGAAGGGAGTGAGGGGAGGGGGAGTGAAGGGAGGGGAGGGGGAGGGGGGGAGGGGAGGGGGAGTGAGAGTGAGGGGGAGGGGGAGTGGGGAGGGGAGGAGGGAGTGAAGTGCGGAGGGGGGAGTGAGGGGAGGGGAGGAGGGGGAAGGGGAGGAGGTGAGGGGGAGAGAGAGGGGGAGGGGAGTGAGGTGAGGGGGGAGAGAGGGGAAGGGGAGTGGGATGAGGGGAGGTGATGGGGGAGGGAGGTGAGGGGAGGGGGAGCAGAACTGCTGGCCATGCTCCATTACAACCGCCTCCATAGAAGTTGTAATTGTATCCGCATCTAAAGCTTCCTCTGGCAGCTCGTTCCAGATACGGGCTGCTCTCTGAGTGAAAAGATTGCTGCTGAGGTCCCTCTTAAATCTCTCCCCTCTCACATTAAGCACACCCCTTTAAAACCCCCCGACTGTAAGACTGAGCGCTGAGTACAAGAGTCGGGAAGTCACGATGCAACTCTATAGGATGTTGGTGAGGCCACACGTGGGGTGTTGCGTGCAGTTCTGGTCATGCTCATTCCAGGAAGGATGTGTAGGCTTTGGAGAGGGTGTGGAGGAGGTTCATGATGCCTGGATTAGATGGAATTACCTAGAGGCTGGACAGACTGGGATTGGTTTGGATTGATGCTCTTGGCATCATGTTCGGCATGGACATTGTGGGCCGAAGGGCCTGTTCTTGTGCTGTCCATGCCCCTCATGGTCTTGTACACCTTGGGCAGCACGGCAGCGCAGCAGTAGAGTTGCTGCCTCAGCGCCAGAGACCCGGGATCGACCCTGACTACTGTCTGTACGGAGTTTGTATGTTCTTCCTGTGACCTGCGTGGGTTTTCTTCAGGTGCTCCGGTTTCCTCCCACACACCAAAGACGTACAGGTTTGTAGGTTAATTCAATTGGTGTAAATGTCAAAGCTGTTCCTAGTGTGGGATAGTGTTAGTGGACGGGGCGATTGCTGGTCGGCGCGGACTCGGCGGGCCTGTTTCTGCACTGTATCTCTAATCCAATCTAAACTAAATGTCGATAGGGTCTGGTCTCAGCCTTCCCTTTCAAGACAGAGCTAGATAGGGCTCTTAAAAATAGCGGAGTCAGGGGATATGGCGAGAAGGCAGGAACGGGGTACTGATTGGGGAAGATCAGCCATGATCACATTGAATGGCAATGCTGGCTCGAAGGGCCGAATGGCCTACTCCTGCACCTATTGTCTATTATCTATTCCCACGCTGCTGAGGAAGGTCCCAGCCTATCCCTGGGTGTGAGGAATGGGCTTCACCAGGACGGGGGGGGGGGGGGGGGGCGGGGGGTTGTAGTAACCACGGTGAGTCCCTGCGTCTAATACCAGGCTGTAAACAAGGCGTGTAATCATCAACAAGACAAGGATGGGGAACTAGGTCAGAGCACAAAGCCTCCACTGTTTATCAGTTCACAACAAGCCCTGTCACAACTCCCCTGGCCACGCACTCCACTACAGTGGGGCTGCCCCAGCACTGAGCAGTCTCCGCACACCAGGGAGACCTGCCTCAGCTTCCACTCGCTGGGGTTTAGAAGGGGCAGCCCTCATTGAAACGTGCCGAATACTCAAAGGCCTGGATAGAGTGGATGTGGAGAGGATGTTTCCACTAGTGGGGGAGTCTAGGACCAGAGGTCATAGCCTCAGAATAAAAGGACATTCCTTTAGAAAGATGAGGAGGAATTTCTTTAGTCAGAGGGTGGTGAATCTGAGGAATTCATTGCCACAGAAGGCTGTGGAGGCCAAGTCAATGGTGGAGATTGACAGATTCTTGATTAGTACAAGTGTCAGAGGTTATGGGGAAAAGGGATTAGGAGAATGGGGTTAGGAGGGAGAGATAGATCAGTCATGATTGAATGGTGGAATAGAATTGATGGGCCGAGTGGCATAAATTCTGCTTCTAGAACTTATGAACTCAGCACTGGGCAGCCTCCGTACACCATGGAGACCTCCTGCCTCGCCTACACTCCAGCTCCCACTCCCTCCGCTTATAGCATGGAACCAACTTGCCCACTCTGGACAAGATGTCCCATCCACACTAGTCCAACCTGCCTGTGTTTGGTCCATATCCATCTAAACCTGCCCTATTCATTAACCTGTGTAAATGTTATTCCTTCTTCTCCCCACTCCCGTCCGGCAGAAGGTGCAGAAGCTTGAAAGCGCGCACCACCAGACTCAGGAACAGCTTCTTCCCCTCTGTTATCAGGCTTCTGAACGGTCCTTCTATAAGCTATGGTACTGTCCGATTCACCTCTACCCCATTGCGGACATTTTATATTCTGCACTCTGTATCTTCCCCTTTGCTCTACCTGTTGAACTGGAGTTTAACTTGATTGTATTTATGTGTAGTATTGTCTGATTTGTTTCAAAGTATAATATTGTCTGATTTGTTACAAAGCTTTTCACTGCACCTCGGTACAGGTGGTAGTAATAAACCTTTGACGGCCAGCATGGATGTGATGGGCCAAAGGGCCTGGTTGTGTGCATTGATTGTACCGAGGGGGGCCGTGGTTGGGCTGGAACTGCCCCAGAGAGCTGCGAGCTCTTAAAGTTTGCGGAGTCAGGGGATATATGGGGAGAAGGCAGAAACGGGGTACTGATTGTGAAAGATCAGCCATGATCACATTGAATGGCGGTGCTGGCTCAAAGGGCCGAATGGCCTACTCCTGCACCTATAGTCTATTGTCTATTGAGCTGCTCCCAACCCAGTGACTAACACGATCGGCATCTTCTCAGACTCAAACGTGAGACGCGCCCACACACACAGAACCTCAAACCACTCTCTGTCCAAGGCACCGTGAGCAGGGAGGGAAGGCTTTCCACTGCAGCTTTCATCCAGGTTGTATGGCAGACTGCAGAGAAACAGGATTTACCTGTATCGTTGCCTGCTCTGCACTGAACCACCCATCATTATTGCAGAGGCTGGGACTGGGGCTCACTGAAGATCACAATATTTAACTCCTTTATCCCAAGGCTCTTGGAATAGAAGACTCGCCAATTCGCTGGGTGAATTTAAAAGAGAGTTAAGGGCCTGTCCCACTTGGGTGTCATTTACGTGACAGGCCGGTAATGACTGATGCACGACTGTCGTGCACAAATTGTCCAGCAGTACGACAGTCGCGCGCCAAGTGGTCTTGAGGGCCCTGATTCTTTTGGGAGCCATTTGCGATGTCGCTCGTACTTAGTCCGATCTCCGTGACAAGGATTTACCCAGTGAAAAATTTTCAAAACTACGGGTGCTTTATACCCGGGTGGTCACGTGGTGCGGCACTAGAATGGCCGCCGACGGCGTACGGGCGGCGCTTGGTTACGCACGGTGACGCATAATAAATTAGCATTGGCAATGGTCGTGCGTCACCGTGCGTAACCATACGTCACCACGAGCTACACGTACACTGTCAGTATGTCAGCGTGCGCCATCAGTACGTCAGCGTGCGCAAGGGATACGTCACGCAGGTGGCACGCGAGGATTTTGAGCCTCACACAATCCTGGGGCGCTGCGTGTTACCGCATGTCACTATATACGCCACCACATCTCACCACGCGCCGTGCGTGCATCACGACGCGCCAATTTTTAGGATGTCACGTAAATGATGCGCAAAGGACAGGCCCTTTAGATAGAGCTTAGCGGCTAGCGGAATCAAGGGATATGGAGAGAAAGGCACGGTCTCCTGATTGTGGATGATTAGCCATGATCACAATGAATGGTGGTGCTGGCTCGAAGGGCCTCCTCCTGCACCTATTGTCTATGTTTCTATTCTATATTCCAAAACACTTTTCCCTTTGACCCCCATTAAAACTCCCTCCTCTCACCTTGAACCTGTGCCCTTGTTCCACGATTCCCCCCTCTCCAAGGACAAAAGGTCTTGACTATCTGCCCTCCGAATTCCTTCTTTATATTCTTTCCTTCTCCCATCATATTCCATTTGATTTTAGTTTCCTAAAAAAGTTTCAATATGTTTGCTTCTCTTTGACTGAAGTTACAACATTGTTTCCCATCCAAGGTCCCCTAACCTTGTTGTTCTTATCTTTCAACTTCACAAGAACATGCTGGTCCTGAACTCCAATCACTGCCTTTAAACAACCTCAACACAACAAGTGTGGATTTACAGCTAGGCTGACTCTGCCAAGCCTCCAGCGTCACTCTGTGTCTGACCCCAGGAGTGTGTGTTGGGACTGTGCGGAGGGAGGGGGTTTCCCTGTGTCTGAGCCTGGTGGTGTAGTGGACACCTGCCCCAAGCACACACAAAGGAGAGAAATGCGGAGAGCTACAGAGCAGCTAATAAACTGGGAAGCTGTGAGTCATTGCAGAGCTAGGGGCTAAGTAATCAGCGTTGCCTGCCTGAGATATTTTGTCCTAACTAGCCAAGTCTGTGTGGCTGCTGCCTGTTTACTTACGTTGCCAATGGCAACAAAACGTTCAGAGGGGTGCACTGTGTTTTACTTCCTTGTCTCTGCAGGGTACTCGGGGGGAACTATGTGTTATCGCACGAAATCTGTCACTTTCATACTCGGACTTTACTCCTTTGAGCGCAGGAGGCTGAGGGGTGATCTTATAAAGGTGTATAACATCATGAGGGGGATGGGATAGGGTGAATGAACAGAATCTTTTACCTAGAGTAGGAGAATTCAGAGCCAGGTTTCAGGTGAGAGGGAGAGAGAATCAATAGGAACCTGAGGGGTAGCTTTTCAATGCAGAGATTGTTATGTATATGGAACAAGCTGCTGGAGGAGGTAGTTGAGGCAGGTACGATCGGATCATGACATTTACAAAACACTTGGACAGGTACGTGAATAGGACAGGTTTAGATGGGCCAAATGCAGGTATCTACAAGTGTAGGAAGAAACTGCGGATGCTGGTTTAAACCAAAGATGTCTATAGACATTTACATGGAGTTTTACTCCAGCTTTTTCTGTCCATCTACAAGTGTAGAAGGGGCATGTTGGCCGGCGTGGGCAAGTCGGGCAGGTGGGCCTGTTTCCACACTGTATGACTCTGGGACTATATTTGAATCCTGAATCCCATGCACATCTTTCAAAATCAAAATATAACGAAGGAACTGTAGATGTTGGTTTACAAAAAAAGACACAAAGAGCTGGAGTAACACGGTGGGTCAGGCAGCATCTGCGGAGAACGTGGATGGATGATATTCCTGTTCTTTCAGGTGATATTCCCGACTTCAGTCTGAGTTACCCCAGCACTTTGTGCCTTTGTTTTTTAAATGTTTCCCAAATTCAGAACCTGTTGCCACAACTGCATTCACAACCCTCTGCACTCGCCTGTATGTTTTGTTACTTTAGTTTAGTTTAGAGATAAAGCTCTTTGGTCCACTGAGTCCACGCTGGCCAGCGATCACCCGTTCACACTAGTTCTATGTTATTCCACTTTTTCATCCACTCCCTGCACCAGGGACAATTTACAGAAGCCAATTAACCTACAAACCCGCATGTCTCTGGGATGTGAGAGGAATCCGGAACACCCGGAGACAACCCACGCGGTCACACGGTGAACTTGCAAACCCAACACACAGACAGCAGTCAGGATCATACCTGGGTCTCTGGCGTAGTGTGGCAGCAGCTCTACCAGCTGAGCCTCTGTGCCACCCTCTGTGAGTTTAGTCCTGCGCTTTAGAGTTATAGAGTGACACAGTGTGAAAACAGGCCCTTCAGCCCAACTGGTCCACACCGGCCAACATCTCCCATCTACACTAGTCCCACCTGCCTGCATTTGGACCATATATCTGTCCTATCCATATACCAGTCTAACTGTTTCTTAAACATTGGGATCGTCCCAGCCTCAAATACCTCCACTGCAGCTCGTTCCATACACCCACCACCCTATGTGTGAAAAGGTTACCCCTCAGATTCCTATTAAATATTTTTCCCTTCACCTTAAATTCTGGAGCTAACTGCATCTGGAACAAGCTACCAGAGAAAGCTGAAGTAAGCGGAAAAAATTGCAACTTTCAAAGGTCATGTTGACATATATATATGTGGGACAGGTTTAGAGGGCCAACGGCAAAATGCAGGCAAATGTGACTAGCTCAGAATGTCACCGCCTTAGAAGGGCCACGTGGGCAGCATGGCCAAGATGGACTGAAGGGCCTGTTTCTGTGCTGTTCACCTCTATAGTCATAGTCACACAGCATGGAAACAGGCCTATCGGCCCATGCTCTTGGTTCTTGGTCCTACAAAATATTCCAAATGGAATTTAAACTGGAACTGGCGGAGGGTGGACTTAAGCAAAAAAGGATTCTTGGAGAAGAATAGCTACCTTAAATTTATTTGTGTCTGGTTGGGTAACTATGGTAGGGTGAAGACTATTCCATGCTTTAATTGTGGGGGGGGAGAATTAATTGCTGTACACATCTGTCTTGGTAGGTGATATCCCAAATTGACCAAGATGCCCCATCTACACTCGTTCCACCTGCCCACATTTGGCCCATGGGACAACGGTGACCCTCGGACTATCTTTGATCAGACTTTGCTGGCTTTATCGAGCACTAAATGTCATTTCCTTATCATGTATCTGTCCACTGTGAATGGCTCGATTGTAATCATGTATTGTCTTTCCACTGACTGGTTAGCACGCAACAGAAGCTTTTCACTGTACCTCGGTACACATGACAATAAACTACACTAAGCCAAGGTAAATATCTCTCTAAACCTTTCCTACTCATGTGCCTGTCACAATGTCTTGTGAGTGTTGTTGTCGTACTTGCCTCTAGGATTCTTTTTCAGTTTTGCTTTGTAAACTACAACATGCACAAACCAGTTCAATGAAAGTGCTCAGCAAATGGCCAGATGAAGCAGGTAATTTGAAGCCTTGTCCCTCCCTCCCTCCCGCTTACCCACACATAACCTCTAACACACCTTGAGCCAGAGCTCTCCCCCACCCCCTGCTAAGTCTCCCCACAGCCTGTCACTGAGAAATGAAAGGTGCGGCCCGCCGCTGTGCTATTTGGGAACTTCCCAAGGAGGGGTGAGGTTTATCCAGCCTTTATCAGAGTGAGCGAGGCACGCCTAACTAACACAACAAACTGTGTGTGTGTTAACTCCCTCCCCTACCCTCCCCTCCCCTCCCCTCCCTCGCCGTGAATCAGTCTGCTACAATTAACTAGAAAACACCAAGTGCTGGAGTGCCTCAGCAAGTCGAGCAGCATCTGTGGCCAAACTGTTCCATGGAAGCATAGAAAAATAGGTGAAGGAGTAGGCCATTCCGCCCTTCGAGGCAGCACCGCAATTGAATGAATATGTTTATTGGCCAAGTATTCACATACAAGGAATTTGCCTTGGTGCTCCGCCCGCAAGTGACAACATGACGTACAGTGACAGGAATGACACATAAAACATTATCCATTAATAATAAAACATTCTTGATTAAACATGTGGATTCAATAAAATACCAGAGCAAAAGGAGGCTACAGATTTTTGGTTATTGAGTAGAGCTACCACTCGTGGAAAAAAGCTGTATTAAATATGATAGATTCATGGCTGATCATCTAAAATCTGTACCCCGTTCCAGCTTTTTCCCCATATCCCTTTTCCTTTAGCCCTAAGAGCTAAATCTAACTCTCTTGAAAACATCCAGTGAATTGGCCTCCGCTGCCTTCTGTGGCAGAGAATTCCACAGATTCACAACTCTCTGGGTGGAAAAGCGATTCACACACCACCCTCTTTGTGAAAACGTTGCCTTTCAGGTTCTTGATTCCTCTTTACCTGGGTAAAATATTCATTCACCCTATCTATTCCCCTCATGGTTTTATAACTCCATAATCAATAAATTAATGAGAAATAAAAAACAGTCGCGATGGAGGAACTGCAGATGCTGGAATGCTGAGCAAAGTACAAAGTGCTGGGGGAACTCAGCGGGTCGTGGAGGGAATGGACAGGGAACGTTTCGGGTCGAGACCCTTCTTCAAATCCTCCACAAATGCTGCCCGGTCCGTTAAGGTTATGAGTCCGCGCTGACCATCTATCGCCCATTCACACCGGTTCCATGCTATCCCACTTTCCCATGCACCTCCCACACCTTTTACAGAGGGCCAATTAACCGACACACCCTCGCGTCTTTGGGGTGTGGGAGGAAACCGGGGCACCCGGAGGAAGCCCACGCGGTCACAAGGAGAAGGTGCAAACTCCACACAGGCAGCAGCCGAAGTCAGGCTCGAACCCGCGTCTCTGCCGCTCTTGTTTCGCTGCTGCACAGCCCCATGGCTGTATAAAGAGCTCCAACCCCAACCCTAAATCATCTCCACCCCCCTCCTCATCCTGGCGACATTGTTTGTTAGCGCTAAGTTACTCCAGCATGGTGTGTCCACTCTCGGTGCAAACCAGCGTCTGCAGTTGCTTCATACACCTACTCGTTAGAGTTGGATCTAGAGGTCTAAGACTCTTAAACAATAGACACAGAGTGCTGGAGTAACCCAGCGGGTCGGGCAGCATCACCTATCCATGTTCTCCACAGATGCTGCCCGACCCGCTGATTTACTCCAGCACTCTGTGTGTGTCTGGCTATGAGTGAGTGCGTTGACGGAATGAGGGGCAGGGAGCGGCGGGGTGGGCCGATCGGCCTCGGGGACAGCCCCCTGTCCTACCTTGGTGTCCGGCGGTCGCGGCCATTCCGGGTCCGGGGTCTGTGGACACCTGTACAGGGCGAGCAGAGACAGATCAGTCCCTCCCTCCCTCCCTGTGTCCGTCTACTCGCTATAGGATCTTTGGTCTACACTGCGCCTGGTCCCAGCCTACAACACGTATTTACATAAACCTCAGTTAAACAAACTCTCTCAGCGTCCGCGCTCTCATTCCCATCTCAGGACCAACACAAACATCCCACAGAGAGAACCGCTCCTCCCCCTCTCTCCTCTCCCGCCCCCAGCCATCTCCCGCACCCTTCCGACTCTTTGTTCAAAGCCCATTTCACAAACTACCTTTATTTGTTATTTAAAATAGATTCAAAACCGATATATAGATTACAGAACGCAGAAAGAATGAGCAACACGGAACAGCAAGAAGAATAGTTTTGGCCCGAAACGTTACCTATTTCCTTCGCTCCAATAGATGCTGCTACACCCGCTGAGTTTCTCCAGCATTTTTGTGTACCTACGGAACTGCAAGTGTTGGTTTACAGAAGAAGATACAAAGTGCTGGAGTAACTCAGTGATTCAGGTCAGGCAGCATCTCTGGAGAATATGGGATAGGCTGCGTTTCTGGTCAAGACCCTTCAATGCAGGAACAGGCTCTTCAGCCCACAGTGGAGTCATGTTAATACCTGTCACAAAGGTGCCAGACTGTGAAAAGAACATAGAACAGTACAGCAGAGGAACAGGCCCTTCGGTCCACAACGTCCATGCTGAACTGTGGATTTAGCTCGCAGGGCTAAAAGAATCAATGGATATGGGGAAAAAGCAGGAACGGGGTACTGATTTTAGATGATCAGCCATGATCATATTGAATGGTGGTGCTGGCTCGAGGGGCCGAATGGCCAACTCCTGCACCTATTTTTCTATGTTTCCAAGTTAAACTAATCCCTGCCTGCACGTGATCCATATCCCTCCATATCCATGTGCCTATTTAAAAACCTCTTAAACATCACTATCGTATCTACCTCCACCACCACCACTGGCAGCACGTTCCAAGAACCCTCCACCCTCTGTGTAAAAAAACTTTACCACACATCTCCTTTAAACTTTGCCCCCTTAAAGTTGTGCCCTCTAGTTTTTGACATTCGTGAAACGTGCAAGGCTCTTCATCCATCCCCAGTGTCGGTACATTCCACGTCACTAGACTTATACCCAGTAGTGTTGGCACCAACCTTTTCCTTACAACACCATTGACCCCAAGGTGACATCCCTTCCCTTGTCAAGATTCAAGAGTCTTTTATTGTTATACTAGACCAAGTGGGACCTGTTGGGTCCCGTCCCTTCAACGCGTGGCTGCGAAGGGGGGGGGGGGGGGGGGGGGGGGGCGGTGGCGTCACACACACAAGCTTATTTAAGGATGTAGTGATTAATGGCTGTAGGGAAGAAGCGGTTCCTGAACCTGAACGTTACAGTTTTCAGAATCCTGTACCTTCTTCTCGATGGCAGAGGTGAAATGAGAGTGTGGCCAGGATGGTGTGGGTCTCTGATGATGTGTTTGAGGCAGTGACTCTGGTTAATCCCTTCAATGGTGGGGAGGTCAGAACCCTTGATGGATTGGGCAGTGTTCACAACTTTTTGTAGTCTTCTTTGCTCCTGGGCGCAGGAGTTGCTGAACCAGGCCATGATGCAACCAGTCAATTTGCTCTCTACTGTACACCTGTAGACGGTCAAGCAAATCCTCTCTGACATACTGAATCTCTGCAATCTTTTCAGGAAGTAGAGGCACTGATGTGCTTTCTTTATAGATCAGTGTGTTGGGTCCAGGAAAGATCTTCAGAAATAGCACGCCCAGGAATTTGAAGCTTCTGACTCTCTCCCCTATTGTGCCGTCGATAGAGACAGATTTATTGGTCCTCATCCATTGTTTGAGGGGCGTCTCCACTGGACTCTGCCTCCCCATGTCCAGCAGCAGAAGGACCCTAGACTGTGGTCCTCCCCCACCAAGCCTTGGCGTTGGCTGCACCGAGCTTCAGTGCGTCTCTCAGCTCGTACTCCTGCAGTCTGCAGCGGGCCAGGCGGCAACATTCCCCGACGGACATCTCGCTCTGTTGGGAGGTCAACAGGTTTCAGTGAGAAACTTGAACTGATGCTCTCCTTCCATCAAAACTCATTCCTCTGGTTTCACAATTCAAGCCTCTTCTCTCCTTATCTCATTAAAAAAAAATCTTTTCATCTCTGGCCTTTGTCCAATCATCTGCCTATCAAAAAACCCTGATCTACAGTATATCCACCTGTCATTTGTCACCATTTGTTTCACTCCACCTCTCTTCCAGCTTGCACCCCCCCCCCACGTCAGGCTGAAGAAGGGCCCATCTCAAAACATCATCTATCCATATTATCCACAGTGGCTGGGTGCTTGCGATGAGCCGCCCTATCTATTTATCCCATCATTTGATAAACTTCTCTCGGGTCCCCTGACTGACTCAGAAAAGCAGCCGACATAATCAAACACACCCTACCCTGGTTATTCCTTCTTCTCCCTGCTCCCGTCCGGCAGAAGGTACAGAAGCTTGAAAGCGCGCACTACCAGACTCAGGAACAGCTTCTTCCCCTCTGCTGAGAACTATATTCTGCTCTATTGCACTTGAGTTTGAACTGATTGTATCTATGTATAGTGTTATCTGATCTGTTTCAAGTCATCACTTTTATTTCTATAGCACATTTAAAAAACAACTCTCGTTGACCAAAGTGCTTTACATTGGTGGAGGTACTAACATTATACAACATATAAATTAAGTACATACATAAATACATACATATAGCCTTCCCTCAGAGGACGTCAAGAAAGGATTGAGAGTAAAGATGAGTTTTAAGTCTCGACTTAAAAGAGTCGATGGGGGGAACTTAAGAAAGAACTGCAGATGCTGGAAAAATCGAAGGTAGACAAAAATGCTGGAGAAACTCAGCGGGTGAGGCCGCATCTATGGAACGAAGGAATAGGTGACGTATAGGGTTGAGACCATTCTTGGACAGCTTGCAAAGCAAAGCATTTCACTCTACCTCGGTACATGTGACAATAATAAACCTAACCCCTCAGCCTCTGGTGTTCCAGAAAAAAAACATTCCAACCTTTGTCCAACCTCGCCTTGTGGTTAATACCCTCTAATCCAGGCATCATTCTGGCAAACCTTCTCTGAAAAATCTCAACCTGGTCCTTTGACGCATCTACTTACTAAGTTTGTTGTCAGTCGTTGGCCTTCAGGAGTAATCTGCTGCTTTTGCAACATACTCTCAATATTTCCTGACACAGGCTGGCTGTTGGTGGATTATTGAGAGAGTGCTGCTCCAACAAAGGTCAGTGACTCACCGCTGCATTGTAGACGGGTTGGTTAGTAAGTTTGCAGATGACACCAAGATTGTTGGGGTCGCAGACTGCAAGGAAGGCTGTCAAACTATATATCAGGATATAGATAGATCAGCTGCAGAAATGGGTGGAGATATGGCAGATGGAGTTGAAACCAAGCAGGTGTAAGATGTTGTCCTTTGGGCAGGTTGAATGCAAGGATAAGGTCCACAGTTAATGGAAAGATTCTCAACAGCATTGTTTGAGGTACAGAAATCGTGGGGTCCAAGTCCATAACTCTCTGAAATAACTCAGCGAGTTAGTATCTGTGCAGAGAATCGACAGACAATTGACAGACAACGTTTTGGATCCCAACCATTCTCCACAGATGCTGCCTGACCCGCTGAGTTCTTCCGGCAGTTTGGTCTTTGTTCAAGATTCCATCATCTGCAGTTCCATGTGTCACCGCCTTATCCTTATAACACCAGTCCTGGCCACATCCTCATGAACCTTACAGCAACCAAAGAATAGTGCCTTTCAGATGAAAGAATGAATGAATGAATGAATAAGTTTATTCGCCAATTATGTTCACATACAAGGAATTTGCCTTGGTGCTCCGCCCGCAAGTAACAACACGACATACAGTAAACTATTATACAATTATACAATTTATTTATTATCATTTGAACCTCAAATGACGTTCAAACGAAATTTGGTTTCTGCAGTCATACAATCAGAAAAGAACCAAGACACACAATTAACACAGACATCCATCACAGTAAATCTCCTCCTCACTGTGATTGAAGGCAACTTGTCTCTCCCCTGTGTTCCATTCTTCTCCTGATGTTAAAGCCCCCGGCGGGCGATGGCAAGTCCCGCGGCCGTTAAAGCCGCTTCGGGCAATGTAAAGCCCTGCTCCGGGTCTTAATGTTGGAGCCCCAGGCGGGCGATAGCAAGTCCCACGGCCGTTAAAGCCATGCCGGTGAATGTAAGGCCCCGCTCCGGGTCGTTTTCAACCCCACAACTCGGGCGGGAGAAGTTGCCGTTGCGGGAGCTCCGAAAAGCGGTCTCCCACCAGGGACCTGCGAGCTCTCGATGTCACCGTCCACTGGACCTGCGGTTGGAGCCTCCAAAGCTCCGGAGTCGGGCTGCAGCAGCACGCCACCACAGCTCCCCACGCTCCACGCTACGAGGCCGGCCAGCCCCACGATGGTGAGTCCGCATGCTCCGCGACTGGAGCCCCCAGGTCGTTCCGGTTGGAGGCCACTCCACGGTGCTAGGCCCCAACGACAATGGAGACCCGACAAAGAAAAGGTCGGGTGCCCCCGTACAGGGAAGATATTTTAAAAGTTTGCCCCACCCCCTGCATATACACAGCTAAAAACAATATAAAAACCACAACAAATTATACATTCAACGGGACAAAAATAAAAAAAAGTCAGACGGACTGCAGGGGCCGCTGCAATGTCGGTCCCACCGCCCAGATATTATGAATGACACATAAAACATAAAAACATTAAGAATAAAACATTATAGTTTAAACATGTGAATGAAATAAAATACCAGAACGAAAGGAGGCTACAGACTTTTAGTTATTGAGTAGAGCTACTATTTGTGGGAAAAAACGTTTTTTATGTCTGGCTGTGGTAGCTTTGACAGTCCGGAGTCGCTTTCCAGAGGGAAGTGATTCAAAGAGTTTGTGGCCAGGGTGAGAGGGGTCAGAGATGATCTTGCCCGCTCGCTTCCTGGCCCTTGCCGTGTACAGTTCATCAATGGAGGGAAGGTTGCAGCCAATAACCTTCTCTGCTGATCGCATGATTCGCTGCAGCCTCCAGGTGTCGTGCTTGGTGGCTGAGCCAAACCAGACCATGATGGAGAAGGTGAGGACGGACTTTACGATGACTGTATAGAATTGGACCGTCATTGCCCGTGGCAGATTATGCTTCCTCAGCTGCCGCAGGAAGTACATCCTCTGTTGGACCTTTTTGACTGTGGAGTTGATGGTAGCCCCCCACTTAAGGTCCTTGGAGATGATGGTTCCAAGGAACATAAAGGACTCCACAGATGTGACTGTGGTGTTGTTGATGGTGAGTGGGGTGAGGGGAGGGGGAGCTCTCCTAAAGTCTACAATCAATTCCACCGCCTTAACATCATTGAGCTCCAGGTTGTTGCGATGGCACCAGGACACCAGCTGTGACACTTCCTGTCTGTAGGCAGATTCCTCCCCATCCTGGATCAGTCCAATCAGGGTTGTGTTGTCTGCAAACTTGAGAAGCTTGACAGAGGAGTCAGTGGAAATGCAGTTTTTGGTGTAGAGAGAGTAAAGGAGAGGAGAGAGTACACAGCCTTGCGGTGCTCCTATGCTGAGGGTCTGCGGGTCCGAGATGTGCTTTCCTAGACTCACATGCCAACCCCTATCAGTGAGGGGCTCAGTACTTCCCAATGCCCTGGCCTCAAACACTCTACAATGACACTACTGACCTTCCTGCCCTGGGCCTCCTCCATTGCTAGAGTGAGGCCACACACAAACTGGAGGAACAGCACTACATATTCCGTTTGGGTAGTTTACAACCCAACTGTATGAACATTGACTTCTCCAATTTTAGGTAACTACCAAAACAAATGCCCATTACCGTGCTGTATCACTCCATACAATAAATAGAACAATCAATAATTCAATACATTAATTAATAACCATAAAACCAGGTAACCATAAGTCAAAAAGCAAATTCCTTAATTCAATCAAAAACACAGTCCATAGAAGAGGTTACATAGAAACATAGAAAATAAGTGCAGGAGTAGGCCATTCGGCCCTTCGAGCCTGCACCACCATTCAATATGATCATGGCTGATCATCCAACTCAGTATCCTGTACCTGCCTTCTCTCCATACCCCCTGATCCCTCTTAAATATAGCCAAACTGGCCTCAACTAGTTTGTGTTGTTAGTTGGTGTAGTTAGTGTTGTGCAGTGTTCAAGAACCTGGTTGCTGGGAAGAAGCTGTTCTTGATCCTGGAGGTTAGTTTTTAAATCAAGTCAAGAGAGTTTATTGTCATGTGTCCCAGATAGGACAATGAAATTCTTGCTTGCTGCAGCACAGAGTATTGTAAGCATAAATACACAGATCAGTGTGTCCATATACCATAGAATATATATATATATACGCATAAATAAACAGATAAAGTGCAATAGGCTGTTATAGTTCAGAGTTTGTTTGATGTTGTGTTTAATAAGCCTGATGGCTGTGGGGAAGTAGCTGTTCCTGAACCTGGATGTTCCAGATTTCAAGCTCCTGTACCTTCTTCCCAATGGCAACGGAGAGATGATTGTGTGGCCAGGATGGTGTGGGTCTTTGATGATGTTGGCAGCCTTTTTGAGACAGCGACTGCGATAGATCCCTTCGATGGTGGGGAGGTTGGAGCCGGTGATGGACTGGGCAGTGGTCACAACTTTCTGCAGTCTTTTCCACTCCTGGACATTCAAGTTGCCAAACCAAGCCATGATGCAACCGGTCAGCATGCTCTCTACTGTGCACATGTAGATGTTCGAGAGAGTCCTCTTTGACATGCCAACTCTCCATAATCTTCTCAGGAAGTAGAGGCGCTGATGTGCCTTCTTTATAATTGCATCGATGTGCTGGGACCAGGAAAGATCTTCGGAAATATCCATGCCCAGGAATTTGAAGTTCTTGACCCTTTCCACCATCGTCCCGTTGATATAAACGGGATTGTGGGTCCCAATCCTACCCCATCCAGTCCACAATCAGTTCCTTGGTTTTGCTAGTGTTGAGAGTCAATCGGTCGATCTCACTTCCATACTCTGACTCGTCACCATCAGTGACTCATCCCACAACAGTGGTGTCGCCGGCGAACTTGATGTTGGAGTTCGCACCATGTCCGGCTACGCAGTCATGAGTATAGAGTGAGTACAGCAGGGGGCTGAGCGGGAGCCTTGAGGTGCTCCCGTGCTGATTGTTATTGAGGATGACACATTTCCACCAATACGGACTGTGGTCTGTGGATGAGGAAGTCAAGAATCCAATTGCAGAGGGATGCGCAGTGACCCAGATCTGAGAGCGTGGCCATTTTCCAGGCCATTGTGGGCTGAAGGGTCTGTACTGTTCATGTTCTATGTAAGTAGATGCACTAAAGGCAACAAAGAGTCTATCAAGAACACAGACTTTGTGTAGTGTAAATGTACAGAACAGCAGTTCATCCCAGTTTACCAGAATCAATTCAATGCTTAAGCTTTGCTTAAATTCAAGGTTTAAATGTATAGGAAAGAACTGCAGATGCTGGTCATCAAAGGTGGACACAAAATGCTGGAGTAACTCAGCAGGACAGGCAGCAGCTACGGAGAGAAGGAATGGGTAACGTTTTGGGTCGAGATTCTTCTTCAGACTGATCAGTCCCAGAAATGCTGCCTGTTCCGTTTGTTCAGGTTTAAACTGGTCTTGGGCTTGCCCGTAATAGCTGGGCTCCTCACAACAGATCAAGTGAAAACTTGCACCGGTGCTCAACGATGCTGGAGGCAGGAGACAAACTGAGAATAAAGCAGTGATCCTGAGCATAGCATCACCACAGCCAACTACAGATCATGGTCACAGATAGGGCTGTCTTTGTGACGGTATTTACCAACACCTCCAAAACATTAAATACTAGGTTTTTAAATTGTTTAGAATTTCTAATACACAATTCTCACCTCTTATATCCTTATCCAGATCCAGGGACATTTCTTCCCAGTTGTTATCAGGCAACTAAACCACCCTTTCACCAGCTAGAGAGCGGTCCTGAGCTACCATCAACCTCATTGGAGACCCTCAGACTTGACTTTATCTTGTACTAAACGTTAATCCCTTTATCCTGTATCTGTACACTGTGGACGGCTCAATTGTTACAAAAGCTTTTCACTGTACCTCGGCACACGTAACAATAAACCAAACTAAACCATCCCACACCTTTTGTTTGTTCATCTCTGGCCTTTGTCCAAGTAACTGTTTAGTTTATGGTCATGTGGTACAATTAAAAGGTTTTGTTCCAGTCAAAGACAATATTTCCATCAAGACTTCCAGATAAAGGTTAACAGCGACAACATTTGGTGCAAGATAAAGTCTGAATAAAGGCAGCTCAAAGGGCTCCAATGAGGTAGATGGGAGGCCAGGATCACACTCTAACTGGTGAGGGGACCATTCAGTTGCCTGACAACAGTTGGAAATAAACTGTCCCTAAATCTGGAGTTGTATGTTTTCAAACTTCTGTACGCTTGCCTGAGGTGAGGGGAGAAGAGGGATAATGCTGATGACTTGCCAAGGCAGCATGGTGTCGATGGAGTCATTGGAAGAGAGGTTGGTTTTCACGTAGGGCTGGGCAACATCCACAACTCTGCAAATTCTTGCAGTCTTCGATGGAACCGTCCACAAACCATGCTGTGATGCAATCTGATAAAACGCTTTACGGCACATCTGTATAAGTTGGCAAGGGCTGTTAGGAACATCCTAAGCCATATAACCATATAACAATTACAGCACGGAAACAAGCCATCTCGGCCCTACAAGTTCGTGCCGAACAACTGTTTTTCCCCTTAGTCCCACCTGCCTGCACTCATACCATAACCCTCCATTCCCTTCTCATCCATATGCCTATCCAATTTATTTTTAAATGATACCAATGAACCTGCCTCCACCACTTCCACTGGAAGCTCATTCCACACCGCTACCACTCTCTGAGTAAAGAAGTTCCCCCTCATATTACCCCTAAACTTCTGTCCCTTAATTCTGAAGTCATGTCCTCTTGTTTGAACTTTGAAAGAAGTAGAGGCGTTGGTGTGCGTTTTTGACAATCTCTACTTATGTGCCATCAATGTATATCGGGGGTGTATGTACTGCTTTGCTTCTTGAAATCAATCACAATCACTTTTGTTTTACTAACATCATAGAAACATAGACAATAGGTGCAGGAGGCCATTCGGCCCTTCGAGCCTGCACCGCCATTCATTGTGATCATGGCTGATCATCCACAATCAGTAACCCGTGCCTGCCTTCTCCCCCTATCCCTTGACTCCACTAGCCCCTAGAGCTCTACCTAACTATCTTTTAAATTAATCCAGTGAATTGGCCTCCACTGCCTTCTGTGGCAGAGAATTCCACAAATTCACAACTCTTAGTGTGAAAAGGTTTTTTCTCATCTCAGTTTTAAATGGCCTCCACTTTATTCTTAGTCCGTGACCCCTGGTTCTGGACTCCCCCAACATTGGGACCATTTTTTCTGCACCTAACATGTCCAGTTCGTTTATAATTTTATATGTTTCGCTTGGATCTCCTCTCATCCTTCAAGATTCAAGATTCAAGAGAGTTTATTGTCATGTGTCCCAGATAGGACAATGAAATTCTTGCTTTTCTTCAGCACAACAGAATATAGAAGGCATGAATACAGAACAGATCAGTGTGTCCATATACCATTATATAAATATATACACACATTAATAAATAAAACAGATAAAGTGCAAATAAACAGATAATGGGCTATTAATGTTCAGAGTTTTGTTTGAGTTGAGTTTAATAGCCTGATAGCTGTGGGGAAGTAGCTGTTTCTGAGCCTGGACGTTGCAGTCTTCAGGCTCCTGTACCTCCTGCCATCCTGGCAAATAGATTATATATTGAACTTATAGTAAAAGGATTTGAGACAAGAGCAATGACTTCGAGGAAGAGGTTGTCATGGAACCAGGTTCACAATCTCCCTCTACTCCGTCAAACCCTCGCCTGTATCCACCTATCACTCGTTATGCTCTGTCCCTCCCTCGCCTATTGTCTATTGCCTCTCTTGCACGTTCTACAACCTCCTCACCCCCCCACCCCCCCTCCCCACATACATATAACCCAATGGTTTGAACATTGAATTTTACAATTTTAGATAATTATCAGAACCATCCCCTTCCCCTTCTGGACTTGCACCTATTCCTCCCCTCCCCCTCCTTACCATCTACATTCCTTCCTCTAGCTTCACAATTTACAACTGTTCAATCCTTTTAATAATAATAATAATAATAATCTTTTATTGTCATTGCACATAAGCGCAACGAGATTTGGTATGCAGCTTCCAAACGATGTCATAACATAAATAACTAATAATATTTGGATTTAGATATCCCGAGAACATGGATTGTAAAAAGAACAGTAAAACAATGTCTCACACCTTGTCTTTTCATCTGTCCTCAGATTTATTTTTCCTTCTCCAGCCCTCTCATCCGTAACCTTTGACACCCTTACTAATCAAGAACCTATCAATTGCCACTTTAAAAATACCCAATGACTTGGCCTCCACTGGTATCTGTGGCAATGAATTCCACAGATTCACTGGCCTCTGGCTAAAGAAATTCCTCATTATCTCCATCCTAAACTTAGAAATATATAACAGCTGTCTCGCCGGCATTGGGACAGGGTTCAACTCTCTCGGAAACAGCATTGTGGCTTTACCCACACCACAAGGTTCAAGAAGGCAGCTTACCACCACCTTCTGAAGGGATGGCCCGCTGACTTACTCCAGTATGTGTCTTGTTCAAGATGCCAGCATCTGTGGTTCCTTGGGTCACCTTAGGCAATTAACTGCTGGCTCATCCTTTGAATAAAATGAAACAAAAGGGAGGAGATGCAGTGTTTGATAAAGCCATTCTAAAATATACAAAAACTAGTTTGTCCAGACAAGCAAAATTAGGAAAGAAAATATTTGAGAATAAACTTCACCACATGAATACACCCAGCTGTAGAGAAGGGCCAGCACAGCGGCACATCTGCTGCCTCAGTGCTCGAGGCCCGGGTTCGCTCCTGAACCTGGATTACCACCAGGGGCGCCGCATGATTGGCAGCCCCGCCAACAGTCTGTTTTTTCGTCTTTTTTTCTTTTTCTTTTGTGTGAATGTTCTCTGGTTTGTTTTATGTGGGGGTCAGCGGAAACTTTTTTTCAGTTTCTTACCCCGCTGGAGATGCAATTATTTTCCAGATCCCATCTCCGGTCACTCTACGGCCTACCGTCGATGGAGCTGGAGGCCTCCTCGGACTGAACTTGAGCCCCATTGCGGGGCGTGGACTTAACATCGGAGTCAATCCCTTGCCTGGGATCGCTCCAACCGCGGCCTTTACCATCGAGAGCTCGCAGTCTCGGGAGATGCCGAGTCGGGATGGTCCAATGACACAGAGGCTCGACCAGCCCCGACGCAGGGTCCAATCGCCCCGATGCAGAGGGCCCAAATGCCGCCGTCTACGGGAGTCAAAATCGTCACGTCAACGGAGGGCTCGAGCCCCCCGACCACGGGTGAGCAAAGAAGGGAAGAGATTTTAACTTTTTTTCGCCTTCCATCAGTGAGGAATGTGGAGGAGTCACTGTGGTGGATGTTCATGTTAAAATGTGTTTTGTGTGTTCCGTTGCTTTTTATTTGTATGACTGACTCAACAAATTAAATTCCTTGTATTTTGTAAAACGTACTTGGCTAATAAAGTAATATTGTGATTATGATGCTACCCGGGAGGAATTTGCACGTTCCCTGTGACTGCGTCGGTTTCCTCCTACTTTCCTAAAGATGTGCAGGTTTGTAGGTTAATTGGCCCTCTGTAAATTGCCCCTTACATGTAGACCAAAACCTGGCATTTCCCCCATTGCAGGCACAGTGGACTATTTCTGTACACTTTGCTAATCGGAGATTGTGCTTAGGTGTGGCAAAACTGCACCATTGTAGCATCAGTGCATATGACCAATGAACACCCTTGGCAGTGAGTTTTCAGATTGACTTCAGGCGAGGATGATTAGCTCCAGCAACTCAACGCCCAGGAACGTAAGAGATTAGAGAGTGGTGGACACTGCCTGGCCCATCACCGGTACTGGCCTCCCCAACCACCAGAGGAATCACGAGGTGCTGCTCAAATAGGTGGCCAATATCAAAGACCTACACCACCTTGGCCACGCTCTCATCTCACTGCTACCATCGGTTAGATGGTACAAGAGACTGAAAATCATGACCTCCACGTTCAAGAACAGCTTCTTCCCAACAACCACCAAGCTCCTGAACAAAACTGCACAACACTAACCACCACCTCAGGAGCTATCATCCATAGACTGCTTTGGGTTGCACCACAGACTGCAGTTTTTGCATGATTATGGTCATCTAGTATTACTCATTATTCATTTCTTCAGCATTATTTATTGATTATTGCATATTTGCCTAGATTTTATTACGTCAATGGGCCTGTTAATCTGCAGTAAGAGAATGTAACTGTTGTTGCTGTTATATATGATAATTAAATACTCTTGACTTGTGGTTAACTGTATGAATAAGAGCATAGCTGATGGAATGTAGAAAAATGATGTTAAATAATATAATACATAATGCAGAAAATAAAAGATTAGCCACTTTGGCAGAAAATAAACAGAAAAGCAGAGTATTGTTTAAATGGTAAGTGTTTATAGTGGAACAAACATCGAAAAACTCCCATCCCAGTGATTCCTCCATCTCTCCACTCCAATCGGGTAGAAGCTTGAAAGCGCGCACCACCATATTCAGGAACAGCATCTTCCCCTCCGTTATCAGGCTTCTGAACGGTCCTTCCATAAGCTAGGGTACTGTCCGATTCACCTCTACCCCATTGCAGACATTGGACTTTGTCTGTGGAACTGATGCGCTACAATGCTGAGAACTATATTCTGCACTCTGTATCTTCCCCTTTGCTCCACCTGTTGTACTGGAGTTTGACCTGATGGTATTTATGTTTAGTATTATCTGATTTGATTGGATAGCATACAAAACAAAGCTCTACACTCTGGCAATTAGGAAATTATATATTAAACTTATAGTTAAAGGATTTGAGACAAGAGCAATGACATGTGGCTGAGGTTAAATGAGGAACTGCAAGATATACTGCTAAAATAACTCAGCGTGTCAGGTAGCACCTTCTGAAACACATTGAACAAATCCCACCTCATCCAAGCCCTTAGCTGGATGGCCAGTCCTTTTCCCAGTGCAGGGTAGTCTAAAACTAGAAGGCTACGGTTTATGGTGAGAGGGGAAAGATTTCATAGGACAACGTACCTAAAGTCCAACTTTTTCCACACAGAGAGTGGTGTGTTTATGGAAAAAGCTGCCAGAGAAGGTAGTTGAGGAAGGTACAATAACATTTAAAAGACAATGTGCAGGTACATGGATAGGAAAGGTTGAGAGGAATATGGGCCAAGTGCAAGCAAAAGGAACTATTTCAGGAAGGCATTTGGGTTAGCATGAAGGACTTGGGACAAAGGGCCTGTTTCTATGCA
This sequence comes from Leucoraja erinaceus, assembly GCF_028641065.1. NCBI lineage: Eukaryota > Metazoa > Chordata > Chondrichthyes > Rajiformes > Rajidae > Leucoraja > Leucoraja erinaceus. Next base: position 20,149,354 of record NC_073385.1, read on the forward strand.
AGTCTGTGATGTCTACAGTAGCCACACTATCTGCTTGCTTGAAGCACCCGAGAAATACATTTTTATTAGCAAAAGCACAGAATATTTTATTGATTCCTGTCAACCCAGGGTAATAAAAACCACAATTGTGCATCTGTTGTTGAACCCGTTTCATATTGTCCAACAGGTTGAAGCTGCCATCATCAGATCAACATCAGGCTGTCCATGGAGTTCCCACCTTCACCAAGGTCCAATAACATAAAAATACCTAAAATAAAACCAACATGCCAGCCCCACGACTTGAGTGAGGGCAGGGGTCCTGGTGACGGGAGACGCTGGCAGCTCTACTTGGCGTCCTCCTTCTCTGTGTCCAGGAGCGCGGAGCGAATGCCCATTTTCTTCAGCTCCTCCACTAGGTCCCCGTTCTGGTGCATCTGTAGCAGGATATCACATCCACCCACAAACTCACCGTCAAAGTAGATCTGAGGGATGGTGGGCCAATTGGAGTAATTTTTAATACCTGTTTCAAAGAAAAGTGCCAGACTGAATGAAGAATGTAGAACAGTGGAGCACCAGAACAGGCCCTTCGGCCCACAATGTCTGTCCTAATAAGTTGCTGAGACTAAACGATCTCTGCCAGCACATGATCCATAACCCTCCATCCCTTGCATATCCATGTATCTATCTAAAAGCCTCTTAAACGCTACAATGATATCTGCCTCCACCACTCCTGGCAGAATGTTTATGACACCCACCATTCTCTGTGGAAAATAAATTGCCCAGCACATCACCTTTAAACTTTGTCTCCTAATCCTTGATATTTCCACCCTTGGAAAAAGCTTCTATCTTCCTTATCGAATTCACACTATTTTAGATATTTCCATCAGGTCTTCCCTAAACTTCCAACCAAATATCCTGTAGCGGAGCAAGATAGACCATTCCTTCTAAATGCAATGGGCTGATGTGTAGTACGCAATGGAATGTTTTGTGGGCCTTTTTTTTCGCATCCATTTCCGTAACCCGACCTGACTCGCAGTGTAATCAACATTGTGTTAATAAGTTTTAATTCTGAAAATGAGAAGATTTTTACCGAATAACTTTTATTTTTACGAGGATGTTTCCGTAACTGGCTTCCGTCTCCGCACTAGTATCCTATGGGATCTTTGGTGCGGAGACGTAAGCCGGTTACGGAAATGGGGCCGAAAATTACCCATGAATCTGCCCGTGACCGTACTACGTCTTTTTCGTCGAGTGATCTATCTTGCTCGCTATAGGATTTTTGCTTCCAACAATTCAGAGAAAACAACTTGTTTGTCCAATGTCTCCTTTTGTCTGATACCCTGTAATCCAGGAAGTATCTGGTAAACCTCTTCTGCACCCACTCCAAAGCCTCGACAATTCTTCCCATAATAGGGTGTCTGGGCTGCACACAATACACCAAATGCAGCCTAATCAGTTTTAGAAAGCTGCAACATGAGTTCCTGACACTTACACTCAATGGTCCGACCGATGAAGGCAAGCACACTGCACACATCCTTTACAACTCAACCTACTTCTGTAGCGACTTCCAGTGAGCTTTACCCCAAGATCCCACTGAACATCAATGCTGTTAAAGCTTTGCTGTTAACTGTATACAATCCCATTGTATTCAAACTGTGGAAGTGCTAAACTTGCTCTGCTATTTCACCCCCCATTTCTGTAGCTGATCATAAGGTCACGAGTTAAGAGTAAATTGGGCCATTCGGCCCATCAAGTCTACTCCGCCATTCAATCATGGCTGATCTATCTCTCCCTCCTAACCCCATTCTCCTGCCTTCTCCCCATAACCTCAGACACCCGTACTAATCAAGAATCTATCTATCTCGGCTTTAAAAATATCCACTGACTTGGCCTCCATAGCCTTCTGTGGGAATGAATTCCATAGATTCATCACCCTCTGACTAAAGCAATTTCTCCTCATCTCCTTCCTAAAAGAACATCCTTTAAATCTGAGACTATGACCTCCAGTCCTACTCTCCCACTAGTGGAAACATCCTCTCACACCCACTCTATCCAAGCCTTTCACTATTCTGTATGTTCAATTAGGTCCCCCCTCATTCTTCTAAACTCCAGTGAGTACAGGCCCAGTGCCGACAAACGCTCATCATAGGTTAACCTACTCATTGCCTGGATCATTCTTGTAAACCTATCTCATGGTATACTTTCACATTCTTCCTCAGTGTCCACAACCACACTAATTTTATTGTCTCAAGCAAACTTACTAACCAACCCATCTACATTTACATCCATGTCTTGTACGCCAGAGGTCCCATCACAGATCCCAGTGGAACTCCACTGGTCACAGAACTCCAGCCAGAGTAACACCCTCTTCCACTACAACCCTGTCTACTGCGTAATCTCATTCTGAATCCAAATGACCAGTTCATTGTGGATTGCAAGGGTGTTAATCTTCTGTTTAAGAAGGAACTGCAGATGCGGGAAAATGGAAGGTAGACAAAAGTGCTGGAGAAACTCAGTGGGTGCAACAGCATCTATGGAGCGAAGGAAATAGGCAACGTTTCGGGCCGAAACCCTTCTTCAGACTGATTCTTTTGTTAATCTTCTGGGTCAGCCTACTTCGAGGGACTGTATCAAACGCCTTACTTGATTTTCTATCCTGTTTCCCCACTAGAGAAAACTTCTGCTCATGAGTATCTTCTGCTCATCAATCCCAGCTCTTTGCTCAGATACACCCAGCCCTTTACTTTATTCCAAAATCCACCCCCATTCATCCTTCCGTCCCTAGGAATCGTTTTTAAATGCGTTGCTATTCATTTGTATACACCGCATAAGGCTACTACCAGCTGTAATTTCAGACAAAAGGATTGATGAGTGGACTGGAGAAACTCAGGTCAGGCAGCACGAGCAGTGAGAAGCAGCAGTCTCTCACCTGAGACAGGACAGAGAGGAACAAGTACTGAGGGCAAATACCGGGGTGTGATCGTGAGCCAGGGTCTGAGGGAAGGAGGGATGTGTTGGCGACAGGATTTCACTTCACTGATTTGACAGAGTAACTCCCTCTCTGGATAGAGCCCAAACACATTGTCACCAACGTTAACGGGTTCTTATTTCAGCTTTCCTGCATTGACCTTTGTGGCAAGAGCAGCCCGTTTCAAAGTACAGGCTCATGAAATTTCAAACTTACAAAGTAACAAATCTAAAAATGAACAGAACAATTGTCTGGCTCACAACAGTCATCAACCGATACTTCCCACAACCAAACTGAAAGGAAGCCCAGTCAGTGGCTCAGTTGGTAGAGCCTCTGCCCCAAAGCACCAGAGACCCGGGTTCAATTTTGATCTTGGGTGCTGATTGTTTCCTCTGGGTGCTCCGGTTTTCTCCCACACCCCAAAGACGGACAAGTTTGTAGGTTAATTGACCCCTGTATATTGCCCCTTGTGTGTAGGGAGTGAGAAAGTGGGATAACATAGAACTAGTGTGAACGGGTGATCGATGGTTGGCGTGGACTCGGTGGGCTGAAGGGCCTGTTTCCATGCTGCATCTCTAAGCTAAACTACATCTAGGCTAGGTGCTAGGAATGCCAGGCTCAGTCCAGTGGCAAGAGAATAGCTTCATTAAACCATAGGCAAAGTGACACTGTCTTGGTTGCATTAGGCACTTTGGGCTTTTGTTTTGTACTAAGATTGGGTATTTTACTTATTGAAACATAGAAAATAGGTACAGGAGGGGGCCATTCGGCCCTTCGAGCCAGCACCGCCATTCATTGTGATCATGGCTGATCGTCCCCAATCAATAACCCGTGCCTACCTTCTCCCATATCCCTTGATTACACTAGCTCCGAAAACTCTATCTAACTCTTAAATCCATCCAGTGATTTGGCCTCCACTGCCCTCTGTGGCAGGGAATTCCACAAATTCACAACTCTCTGGGTGAAAAAGTGTTTTCTCACTTCAGTCTTAAATGGCCTCCCCTTTATTCTAAGACTGTGGCCCCTGGTTCTGGACTCGTCCAACATTGGGAACATTTTTCCTGCATCTAGCTTGTCCAGTCCTTTTATAATTTTATGTTTCTATAAGTTCACCCCTCATCCTTCTAAAGAACTTTTTTGTTTGTTTATAATATTATCTATTGAGTGGGGTCTTTACAGACCTATTATGCTACTTCAAGTAAGAATTTCAATGTTCCGTTTCAGTACAAAAGCAACTAAATACTCTTGACTCTTGAAATAGGAGCCTACAAAACTATCGCCAGTCAGCAGACATTTTGTGACTCAGCAGTTTACTACCCAATAATGTAAACTCCAGCTCTTTGGATTTTATTCCATCACTGTGTTATTTGTTAAACACACAAAGAAATATGTTCAACGGCATGGTTAGTTATTCATTAAATGACCACTGCCAACAATAATCCTATTCTTTCACTGGGTATTTTGTTCCTTTTAGAAAACTTCACTGGCTTCTGAAACAGGCAGAAAATATAGCTGGCTCGCCCTCAAGTGGGGCTCTGATGTCAGGGCGCTAAGTGGTGCAAGTAGGCTTCAGTAACTGCTCACTCTCACGGCAGAGATGATGTCTACTCATTGAATAAGATAATAAACGGCTCACCCATTAACCCAACTCTGCCAATCAACAACACAACCTCTGACCTGCACACCGTTCCTGCTGTTTCTCACAGATTATTAGTCCATAGTCCAAGGCTGACCAGACATTCAGCAGTTAGGTGAAGGGACCCAGGTCCGTCTTACCCCAGACTACAACAACAATTTTGGGGTACCTGATCAGGGTGCCAGGCTGTCAGACGTTAAACAGGTCTTTAAAATCTTGGAAAGAAAAGTGGGGGAGTTAATGCTGACATCTTGGGACCAATATTTAAACTTCATTCAGCAATAACAGCAGAGAATGTTTGGTCATTATCAGTGGACGTTTGATATTCACCAGTTAGCAGCGGTGATTCTGATGGACAAGGTGGGGATCAGTGCCTGGGCATCTAGCTGGGCTTGTACACATCAGCAATTGTACTTGTCTATTTGGGAGAGGTTTCTGTACTGCCATCTTTACCCCTGTCCTCTCCCCACCTCCACCCGCCCGATCTTCTCCTCACCCCTGGCCCCTCTCATAAGTTCACGAGTCACAGGAACAAAATTAGGTCATTCAACCTTTCATCTACTCTACTATTCAATCATGGCTGATCCATCTTTCCCCCTCAATCCAATTTTCCTGCCTTCTCCCCATAACCTGTGACACACGTACTAATCAAGTACCCAGCCATCTGTGACAATTAATTCCATCCGATCACCACCCTCTGGCTAAAGAAATTCCTCCTAAACTTTCTAAAGGTACGTCCTTTTATTCTGAGGCTGCGCCTTTGTTCCTAGACTCTCCCATTAGAAGTAACATGCTCTCCACATCCACTCTATCCAGACATTTCATTATAAGTTTCTATGAGATCCCTTCTCTCATCATCTCCCCCACCCTTTCCCTCACCATGCCTGAACACTCACCCCCCCCCCCCCCATCTAATCCTATCCACACTCACTTCTCCCTATAATTCTCCAATTGGTTACACACACCATCTCCTTGCCCCACACCCCTCCACACTCACCACCTGAAAACACATAGCTACAGATGCAGGAAGTGTCTTCATAGCTGTTATCAGACAGCTGAACGACCCTCTCATCAGCTAGTGTGCGACGCGGATGGGGAAGATGCTGGAGTCGATTATTAATGATGTAATAGCCGCGCACTTGGATAGCCTCATCAGGATCGGTCCGAATCAGCATGGATTTACGAAGGGAAAATCATGCCTGACAAATCTTCTGGAATTTTTTGAGGCTGTAACTAGGAAAAGGGAAAAAAGCCAGTGGATGTAGTGTATCTGGACTTTCAGAAAGCCTTTGATAATGTCCCACATAGGAGATTAGTGGGCAAAATTAGAGCACATGGTATTGGGGGTAGGGTGCTGACGGATAGAAAATTAGTTGGCAGACAGGAAGCAAAGAGTAGGGATTAACGGGTCCCTTTCAGAATGGCAGGCAGTGACTAGTGTGGTACCACAAGGCTCGGTGCTGGAACCGCAGCTATTTATAATAATCCTATGATTTAGATGAAGGGATTCAAAGTAACATTAGCAAATTTGCTGATGACACAAAACTGGGTGGCAGTGTGAACTGTGAGGAGGATGCTATGAGAATGCAGGGCGACTTGGACAGGTTGGGGGAGTGGGCAGATGCATGGCAGATGAAGTTTAATGCGGATAAATGTGAGGTTATGCACTTTGGTAGCAAAAACAGGAAGGCAGATTACTATCTAAATGGCGTGAAATTGGAAAAAGGGGGAAGTACAACAGGATCTGGGGGTCCTTGTTCACCAGTCTATGAAAGTAAGCATGCAGGTACAGCAGGCAGTGAAGAAAGCGAATGGCATGTTGGCCTTTATAACAAGAAGAATCGAATATAGGAGCAAAGAGGTCCTTCTGCAGTTGTACAGAGCCCTAGTGAGACCACACCTGGAGTATTGTGTGCAGTTTTGGTCCCCTAATTTGAGGAAGGACATTCTTGCTATTGAGGGAGTGCAGTGTAGGTTTACAAGGTTAATTCCCGGGATGGCGGGACTGTCATGTGCTGAGAGAATGGAGCAGCTGGGCTTGTACACTCTGGAAATTGAAACATATGATTGTTACGGGTTTGGACACGCAAGAGGCAGGAAACATGTTCTCGATGTTGGGGGAGTCCAGAACCAGGGGCCACAGTTTAAGAATAAGGGGTAGGCCATTTAGAACTGAGATGAGGAAAAACTTTTTCACAGAGAGCTGTGAATTTGTGCAATTCTCTGCCTCAGGTGGCAGTAGAGGTCGATTCACTGGATGCAATCAGAAGAGAGTTAGATATAGCTCTTAGGACTAGCGGAAAAAAGGGATATGGGGAGAAGGCAGGAACGTGGTAGTGATTGTGGATGATCAGCCATGATCACATTGAATGACGGTGCTGGCTCAAAGGGCCGAATGGCCTACTCCTGCACCTATTGTCTATTGTCCTTCACCCCTCACCATCATCTCCCCACTCCCTCACTACCTCCTCCTTCATCTTCTTCCCTCCTACTGCCTCCTCCACGACCACCATCCCTTCTCCCCAGCACTTCCTTCCCCCACCTTCAACCCTCCTCCCCCCCATCCTCAACCCTCATCTCCCATCCCCAACCCTCCTCCCCCATCTTCAACCATCCTCTCCCATCCTCAACCCTCCCCCCCCCCTCAACCCTTCCCCCCCATCCTCCCCTCCCCTATCCTCAACCTTCGTCCCCCATCCCCAACCCTCCTCATCATCAACACCCCACCCTCACGCTGAACTCTCCACCACCCCCCCGCCCACCAACCTCCCCCACCTTGTCGGATCTCCTGGTCCTCCAGCACGTTGTAGGCTCCGTACGGCTGGACGCCGTGCATCCGCAGGATCTGCACCACGGCGTTGCTGAAGCCGCACATGGGCTGGGCCGGGGTGCCCTTGATGAACACCACCACCTTGTGCTTCCTCACCAGCCCGTCCAGCCGGCGGCGCAGCTCCTCGTCCCCGGGACCCCCGGGACCGCCGTGGCCGCCGCCTCCCCCCGCCGCCACGGGGCCAGGGCCCTGGGCCAGCCAGCGGCACGATGCCGGTTGTGGGTTGGAGCTGGAGCCTGATCCGGGGCCGAGCGGCCGCCGCGCCGCCGAGCGCAACGCGGCGCGGAGCAGCGAGTACATGTCTGCCCGCCCCGCCCCCCGCCCACGCCCATTGGCCGCCGGTCACACGGCCCCCGCCCCCTCCGCCGCACCCCACTGGTCAATGCCCACGTCAATCTCCCAATCCGCGCTGCTATTGGACAGCACCCCTGTCTGTCACACGCAGGCGCTGACTCACTAAACGCAGTCCTCGCCCTTTTCCAGGCGGGTTTTACCTCAGGTTGTGACTGAAACTGTCAGCGTAGACTCGAGGCCGTCAGCGCAGAAACTACTCACGGTCAAAACACCAGCTTTTGTGCGGCTACACGGTAAATTGTCAACTTGAAGGGAAGTTCCGCCCACCGAGGATGACTGTGATTGGCGGACGGAGCTGTCAATCAGTCGAGGGGCGGGAGACCTTGGCTGGGGTTTGTATTTCCGGCGTCACTGGGGGCGTGGTCACGCTGATCGCCGGCGCCGAGTGCGGGGCCGGGCCGGAGGCTGCAGGTGCGGGGCGGACACGCCCCCCTCCATCCCTACCTGCCTCCCTGCCTCCCCCTCCCTCCCTCCCTTCCCTCCCTCCCTCCCTCCCTCCCTCCCTCCCTCCCTCCCTCCCTCCCTCCCTCCCTCCCTCCCTCCCTCCCTCCCTCCCTCCCTCCCTCCCCTCCCCTCCCTCCCTCCCCCTCCCTCCCTCCCTCCCTCCCTCCCTCCCTCTCCCCTCCCTCCCTCCCTCCCTCCCTCCCTCGCCAGGCCTTGCCGTTTCCATGGAGACGGGGCGGCCTATCCGCCCTTCGCGTCCCTGCTAACTCGCCGCCTGGAATGCTCACATGCAGTCACACAGCAGGGAATCAGGCCCTTCGGCCCGCCTTGACCATGCTGACCGAATTGGCATTCTGGGCTAGTTCCATGTGCCCCGGGTTTGGCCCGCAGCCCCCCCCCCCAACCCTTATATCTGTGCAAATGTCATACAGGCCCTTCGGCCCAACTCGTCCCTACTGTCCCCATCTACACCTATCCCACTTGCCTGCGTTGTGCCCACATCCCTTTAAACCTATCCTAAAGTTAGTTTTGCTGAAGGTCATTTATCTGATCTGCCAGTACATTTTTTTGGGGGACCTCTGATTAGATCATGATCATCTCTGTGGATAGACCTTGAGATGAGGATGATGCTGAATTATGTTAGGTGCAGGGAATTTATTCATTGAGGTGGGAGGCTGAAGAAGGGTTCCAACCTGAAATGTCACCTATCCATGTTCTCCAGAGATGTTACCTGACCCGCGGAGTGGCTCCAGCACTTTGTCTTTTTTTTTTAAACCAACATCTGCTGTTCCTTGGGAGGTCATTTTCCTATTAGGTACTGTAGGTTCTTGGGCTGTGTGTGTCTGAGAACACACTGGTATCTAGACAAGCCAGAAACTGATCGAGTATGACTGTGTATTTATTTAGGGGACTGATTGCAAGTGTACTGTGACCCCACCCATTTCATGTGTAAAAATGTGAAGAATTCGCAGAATTGACGTAGGTGACCTTTTCAGTTTTGAAAAATAATGTGGAGCCTAAAAGAATTCCTTGCATTATTGGTAATAAGCAGGTTCGCATAATTGTGTAGAGACCCCTTTTGTGCTGAGAGGTAGTAATGCAAATGGCTAAATGAGCAACAGAACAGTTCCATGGGACATGATTAGTACATTTGTGAAGGTAGACAAAAATGCTGGAGAAACTCAGAGGATGAGGAAGCATCTATGGAGCGAAGGAAATAGGCAACGGTTCGGGTCGAGACCCTTCTTCAAACTATATTTGTGTTGTGCCTATGTTGCAGTTGTTTTCCTATTGTCACAGTGAGAAACCTTGTGTGTTATCCAGATACATAACATGTGTAGATAGATGGGATTAATTAAATTGGCATCATGCTCGGTGCTAACATAGTGGGCTGAAGGGCCTGTTACTGTGTGGCTCTGCACTGTAGATGCTGCTGCCTTCTCTGAGACTGAGTGAGTTCCTGACTCTTGTCGCCTTAAATCAGGGTTTTCGAAAGGGAAGTAAGCAATCAAAAATAACGTAATTTTCAGGGAAGAGTATATGGAGCGGAGGAACAGGGCCAACTGTTATCCTACAGATCCTGCAAGCCCTAGTCTGAAGAAGCCCTAGTCGACAATGGAATACTACTAATCAACTTGTCTTGCTATTGAGGGAGTGCAGCGTAGGTTTACAAGGTTAATTCCCGGGATGGCGGGACTGTCATAAACTGAGAGAATGGAGCAGCTGGGCTTGTAAACTCTGGAGTTTAGAAGGATGAGAGGATATCTCATTAAAACATATAAGATTGTTAAGGGCTTGGACACGCTAGAGGCAGGAAACATGTTCCTGATGTTAGGGGAGTCCAGAACCAGGGGCCACCGTTTAAAGAATAAGGAGTAAGCCATTTAGAACGGAGACGAGGGAACACTTTTTCTCACAGAGAGTGTGAGTCTGTGGAATTCTCTGCCTCAGAGGGCGGTGGAGACAGGTTCTCTGGACGCTTTCAAGACAGAGCTAGATAGAGCTCTTAAAAATAGCGGAGTCAGGGGATATGGGGAGAAGGCAGGAATGGGGTACTGATTGGGGATGATCAGCCATGATCACATTGAATGGCGATGCTGGCTCGATGGGCCAAATGGCCTACTCCTGTACTTATTGTCTATTGTCTAATGATACGATCTTGGTTAGCTTATCTTTGGTTTATTTCCAAGGGACGCGTGTGGCAGTGGGTTAAAGGAATCCAGATCCTTCGCCTTCTCCCGAGGGACACTGTGCAAGATGTGAAGATTTGTGGATGTATGCAGACACAACGAGCAAAGATGCAGGTTTGTACGCAGCCTGGTCCATCCAGAGAATGCAGACCTGGGAGCAAGTGGGGCCCAGTATAACGTCATAGTCGTACAGCACAGAAACAACTCCAATCCTTCCCATTTAATATTCTGGTATAAGGTTCATCTGCCCGATAGTAGAGTGAACTTTAACCGCTGGAGTGTGTTGTGACTGGTTGATTGGTCCATCTGTCGGCCACCCACAGTTTTATTTTATTTGCACGTCTCTCAGAGTGCGCACAGCAGGAGATGGCATCAACACGTAAAGTTAGTATAGACAGAGCAGCGGTTATCTTCATCAGGGCCTAGCAGCCGTGGAGTGTGCCCAACTCTCTGTGTGAATGCATTTGAATTTCATGGTTATTCTCTGCTGTTTTTTTCCAGCCTGCGTTGTACTCGTACTTCAGGAGCTCCTGCTCATGGAGAGTGCGCATTGGTGAGTGTCCAACAACTGCCTGCGCGTCTTTGTCCGTCTGCCCGCGTGTCTGTCTCGGGCCGTCTGTCTCCGTCCGTCTGACGTCGTGTCTCCGTCCGTCTGGCCGCGTGTCTGTCTGTGAGAGGGGGAGAGGAAGGGGGGGACGGGGAGGGAGTGACGCCCAGCAGATGATCCAGATTTCAACTGCAGCAATTTATTAACTTTTGAAAAACATTTAAAAACAACACTTCAAGTGGTGTTGAGGTTGCCCTGGATTGTAACTGGCACAGAGGGTGGAAGTGAAACTTTAGCGAGTTTCTGATGTGTTTTGTCTCTGTGCCCTCAGCTCTCGCTTTCAAAGGAATTGAATACGAACAGGTTGCCGTCAATCTGATCAAAGACGGAGGGCAGCAGGTAACCTCCAGTCCCAGCGGCCTGTCACCCAGTCCGGTTACTTCCCTGCCCCCTCACTATTCGTGTACACCATTAAAAAAACAAGAGGCAAGGTTGAGATTAAACTAAACAACATTGTCAAGCGAATATTTGGCCATTTTAGAATACCTCACGTTGTAAGGGCCGAGCAGGTTGAAGGAGTTCCTGTGTACAGTCACTTCTGCATTTTAGCACAACAGGTTTCATCACCCCCCGACTTCACTTTGACAACTTTCTCCCCTACTCCATCAATCTGAAGTCCTGACCCAAAACGTTGTCTATCCATTCGCTCCACAGATGCTGCCTGGCCCACTGAGTTCCTCCAGCACTGTGTTTTACACCCCGCCAGCTTGGCTAATAGTTGTGTAGTAGTACACAGACCATTTAAACAACATTGAGGAATAGATATCACCCAGGTGTGGGCTGAGTTCTCCTGCTATTTGAACACTGCTGTGAGGTTGTTTCTGTACACTCAAGGCAGCTGGCACTGTTAAGGTGTTAGCTAATTTAGTTTCGAGATACAGCATGGAAACAGGCCCTTCAGCCCACCAATTCCATGTTGACCATTATCACCTGTTCACACTAGTTCTGTGTTATCCCACTTTCTCATCCACTCCCTACACACTGAGGGCAATTAACCTATACACCCATTAGTCTTTGGGATGTGGGAGGCAACTGGAGCACCTGAAGAAATTCAAGCAGTCACTGGGAGAACGTGCAAACTCCATCCAAACAGACCGGGATTGAACCCAGGTATCTGGTGCTGTGAGACAGTAGCTCTAGCTGCTGTGCTGCCCAGCTAATGGTGAAGCACCATTTAAATCTGTCTCTTCCCATCTGGCTGCAGCATGCCGACTCCTTCAAGAACCTGAATCCCATGAAGCAGGTGCCAGCGCTCTTCATCGATGGGATCACTCTCTCCCAGTCGGTAAGGATAGCTTGTTACTGCCTATTTGTCGGTTACGTCGAGCAATCCTTGTTCAATACATACCAGGGCCCCATCCCCGACCTCTACCTCCGCTACATCGATGACTGCTTTGGTGCCACCTCCTGCACCCGCACACAACTGACTGACTTCATCCACTTCACCACTAACTTCCATCCGGCACTCAAATACACCTGGACCATTTCCGACACTTCCTTACCATTCCTTGACCTCACTATCTCCATTGCAGGTGATAGACTTCTGACCGACATCCACTATAAACCCACTGACTCCCATGGCTACACTTCTTCCCACCCTGCTTCCTGTAAGGACTCCATCCCCTACTCCCAATTCCTCCGTCTACGCCGCATCTGCTCCACGGATGAGGCGTTCCACACCAGGACATCTGAAATGTCCTCATTATTCAGGGAACGGGGGTTCCCCTCCTCCACCATAAATGAGGCTCGCACCAGGGTCTCTTCCATACCCCGCAACACTGCTCTCTCTCCCCATCCCCCCCACTCGCAACAAGGGCAGAGTCCCCCTAGTCCTCACCTTTCACCCCACCAGCCGTCACATACAAAAGGTAATCCTCCATCAGTTTCGCCACCTCCAACGTGACCCCACCACTCGCCACATCTTCCCATCTCCCCCCATATCTGCCTTCCGCAAAGACCGCTCCCTCCATAACTCCCTTGTCAATTCTTCCCTTCCCTCTCATACCACCCCCTCCCCGGGCACTTTCCCTTGCAACCGCAAGAGATGCAACACTTGTCCCTTTACCTCCCCCCTCGACTCCGTTCAAGGACCCAAGCAATCGTTCCAGGTGCGACAGAGGTTTACCTGCATCTCCTCCAACCTCATCTATTGCATCCGCTGCTCTAGATGTCAGCAGATCTATATCGGTGAGACCAAGCGAAGGTTGGGCGATCGTTTCGCCGAACACCTCCGCTCGGTCCGCAATAACCCAGCTGACCTCCCGGTGGCTCAGCACTTCAACTCCCCCTCCCACTCCGCCTCCGACCTCTCTGTCCTGAGTCTCCTCCATGGCCACAGCGAGCAGCACCGGAAATTGGAGGAACAGCACCTCATATTCCGTTTGGGGAGTCTGCATCCTGGGGGCATGAACATCGAATTCTCCCAATTTTGTTAGTCCTTGCTGTCTCCTCCCCTTCCTCAGTCGCCCTGCTGTCTCCTCCCATCCCCCAGCCTTCGGGCTCCTCCTCCTTTTTCCTTTCTTGTTCCCGCTCCCGATCAGTCTGAAGAAGGGTTTCGGCCCGAAACGTTGCCTATTTCCTTCGCTCCATAGATGCTGCTGCACCCGCTGAGTTTCTCCAGCTTTTTTGTGTACCTTCGATTCTCCAGCATCTGCAGTTCCTTCTTAAACACTGTTATTCTGCACTTTGCCCAAGCGAGGAGCTCAAGGCCTGTCACCTGCAGTGTTAATATTTACCTTGTTACTCCATGACAAGACCTGATCAAGCGGTTAATCTGAGCTAGTCACCAGCAGCAGCGTTAGTTCGACCGACCTCCCTCGAACAGTCCCACCGTTACACAGACAAATGTTAATAGCACAAGTATAGTGAGGTACAGGTATCATTAAAATCCCGCTTGCAGCATCAACACACTCACACACATACAAAAATAGATAAATTGCTCAAATTCTGCAAGATACAAAGGAAACATGAGTGCAAGACACAATTAGAAGACAATCGACAATAGGTGCAGGAGTAGGCCATTCGGCCCTTCAAGCCAGCACCACCATTCAATGTGATCATGGCTGATCATCCCCAATCAGTACCCCGTTTCTGCCTTCTCATATCCCCTGACTCCGCTATTTTTAAGAACCCTATCTAGCTCTCTTGAAAGCATCCAGAGAACCTGCCTCCACCGCCCTCTGAGGCAGAGAATTCCAGACTCACCACTCTCTGTGAGAAAAAGTGTTTCCTCGTCTCCGTTCTAAATGGCTTACTCCTTATTCTTGAACTGTGGCCCCTGGTTCTAGACTCCCCCAACATCGGGAACATGTTTCCTGCCACTAGCGTGTCCAAACCCTTAACAATCTTATTTGTTTCAATGAGATATCCTCTCATCCTTTTAAACTCCAGATGTACAAGCCCAGCTGCTCCATTCTCTCAGCATATGACAGTCCCGCCATCCTGGGAATTAACCTTGTAAACCTACGCTGCACTCCCTCAAGACGAGTTGATTAGTAGTATTCCATTGTCGAGGTGGGTTCAAGAAGATGATGGGTGCAGGAAAGTAGCTGTTTCTGCGCCTGGTGGTGTGGGAGTCGAGGCCTCATTTACCAGCGTGTGATTCTGAGGCAGGTCTGCCTCTCCCTCACACCATCTCAGGGCGGTTGTTATCCCTGTGGGCCGCTGCTGTTAGTTTGAAGATTGTTTTCTCTGCTGCTGTAGCTGGCTATCATCCATTACCTGGAAGAGACCAGGCCCAACCCACGGCTGCTGCCCAAGGATGCCAAGAAACGTGCCCAGGTCCGGATGATCTCTGATCACATCACCTCTGGCATCCAGCCCCTGCAGGTACGGCTTTGGTTTGCACTTGCCCCTCGCCCTTACAATACAATACAATCAGTTTTATTTGTCACTTGCACATAAAGTGCAAGTGAAATGAATTTGCCAGCAGCGGTGCAATGAAAAAGAACACACAATCAAAATTTAACACAAACATCCACCACAGCATTCATCGCTGTGGTGGAAGGCACAAAATCTGGCTAGTCCTCCTCCATTTTCCCCTGTGGTCGGGACCTCAACCCTCCGCAGCTACTGCTGCGGGCATCCAGATGAATGAAAGTCAAGGTAAGTCCTGAAACGGTGCCTCCCCCACCGGAGACCGCGGCTTCAGGTTGGTGTAGGCCGTAGGCTGGTGGTCAAAGATTTAAAGTTCCCACCGCTCCGCAGCCAGAAGCACCGCAGACCACAGGGCCGGCGGTCGATGCTGCCCTCCAGGGATCCCCGGCAAGGGACCCCGCTCCTGATGGTAAGTCCCCACCGTGCCCGCAGTAGAAGTTGGCCGCGGACCGGCGGTGGGAACTTCTTCTCCGGGGGTCCCCGACGAGGGATCCCAGGCTGCGGACGCTTCCTGC
The DNA here is from genome assembly GCF_028641065.1 of Leucoraja erinaceus. NCBI lineage: Eukaryota > Metazoa > Chordata > Chondrichthyes > Rajiformes > Rajidae > Leucoraja > Leucoraja erinaceus. The sequence continues at coordinate 20,164,752 of NC_073385.1, forward strand.
CGTTCAGTGTCCGTGTGCCAAGCACAGAGAGTGGCCATGTTTGTCATGTTGTGGGTGATGCCCAGAGCAGGCTGGTCGAGTCGGGCAGAAGCATTCAGCTTGATGTTTTGCCATCTGTATCGATGAACAGTCATGGTATGGTCTGATGTTTCAGAATCTCTGTGTGCTGCAGAAGGTTGGGGAAGAGAAGAAACTGGAATGGGCCCAACACTTCATCGCCAAAGGGCTGCACGGTGAGATGAGGCGATCGTGCTGTTTAACATTCTAGCTCCCCTTGCTCAAAACCTCACCACCTCCCCATCTCTTCTGCTGCTCACACCCTTTACAGTGAAATCCTCCACAACCTTCGAAACTCTTCCAAAGTCCAGCTTCCCATGCGTTAGTTCAGTTGTACTCCAGCCCAACGTGCCCATGCCGACCGAGATGATTATCAAAGTGAATCCCATTTCCTTGCACTTGCCCTTCCCTATCCATGTACCTGTCCAAATGTCTTTTAAATATTATTGTACCTGCCTCAACTAGATCCTCTGGTAGCTCGTTCCGTATACCCGCCTATTTGCCCTCCTTGACCAGGTTCTCAGCCAGAGGGCCTTGAACCATATGTTTTGAACGAGGTGTTTTACTGTACTAAAGATCCTATGTAACTACGTTATTAAGCAAGGTTGTAACTGCCTACCTTCCTTTGTTCAGCTCTGGAGAGTCTGCTGCAGCAAATATCTGGACAGTTCTGTGTTGGTGACGAGGTACGTATAGACGTACTGACTGGACATAGAGTCTGGGGTCTAGGGTCAGTCTGCTTGTGGCCACTGAGTTCAGGCCAAGCCCAGTGTTCCTCACAGACCCAGCCTACACTCAGGACAGGGAACATCACTGGTCAACATCCTCACTCTGGTAGCTTCCTCACTAACACCAGGCCTTTGGGTTTTATGGTAGTTAGTTTCCTGACGAGTCCTTTCCACCAGCACTGAGCTAATAATGCACTCTTTCTCAGCATTGGTGTTTCTTAGAAGCTTCCCCACGATGCATTCCACACTGCTCCTACAAAACTAAAATGGTGAGGTACTCAACAGGTCCGGCAGCCTCTAGAGAGACATTTTCTGGTTGAATATCCCTCAATCTTTCCTATCATTGTATGTGTCCAAGTGCGTCTTAACCGTTGTAATAGTACCTGCCTCAACCACTTCCCCTGGCCGATCCTTCTATATACTCACCACCACCCTGTGTGAAAAGGTTGTCCCTCCCTCAGTCTCCTATTAAATCTTTCCCCTCTCACCTTAAATCTATGTCCTCTGGTTCTTGATTCCCCAGCCCTGGGTCAAAGACTGTGCATTCACCCAATCTTTTCCCCTCATGATTTCATACACCTCTATAAGATCGCCCCTCAGCCTGTGCTCCAAACAATAACGTTCTAGCCTGCCAATTGGTCCCTATAGCTCAGGCCCTCGAGTGCTGACAACATCCACAAATGTTCCCTGCATTGTTTCCATCTTAATGACATCCATCCTCTGGCAGGGTGAACACAATACTCCAAGTACACTCACCAACATCTTGTACAACTCGAGGGCCCTCCTCCCTTGGTGATACACTGAAGCAACAGGGGTGTATTTTGAACTTGCAACATTCTACTGAGTCATCTAAGACCAACTGGGGTAGCTGAATTTGGTCAGCATGGATGCTGTTGCTGGCTCAGGATCGGGTTGTCGGGGTTTGCACGGGTTGTTAAGCCAGGGCCGCGCAGTCTGATCCAGTAACGCAGTTTGTGTGTTCTAGGTGACGATGGCAGACCTGTGCCTGGTCCCTCAGGTGTACAATGCGATTAGGTAAGGCTTCAACCTGTTATTGATTGACCCTGTGCCTAGAAATATTCAGGCTAACCCAGTCCACAGCTTGGCTCTGCAATGAGCTCCTCAACACACACCCTGTAAGTCAGCAGAAACTGTCACTGAAGGCTCTCATGGTGATGTAATGGGTATTACGACTGCATTCATTCATTCTCTCTCCTCACCCATTTATGTTGCTATGGAGGCAGCTTCTTCCTCTGTGCATCATGCCCATTCTCTCCTCACCTAAAGGCAAGTAGGGAGCACATACTGTATACGCGAGCCTCTGCCTCCCGGTTTCAGTGACCTGGGTTTGATCCTGATCTTGGGTATTGTCTGTGTGGAGTTGACATTCTCCCTGTGCCCTGGGTGCTCCGCTTTCTCTCCCAGGTCAGTGGGTTAATTTGACACATGGAGGTGAGTGCAGGGCAGTGGGAGTGGAGGGGCACGACCATGCCATCTACTTGAATTGATCACCAGAGAGCAATTCATTCCCGTGTAGCTGTGATTTTACAACCACATGTCCAAGGCACAATCCATCAAAGCCCGAGCTGTCACCTCATTCCCTCACCTACAAACCAAGTTAGATTTGATGCCTAGCTTTCTCACCTACAGGTTTAAGGTGGATATGTCTCCGTTTCCCACCATCACCAAGATCAACGCCTCCCTCCTGGAACTGGAGCCCTTCAAAGTGAGTCACCCATCCTGCCAACCCGACTCCCCTCTGACTGCCTGAGCCCAGCGGCAGGGTCACGGGCATTGCCTTAAATACCAGCACACTTCTGGTCTTTGAAAAATAAAACCATTTTATTAAAAAAACATACACCTTTCATGTTATATTGTCATTAACAATAAAAACTCTTGCCTCTTTCTTCAGGTTTTTGGTCACACTTTGAACTATATTTAGTGACACAAGGCACTGCAACTTTGAGCAAAGTGCTGGAGGAACTCAGGCAGCATCTGTGGAGGAAATGGACAGGTGCGTTTCCAGTCAGGATCCTTCTCCAGACTGATGGGTCCATTCCCTCCACAGATGCTGCCTGACCTGCAGACTTCCTCCAACACTGAGTTTTGACACTGACAGTTGAAAACTTAATAATGGCAAGTTATACCAATAGGTGGAGTGAATTTCTCTCATCATTTTCATCATCAATAATAGGTAAAGATTGAAATGACCTTTATTTGATTCAAAGAAGAAAGTGACGCTGCAACAGCCCCCAGTTGCTGGCCAGGTTGTCCATCTGGTCAGGCAGGGGGAGAGAATAATGTGCAGTCACGCTGCTGAATCTGAAAATGACAGGATGTAAAGTGTAAAGAGGCTGGGGGCAGGAGGGCTGGTTGAAGAAGGGTCTCAACCCAAAACCTCACCCATTCCTTCTGTCCAGAGATGCTACCTGTCCTGCAGTTACTCCAGCATTTAGGTCTATCTTTGGTGTAAACCAGCATCTGCAGTTCCTTCCTACGCAGGGCTGGTCACCATGCAGGGGGTTGGGTCTGGCTCACTAGAACCAAACAGGCCCTTCGTCCCACAATGTCTGCCTAACATGATACCGTTTAACTACACTTTGGCCTTTATGTGATCCATATCCCACATTCCCTACCTGTTTTTGTACCATCTAAAAACCCCTTAAACACCATCACCCCAACAAAAACTGGCCCTGCACATCTCTATATAACTAAAAGTCTTCGTCTTGTTTGTGTGTGTGTGCGCGTGTCAATCTGGTTCATCCCTATATTCTTCCAAACGCTAGGCCACAGCCTTCCCATATTCACACATCCTACTCACAATTCCCCACGGGTGGCGATAAACATCTTCCAGTCGCATTTCCACCTATATTTCCAAAGATATTAATCGTTGAAATTTTTAAAAACAGCCAAAACCACCTTCTCACAGACAGCTTCCAGCCCTCACAGTGATGATTGTCACAATGCCTCTCACAGTGCACCAATCACAATGGGCGCTCAAGCTGGCTGTCAACTGCCACGATGACATCACAATAGGACGTTGCCAACGGTAACGAGGTTGCTGCCCCTCAACCAATATCAGAAGGGGCTGCTCATCAAGTTCTGGTTGCATTTTGGTCCCACGATCCTGGTGTTTGGGCACAAGGCAGGGAGTGGGGAGGGCCGATCGGGGAGGGGAGGTTGGACCTCTCCCCCCCCCCACCACGTTGGAAGACGGGGTCAACGGGTCCCACCTAGTCTAGTCTCTTTAAAACTTTGGCCCTCTGACTTTAAACTCTTTAGTCTGACATTTCTCCCTCTGTCTACCCTATCTATGCTTCTCAACATTATATACTTCTTAGGTTTTCCCTCAACCTCAAATGCTCCAAAGAAAACAATCCAAGTTTGTCCTATCTCTCCGTATAGCTCATACTTTCTAATGAAGGTATTTTTTACCCCAGGGTGTAAATGTCAAATACTAGGCAGCATATCTAAGATCAGAAGGGGGGGGGGGGGGGGTAAAGGTGCAAAGTGTTTATTTTAGAGAGTGAGTGGTGCGTACCTGATTCAGGGTGACGGTGGAAGCAGATAAAATAGTGTTGAGGCTTATTTGGTCTGCACATGAATATACAAGAAGTATGTTGAAACAGATTGGCATTATGTGTGGCACAGATTGTGGGCTACATGGCCTGTTCCTGTGCTGTGGTGTTCTGTGTTCCAGGCAATATTCCAGAAAGCCTCTTCTGCATCCTCTCCAAAGCTTTCTCATCCTTCCTGTAATGGGGCGACCAGAACTGCATACAATATTTCAAATGCAATCTAACCAAAGGGCTAAAGCAACAACATGACTTTTCCATCTCTTATACACATTATCCTGACCCATGAAGGCAAGCATGCTCTATGCTGCCTTTACCACTCAATCTACTTGTGTTGTCTGTATAACATTGCTCCAGACCTCCTCCAGTGCAGATGAGCTGTTTCCTGCCCAATGTTGCAGCTGTTGAAACATAGCACTCCTGTAGACTTCATCAGCTTGCCATACACTACTGTCAGAGCTCGATGAGAAGCACTCCAACATGCCTGCTCCTTTCTTTACGTCTCTTACTTGGCATCAGTCTATTGGTGCCCTCATGGGTTGGCTGGGCAGTACTGAGGGAGCAGTGCAATGTCAAGGGTCGACTGGGTTATATTCACTGGAATTTAGAAGGGGAAATGAGAGGCGATCTTATAGAAACATATAACGTTCTTAAGGAATAGGACAGGCTAGATGAAGGAAAAATGTTCCCGATGTTGGGGGAGTTCAGAACCAGGGGCACAGTTTAAGAATAAGGGGTAGGTCAGTTAGGGCTGAGATGAGGAAAAACTTTTTCACTCAGAGAATCTGGAATTCTCAGCCACAGAAGGCAGTGGAGGGCAATTCACTGGATGTTTTCAAGAGAGAGTTAGATATAGCTCTTAATGCTAAAGGAAACAAGGGTTATGGGGGGAAAGCAGGAATGGGGTACTGATTTTGGAAGATCAGCCATGATCACATTGAATGGCAGTGCTGGCTCGAAGGGCCGAATGGCCTACTTCTGCAGCCACTAGGGGCGCCGCATTGATGGCAGCCTCTGCCTACAGACTGTTTTTCTATCTTTTAAAAATTTTTACTCCGTTTTAAAAGTATGTTTTGGAAGTTTCTTGAGTTTTTCTATGTGGGGGAGGGGGTAGGGTAAGTTTCCCAGTCACTTCCTGGCGAGGATGTGACTATTCTTTGAGTCGCATCCTTGCCCCCTGTCTACAAACTGGATTGGCGCGGCCTTTCCTGCCGGGGACCGGCCAAAGCTTCAGCGGAGGCGCAGTGCTGGATTCAGCAGCGGCGCAGCCTACCTGGATTGCTGTTTGAAGCTCCGGAGAGTTGGGCCAGCTGCTTCAACATCGCGGAGCGGTGGGTTGTAGAACCTCCAGCGCATGCGGCGCTGACTTTAACATGGCAGAGTCCTGGGACCTTTTGCCGAGGGCCGTCAGCGTGAATCTCCACCCATTTCCGCCTGTGGACTTCGGGAGCCGCGGACTCCGGTAATGGTTCTCCCGTTCTGACGTAGGACTTCCATCATCCCGGCGAGAGGGCCTGAACATCGGGCCGCCCGTAGCGGCGACAGCGAGGGGTTCAGGAGCCCCCCAACCACGGGTGAACAACAGAGGAGGATGATTGAATTTTGGAGCCTTCCCTCACAGTGGGAAACTTTGATTCCGCTGTGTGGGGATGTCTATGTTAAAGACTATTGTGTTCTGTGCTTTTTTTTTATTCGTATGGCTGTATGGTGACCACACATTTCACTGTACAAATTGGTACATGTGACAAATCAATGTATCTTGTATCTTTCTATGTTTTTCTAAGGATGGTAGTTGATGCAACACTCACCAGACGATGCAGAAGCACCCTGGCTCTGTAATATTCCTTTCATACAGATGCTGGTGGTTACGTTCAGGTAACTCTTCGTAACGTACTGACGCGAGGAAATGAGTGGCCAAAAGGCATCTGCAAATAATATCCCTCAAGTACTCCATCCATCAGAATGATACATCTGTCGCTCGGTACTGCCCCTCACAATAACCAATGCTGCAGGGCTCATTTACAACATGTTCTGCAGTTAAACACATGGGCTCTTCAGTCAGCAACTCCTGGACACAGCCTTCACCAGCAAGGAGAAGGGCAGCAGGTACATGGGAACACCAGCCACTGCAGGTTCTCTCCATATTACACACCACACTCTGTGGAAACATCAATGTCATTGATTCACCCCCATCGAGTCCAAATCCTGCAGCCTCCTGCCCAACATCCCCTAACGACAACGTGAGTTTGCTGTGGTACCAATTCAGAAAGAAAACTTGCAGAAAATTATGTGATTGCGCAGGTGAGGGTCCAGAGAAGATTCAGAAGGTCAGTGCCAGATTATTAAACTGGCAATGAGGAAATATTGGGTCAGCAGAGAATGAGTAATTAAGGTTCATCAAAATGAGAAAAAGTAGCATTGATCCAAGAAAAATGGCAGTGGCTTCCGACATCCCTATTTGTTCCAGGCTACCTACCCAGCTATGTGCTTGCCTTAGGTGCCATGTTGTTTACCTTGCCACAGAGGGTCAAAAAGCAGGGTTGGATGAACAAAAGATTTGAAGTGTGTAAGAAGGAACTGCAGATGCTGGTTTAAACCGAAGCTAGACATAAAATGCTGGAGTAACTCAACAGGACAAGCAGTATCTCTGGAGAGAAGGAATGGGTGACGTTTCAGGTCGAGACCCTTCTTCAGACTGTTTAGGGATAAGGGAAGCAAGAGATAAAGAACAATGAATGAAAGATATGTAAAAAAGTGACAATGATAAAGGAAACAGGCCATTGTTAGCTGTTTGTTGGTTGAAAATGAGAAGCTGGTGCGACTTGGGTGGGGGAGGGATAGAGAGAGAGAGGGAATGCCGGGGTTACCTGAAGTGAGGGAAATCAATATTCATACCACTGGACTGTAAGCTGCCCAAGCGAAATATGACATCCTCCAATTTGCGTTTAGCCTCACTCTGACAATGGAGGAGACCTAAGACAGAAAGGTCTGTGTGGGAGTGGGAAGGAGAATTAAATTGTTTCAAGTAATTTGTACAGGATTAGAGGAGACGTAAGGAAGCTTTCAAGAGTATAGGAGGAGTCTGGAACTCAGTGCCAGACATCGTGGCAGTGGAAGCCCTCACCATGAGCTGTGATCTGCAGGATTACAGACAGGATATAGAACATGCTACTCACAGCTTTACACTTGCTTCAAATGACTACAACAACCCATAAACTCATTTCATAAAGCACAAAGAGATCAACTCCCGCACTCGAGCCCAGTCGAACCCCGCAGTCCCTATTAGTTGCTTGGATCTGCAACTCCAGTCACTAACACAAGGAGACAAGATTCCAGGAGTACATTTAATGATTCACTGGTCAGGCCACCAGCCAGCTGACAGACACAATGTTCCCGTCTCACGCACAGCAAACTCATGGATGGGCATTTTCTGGACATTCCTCACTCAGCTCCAGAGTGACATGAAGAGTGTCATTGTAGAATTGCCCCGTGCTGTTTGATCCCCCAAAGACCAGGAGTTTGAGGCAGGTCCCTGTGCTGCTCTGGCTCGAGCTCAGATACACCAGGCTGTGACCTGCTCTTGGTACAGAGCAGAGAGTGTGGTGGTACAGACTGCTCCAGCTGTAGGTGTCTGGGGTGGAGAGAGCACAGAGAGGAAAGAGTTAGTGCTAGGCTTGACGTTCTTGGTAACTTGGTATGTTAAGCACACCAAGTGCTTCAGTACTTCTATTCTGTGGCTGTAGAAAGCATCTTGTCGATCTGGTTTGGGAACTGCTCTGCCCAGGACAGGAAGGCTCTGCAGAGAGTAGTGCGTTCGGCCAAACGCATTATGGGAACTACATTCACCCCCCTGCAGGAGCCATACACCAGGAGGTGCAGATCCAGAGCCAGCAAGATCATGAAGGACCCCTACCGCCCCAGCAACGGATTGTTCCAGCTGCTACGGTCAGGCAAGCGCTTCCGCTGTCATGCTGCGAAAACAGAGAGGATGAGACGGAGTTTCTTCCCACAGGCCGTCAGGACTGTAAACTCTGATCTCACCAAGGACTAATTTACTGTTGTGTCTTTTTTTTCTAAAATGTAAATACTGGTTCTGTTCCGTTTTGTTCTGTTGTTTTGCACAATCCGCAGGCATTGCCACTTTCATTTCACTGCACACCTTGTATGTGTATGTGACAAATAAAGTTGACTTGACTTGACCTGTTCCTTTGCCATACTCTTCCATGCCCTCAGTATGAATAGATGCCCAGCATTAATAGTTACTGCCTTATTATCACATATCTGTCAATTTTGCAAACATAAACGTCCATCCGCATCCTGGATCAAGTGGGAGGTTACAGAGAGTGGTGGACACGGCCGAGTCCATCCTCACCACAGGAACTGACCTCCCCACCATCAAAGGAATCTACAGGAGGCGCTGCCTCAGAAAGGCAGCCAGCATCCTCACGGACCCACACCACCCTGGCCACACTCTCATTTCACGCTTCATGAAGAAGAAGCGTTAAGTCTGAAAACCGTGACATCCGGGTTGAGGGGCAGCTTCTTCACAACCATCAGGCTCTTAAACACTACTAACACTAACTAAACTATGAACTATCTTGGTTGCTCTAGGGACTTGGTGCTTCTGTTTGCACTAATATCATTTATTTATTTATTGAACGTTCTTTAGTGTATTGTTGAATCTATGTGTACTGGACCTGTTATGCTGCTACAAATAAAAATTGTCAATGCTCCCTATTTGATACAATTGACAACTAAACACACTTGACTCTGGACTCTTGAAATCTGCATTCATCAGATGATGCCTCTGCTCCATCCCAGGCTGCTTGTAATATTGTGTTAATAATGGTGGCCTTACTACTCACAAGTCTACCCCTGGCCATTGGTCATGGTCTACCTGCACAGCTGATCCTGTGTCTATAGATGAACAGAAGTCAAGTTTGTGGGCAGTCAGAAAATACACAACAATCAACAACAAGATCAGCAAACTAATCTTCTACTAAACCATTCCCAATCCGACCTCACTGTCCTGGGTCTCCTCCATTGCCAGAGTGAGCAACACCGGAAATTGGAGGAACAGCACCTCATATTCCGCCTGGGTAGCCTGCGGCCGGCGGGCATGAACATTGAATTCTCCCAATTTTTCTAGCCCTTGCTGTCTCCTCCCCTTCCTTAACCCTCGAGCTGTCTCCTCCCATCCGCCCGCCCTCGGGCTCCTCCTCCTCCTCTTTTCCCTTCCTTCCCCCCCCCCCCCCCCACCCCCTATCAGTCTGAAGAAGGGTTTCGGCCCGAAACGTCACCTATTTCCTTCGCTCCATAGATGCTGCTGCACCCGCTGAGTTTCTCCAGCATTTTTGTGTACCTTCAGCAAACTAATCGTTGGCCAGAAAGGGGAAGCCAGGTGAGCAGGGGCCAGTTTTCATTGGTAGGTTGGTGGTGGAGAGAGTCAAGGGCCTGTCCCACTGACGCGACTTTTCAGCGACTGTCTTCGACCTTCAAGCTCGAGGGCACTCGCCTGAAAAACCTCGAGCTGGATCGACCGTCAGCGATGAAACCGCGAGCCGGATCGACCGACTGCGCACACACACACACACACATCGCAAAGGCAGGATCAGGGAAAACAGGGGAGCGCTGTCTGAAATTCACACCCACGATGAACAGGAAGGTAAAAGACGGCTGGCACAGTACGGTAAGTCCTTTAGAGAGCGCGGAGAAGGGGGGGAGAGAGGAGGAGAGAAGAGGGGTAGACACTTTTAAGAAACAGCACGCCCAGTTACATTATTCCAGCAGGTTAAACTTGGATGCTAATTAGAAATAAATCTTCTGTATGTACTGAAATATGGTGTTTTAAAAGGATCATATCAATGAACAAGGAAGTACTTTTGATATAACTTTACTCGGACAATTTCATCCATACTTTAAAAAGGTCCCTTCTCTCTCTAGGTAGTCGCTATTCTGGTAAACATATTTGGTGGCATCATGCGCTGTGATATAATTGCTAAAGGTATTATTCTAGCTGTGGAAGACTTGGATTTGAAGATCCCTATAGTTGTGAGATTACAAGGTGAGCTTGATAGTTTCCACTAGCTGAGAGAGGCACTTAACTTAAGGATAGCTGCTTCCCACTTTAATTATTCTCAAAAACATTACTACAAAGGTTAAATATTTAATCAAATAAATCAATGATTGGATCCAGAGCCGTAAGTGTTATTCTGCAGAAACTAGCCCTTCAGACCACCACATCCATGCTGACCTTGCCCATCTGCACTAATCCCATTAGGCAGCATTAGGTATATTTCGTTCCATGTCATGCCTAATTAAGTACATTTATATATATATATATTTAAGTACATATATATTTATATATATATATATGTACTTAATTAGGCATGACATGGAACGAAATATACCTAATGCCGCCTAATGGGATTAGTGCAGATGGGCAAGGTCATAGAAACATAGAAACATAGAAATTAGTGCAGGAGTAGGCCATTCGGCCCTTCGAGCCTGCACCGCCATTCAATATGATCATGGCTGATCATCCAACTCAGTTCCCGTACCTGCCTTCTCTCCATACCCCCTGATCCCCTTAGCCACAAGGGCCAATCCAACTCCCTCTTAAATATAGCCAATGAACTGGCCTCAACTACCCTCTGTGGCAGAGAGTTCCAGAGATTCACCACTCTCTGCGTGAAAAAAGTTCTTCTCATCTCGGTTTTAAAGGATTTCCCCTTTATCCTTAAGCTGTGACCCCTTGTCCTGGACTTCCCTAACATCGGGAACAATCTTCCTGCATCTAGCCTGTCCAACCCCTTAAGAATGTTGTAAGTTTCTATAAGATCCCCTCTCAATCTTCTAAATTCTAGAGAGTATAAACCAAGTCTATCCAGTCTTTCTTCATAAGACAGTCCTGACATCCCAGGAATCAGTCTGGTGAACCGTCTCTGCACTCCCTCTATGGCAATAATGTCCTTCCTCAGATTTGGAGACCAAAACTGTACGCAATACTCCAGGTGTGGTCTCACCAAGACCCTGTACAACTGCAGTAGAACCTCTCTGCTCCTATACTCAAATCCTTTTGCAATGCAAGCTAACATACCATTCGCTTTCTTTACTGCCTGCTGCACCAGCATGCCTACCTTCAATGACTGGTGTACCATGACACCCAGGTCTCGCTGCATCTCCCCCTTTCCCAATCGGCCACCATTTAGATAATAGTCTGCTTTCCTGTTTTTGCCACCAAAATGGATAACCTCACATATATCCACATTATACTGCATCTGCCAAACATTTGCCCACTCACCCAGCCTATCCAAGTCACCCAGCAGTCTCCTAGCATCCTCCTCACAGCTAACACTGCCCCCCAGCTTAGTGTCATCCGCAAACTTGGAGATATTGCCTTCAGTTCCCTCATCCAGATCATTAATATATATTGTAAATAGCAGGTCAGCATGGATGTGGTGGTCTGAAGGACTAGTTTCTGCAGAATAACACTTATGGCTCTGGATCCAATCATTGATTTATTTGATTAAATATTTACCTTTGTAGTAATGTTTTTGAGAATAATTAAAGTGGGAAGTGGATATATATTTCTCCTGAACATAGTGATGTCACTGAGTTTCAGATATCAATCACTCACTCTGTAACAAAAACTTTTCCCCGAATTGTTCGGCACGGACTTGTAGGGCCGAGATGGCTTGTTTCCGTGCTGTAATTGTTATATGGTTATATGGTTAAACCAGACAACGTTTAATAAAGTTTAGCGGGCATTTAACATTATCGGTCGGTTTACTTACCTTTTGTTTCTCAACGAGCTTTACCTTCGACTACCTTCGATTAACTTTGACTACCTACAAATAACATTATGACCTACTACAACCTACCTCGACTAAACCCACGAGTAAAATAATATAGATTTTTTCCATGGTGACCTTTTTTTTACTCGTGGGTATTTTTCAGCATGTTAAAAAAAAACACCACAACCTAGCTGAGGCCTCGAATACGCGGGGACTACTCTTGAGCATGAAGGAGTTACAAAGACCTCCTAGGACCTCGTGTCGACCATGCTGCGAGTATGAGTCGTGGGCAAACTCTTCTAAAGTCACGAATTAGGTCGCCGCAGTGGGACAGGCCCGTCAGCAGCTTCACATTCCTGGGTTAACATCTTGTCAGACCTGCTCTAGACGCAGCACATGGATGTGATTGGGTAGAGGGCACACACCAGGTAGAGGGACACACCAGGTATAACCATATAACAATTACAGCACGGAAACAGGCCATCTCAACCCTTCTAGTCCGTGCCGAACACGTATTCTCCCCTAGTCCCATACACCTGCGTTCAGACCATAACCCTCCATTCCTTTCCCATCCATATAACTATCCAATTTATTTTTAAATGATAAAAACAAACCTGCCTCCACCACCTTCACTGGAAGCTCATTCCACACAGCCACCAATCTCTGAGTAAAGAAGTTCCCCCTCATGTTACCCCTAAACTTCTGACCCTTAATTCTCAAGTCATGTCCCCTTGTTTGAATCTTCCCTACTCTCAGTGGGAAAAGCTTATCCACGTCAACTCTGTCTATCCCTCTCATCATTTTAAAGACCTCTATCAAGTCCCCCCTTAACCTTCTGCGCTCCAAAGAATAAAGCCCTAACTTGTTCAACCTTTCTCTGTAACCTTGTTGCTGAAACCCAGGCAACATTCCAGTAAATCTCCTCTGTACTCTCTCTATTTTGTTGACATCCTTCCTATAATTAGGCGACCAAAATTGTACACCATACTCCAAAATTGGCCTCACCAATGCCTTGTACAATTTTAACATTACATCCCAACTTCTATACTCAATGCTCTGATTTATAAAGGCCAGCACACCAAAAGCTTTCTTTACCACCCTATCTACATGAGATTCCACTTTCAGGGAACTGTGCAGTTATTCCCAGATCCCTCTGTTCACCTGCATTCTTCAATTCCCTACCATTTACCATGTACGTCCTATTTTGATTTGTCCTGCCAAGATGTAGCACCTCACACTTATCAGCATTAAACTCCATCTGCCATCTTTCAGCCCACTCTTCCAACTGGCATAAATCTCTCTGTAGACTTTGAAAATCTACTTCACTATCCACAACACCACCTATCTTAGTATCATCTGCATACTTACTAATCCAATTTACCACACCATCATCCAGATCATTGATGTGCATGACAAACAACAGTGGACCCAACACAGATCCCTGTGGCACCCCACTAGTCACTGGCCTCCAACCTGACAAACAACCATCCACCATTACTCTCTGGCATCTCCCATTCAGCCACTGTTGAATCCATCTTGCTACTCCACCATTAATACCCAACCATTGAACCTTCTTAACCAACCTTCCGTGAGGAACCTTGTCAAAGGCCTTACTGAAGTCCATATATACAACATCCACTGCTTTACCCTCATCAATTTCCCGAGTAACCTCTTCAAAAAATTCAAAATTAGTCAAACATGACCTTCCAGGCACAAATCCATGTTGACTGTTCCTAATCAGATCCTGTTTATCCAGATGCTTATATATATTATCTCTAAGTATCCTTTCCATTAATTTGCCCACCACTGACGTCAAACTAACAGGTCTATAATTGCTAGGTTTACTCTTAGACCCCTTTTTAAACAATGGAACAACATGCGCAGTACGCCAATCCTCCGGCACTATTCCCATTTCTAATGACATTTGAAATATTTCTGTCATAGCCCCTGCTATTTCTACACTAACTTCCCTCAATGTCCTAGGGAATATCCTGTCCGGACCTGGAGACTTAGCCACTTTTATATTTCTCAAAAGTGTCAGTACTTCCTCTTCTTTGATCCTCATAGTTTCGATAGCTACTCTACTTGTTTCCCTTACCTCACATAATTCAATATCCTCCTCCTTGGTGAATACCAAAGAAAATAAATTGTTCAATATCTCCCCCATCTCTTTTGGCTCTGCAGTTAGCTGTCCACTCTGACTCTCTAATGGACCAACTTTATCCCTCATTATCCTTTTGCTATTAATATAGCTGTAGAAACCGTTTGGATTTACAGGTAGAGGGACACACTAGCCCCTTTACTTCCTGACAAGTTAAAAGAGATTTGGAATGCCACTGCATACTGCAACAAACTACTACGGATGTACTGCAAAGTGTCCTGACTGTCTGCATCATGGCCTGGTCTGACAATTCCAACACACAGGGATGCAAGAAGCTGCAGAGAGAGGCGGACTCAGCCCAATAGTGACATTTTGAGACTCTCTTAGATCGGATATGCAGGAGTTGGAAGGATATGGATCATGTGCGGACAGAGGAGATCAGTTTAACTTTGCATCATCTTCGACATGGACACTGTGGACCGAAGCTCCTGTGCTATACCGTTCTGTGTACGTTGCATGCTGAACGTGATCTGCCATGACAACAGACAAGAGGAGATTAATGCTCCTCTAATGGGGCACAGATGGACCTGCCCTCTCCCAGTGTTAGATGAAGGGATTCAAAGTAACATTAGCAAATTTGCAGATGACACAAAGCTGGGCGGCAGTGTGAACAGTGAGGAAGATGCTAAGAGAATGCAGGGTAACTTGAACAGGTTGGGGGGGTGGGCAGATGCATGTCAGATGCAGTTTAATGTGGATAAATGTGAGGTTATCCACTTTGGTAGCAAAAACAGGAAGGCATATTATTATCTAAATGGTGTAAAGTTGGGGAAAAAGGGGAAGTACAACATGATCTGGGGGTCCTTGTTCATCAGTCAATGAAAGTAAGCATGCAGGTACAGCAGGCAGTGAAGCAACTAAATGGCATGTTGGCCTACATAACACGAGGAGTTGAGTATAGGAGCAAAGAGGTCCTTCTGCAATTGTACAGGGCCCTGGTGAGACCACACCTGGAGTATCGTGTGTAGTTTTGGTCCCCTAATTTGAAGGACATTATTGCTATTGAGGGAGTGCAGCGTAGGTTTTGTAGGTTAATTCCCGGGATGGCGGGACTGTCACATGCTGAGGGAATGGAGCGGATGGGCTTGTATACTCTGGAGTTTAGATGGATGAGAGGGAGTCTTATTGAAACATGTAAGATTATTAAAGGTTTGGACACACTAGAGGCAGGAAACATGTTCCCGATGTTGGGGGAGTCCAGAACCAGGGGCCACACTTTAAGAATAAGGGGTAAGCCATTTAGAACAGAGACAAGGAAACACTTCTTCACACAGAGAGTTGTGAGTCCGTGGAATTCTCTGCCTCAGAGGGCGGTGGAGGCCGGTTCTCTGGATACTTTCAAGAGAGAGCTAAATAGGGCTCTTAAAGGTAGCAGAGTCAGGGGATATGGGGAGAAGGCAGGAACGAGGTACTGATTGGGGATGATCAGGCATGATCACATTGAATGGCGGTGCTTGCTCGAAGGACCAAATGGCCTACTCCTGCACCTATTGTCTATTGTCAGGATAGCCAGGCAGATGAGATGCTGTCTTACCAGCGTTGAAGATGAACACATCCTGCAGGGCGCCGGCCAGGTTGTATCCTCCGCTTATCAGGACTTTATTATCGCCCACAGGCAAAGCAGCGTGGCGACTGAAACAAAAACATCTGCATTTATATAGCACCTAATGTAGTTCCCTCTACACCGTCCCATCACACTCCAGGGGTCAGACGGAGTGAAGCTCCCTCTCTACATTGTCCTATCACACACTCCAGGGGTCAGACGGAGTGAAGCTCCCTCTCTACATTGTCCTATCACACACTCCAGGGGTCAGACGGAGTGAAGCTCCCTCTCTACATTGTCCTATCACACACTTCAGGGGTCAGACACAGAGTGACGCTCCCTCTACACCATCCCATCACACACTCCCAGTTCCTTCTCAATATTATACGTCACGTCACGTCCCTTATGATGAGTCGATCCTGATCCCTGATAACTAACTAGCCGTTGCTTCGACATGAGATCACACACTTCCTCAGGTACACCGTCTCCTCACTGCTTGCCAGTTTCCACAACTCCGTGTTTACCCACGACAGGACCTACCATCGTGGTGCTGGAGGTCCTGGTATCTGTACATGAACGTACTCCATGAAACCTAGGAGAAATAGACATGGGTTTGGGTTAGAGACAGCAGACAGGTGACACCAGCTTCCATTCATCCAGTATTTCAATCCCTAATAATGAATGCACGGTCTTTCACCCAGGGTAGGGCAATCAAGAACCAGAGGACATGAGATTAAAATAAATTGGAGGATTCGGGGATGGGAGATTACCCTACGGAGGGAGAAGGGTCTAGATCTAGATGTAGTACGCTGAAGAGCATCTAGGTACAGCATCACTCAGCACCGGACAAATTTTATTTTTTTTAATTAATTTTTTATTACATTTTGTTATCAAGCCAATTAACCTGTACATCTTTGGAGTGTGGGAGGAAACCGAAGATCTTGGAGAAAACCCACGCAGGTCACGGGGAGAACGTACAAACTCCGTACAGACAGCACCCGTAGTCGGGATCGAACCCGTAAACTGACGCTGCATTTTACTGTAAGGCAGCAACTCTACCGCTGTGCCACCGTGACTGCCAGGGGTCAGGATGATTAGGACAGTGGGAAATGTGCGCAGTGGGGTGGAGTTGCTGCAGGAAGCAGATCTCGCCAACTCCCACATTCCCAATGGCTTCTACTCACCCAGGTCCAGGATGTGAAGATCGTTGAGGAACACACGGCTCCGACTGCCTCCGAACAGGATCAGCTTGTCATTGAGGAGAGTGGCAGAGTGTCTGGGAAAAGAGGGAGAGGGGGCGTGGGAAACGGAGGCACACTTCAGTGAGGCATGGACAACCCCCCTGCTGCCTCTCCCCACTCTGACTGGACAAATGGAACAGGTCAGCTTCCCACCAGAGCAGGGGCCAGCCGTGTTCACTGGGCAACAGACTCACATCCCAGAGCATCGCTGACCCCATTCCCTCTGCGCTCCAGTAATTAGTAACCCAGCAGGCACAGATAGAGTTGACAATCACAACATTTTTCCCCACGCTGGAAATGTCAAAGGCTAGAGGGCAAAGGGGGGGGGGGGGGGGGGGGGGGGGACGTCTAAAGGAGGTTGTTTCATTTGTAAAGTTTGTGGAGCAGACAGATGTGGGAGTGCAGGTGATTAATTCCTTGAGGTGGCATCACAGGTAGATAATAGTGTAAGAGGCTTTAATTGGTCAGGGTATCAAGTATAGATGCTGGGTTGCTTTGTTGTACAAGTCAGTTGTGAGGCCACACGGAGTATTGTATTCAGTGTTGCTTACCTTGCTGTATGAATGATGTTATTAAGCTGGGAAGAGTGCAAAGATTTATGAGGATGTTTCCAGGACTTGAGGGCCTGAGTTATAGGGAGAGGTTGGGCTGGCTAGGTCTTTATTCCTTGGAGCGCTGGAAACCGAGGGGTGATCTTATAAGGTGTGTAAAATAATGAGGAGGATTGGGTCATTAAGGTCAACTTGGTTGAAATGGACGAGTTGCGCTGAAGTACGTGCTTCCGTGTGGCATGACTCTATGACTTTGAGATACAAACAGCATTTGTTTTATACATGGAGGGTGGTGGGTACCTGGAATGCACTGCCAGGGTTGGTGGTGAAGGCAGGCATGATGAGTGTGGTGACGTTCAGGAGGAAGGCACATGGATACGCAGGAAATGGAGACTAGTTTAACTTGGCATCATGTTCAGCATGAACATTGTAGGCCGAAGGGCCTGTGCCGTACAGTTTTCAGGCCGGCAGCTCAGGGCTGAGTGGCCTCCTCTTGTGTCACCACACGCCCGGCTGGAATGAGCAGCTCCAGGCTGCCCCCCCCCCCCCCCGCTGGCCATCCTCGACCGCTGCGGCGAGCTACTTACCCGCAGCGAGGCAGCGGCCTGTCGCCCATCACGATGGGCTGGTACCAGATCTCATGCTCGCGGTTGAAGATGTAGAGGGAGTTGCTGTAGATCTGCCCGCCCTGGTGGGGCGTGAAGAGGCAGCCGCCAAATATAAATAGCTCCTGCTGGAAGACGGCCGCACTGTGGTAGGACAGCGAGGGAACCTTGCCCTTCCCCTGTGGGAGGAAGGCAGAGGCAGGCCATTAACCGCCCCACCCCATACCTCAGCTACAGCTAAATGCCCCAGCTCCTTGCAGCACAGAGTGGCCCAAACCCAGCAGCACCAGACATAGCAGGGAAGGTGGTGTGTGACTCACTGGTCTCCATCACACAGAGCGGGGAAGACAATAGGCAACAGACGCAGGAGTAGGCCATTCGCCCCTTCGGGCCAGCACCGTCATTCAATGTGATCATGGCTGATCATCCACAATCAGTACCCCGTTTCTGCCTTCTTCCCATATCCCCTGACTTTGCTATTTTTAAGAGCCCCATCTAGCTCTCTCTTGAAAGCATCCAGAGAACCTGCCTCCACCACCCTCTGAGGCAGAGAATTCCAGACTCACCACTCTCTGTGAGAAAAAGTGTTTCCTCGTCTCCGTTCTAAATAGCTTACTCCTTATTCTTAAACTGTGGCCCCTGGTTCTGGACTCCCCCAACATCGGGAACATGTTTCCTGCCTGTAGCATGTCCAAGCCCTTAACAATCTTATATGTTTCGATGAGATATCCTCTAATCCTTCTAAACTCCAGAGTGTACAAGCCCAGCTGCTCCATTCTCTCAGCATATGACAGTCCCGCCATCCCGGAGAAACCTACGCTGCACTCCCTCAATAGCAAGACGTACAAGTCACTGACCTCCATCAGACAGTGGGCAGAGTACAGGACATCATGATGCAGTGGTACAAGTGATTAGTGAGACCACACTGGGACCACTCTGTGCAGTTCTGGTCGCCCAGCTACAGGAAGGATGTCATTATGTTGGAAAAGGCACGGAAAAGATTCACCAGGATGTGACCGGGACTGGAAGATTGAAATACAAGGAGAGGCTGAATAGGCTGGGACTTTTTACATTGGATCGTAGGAGGCTGAGGGATAACCTTATGGAGATTTATAAAGTCATGAAAGACATAGATAAGGTAAATAATTATAGTCTTTTGTCCAGGATAGGAGAGTCTAAAACCAGAGGAAAGGTTTAAAGTGAAAGAGGATTTAACTGGAACCCGAGGGGTGAATTTTTCCACACAGAGGGTGGTGAGTGTATGGAACAAGTTGCCAGAGGAGGTAATTGAGGCAGGGAGACATCTGGAGATATAGATAGGAAAGATTTAGAGTAATATGGGCCAAATACAGGCAAATGGGACTAGTTCTGATAGGCAACTTGCTCAGCATGGACGAGTTGGGCCAAAGGGCCTGTTTCCATGCTGTGTGACTAAAGGGCCTGACCCACTAGGCGAACAGCAAACAATGCTCCGTCCCACCCTGCTCTACCCCCTCCACAGACACAGCCTGGCCTTGGAGTATCACCGGTAGCTTGTTTTTATTCTAGTTTTTGTTTTTATTTTGGCACCCGTGGGTTTTTTTCCCCCAATATTGCCATTGGCTTATTATTGTCGCGTGTACCGAGATTCAGTGACAAGATTTTTTACTTGCTCTCCAATCCAATCAAATCAAACTACACATGAATACAACCAAGCCGTACACTTCGAGCAGAGTGAAAAACACCAGAGTGCACAAAATGGGACAGTTTGAAATACTGATAGATTTACTGGTGGAAGAGGGATTTAAAATGGAGTGATTGTATCAGCTGATAGGAGATCCTCTTCAGGGACCAGCACGTAAAGAGTTAATTGACTCGATGAGCCGAATGGCCTACTTCTGATCCGATGACTTATGAACACTCTGGTGCCATCTTGCCAATGGATTTCTCTTGGTTATAGGGATTGATGGTAACAGACGCAGGCAGACAGAGCTAGGATACAGAGCAACAAAGCCTCACTGAACAGGTATGCAGCATAGAGGGGGTGTGCCCTCATCTTCCTGGGGCAACAGGCTCCAGGGATCAACAGCCTCCCGTTCCCGTGATCCAGAGTCAACGACAGTCCCTACTTACAATCACCACGGACCACTTCCAGGTCAAGGTGTCCAGGATGTAGACGTTATTGAAACATTCTCCATCTTTCTTTCCCCCAAATATGTAAATTATTTTGGCGTCGGGGTCATAGGTGGCAGAGTGACCGCGAACACATTGTGGGATGGGGATGCTCAGCGTGGAAGTCGTCTCCAAGGGAAACCAGAAAATGTCACCATCGTCTGCAGAGAAGACCAGAAGGCAGAGGTGATTCATGCTGATTAAACCCATGAAAACATCAAACCGGTTTTGTAGTGAGGGAGGAGTGGGACATGAAGGGAGCACTAGTCCGCATCAACTCGTGGTGCAGCCTCTCCATCATCTCACATTTTCCTGCCACCGTACATTCCTCCAGCACCATGCAGTCTTCCAATGCCAGTGTGAAATGGTTTTATCAATGGTGTTCAGAGGGAGGGGTGCCATGGTTTATTTAGTCAGGGTTGTGTGAGGCCAGCACCCAGGTGGTCAGGCAAGCAGTGGATACAACTCTCCCCAGTGTGTCCGCATCATGGATAACCTCACCCAGGCACCCGTGCATTAGCACCACCAGAGGGACCATTCAGCCCACTCACTGCCTGCTGTACCCAGGCCCTGCCAGCTACTCAGACTGCCATGAGGTCCTTGGGAACAAAGGAGACTGAGGAACGGTTTCACAAGTGTAAAAACTGCTCTTCTGTTCATTCTAGGAAGTGCAGAAGGCCGAGGGATGATCTTATGGAGGTGTATAAAATCACAAAGGGAATAGACAGGGTGAAAGCACAGTCTTTTACCCAGAGTAGGGGAACCAAGAACCATAGGACATATACTGTATATTTAAGGTGAGAGGGGAAAGATTTAAAAGCAAGTAGAGGGGTAACCTTTCACACAGCTGAAACGAGCTGCCAGAGGGAGTAGTTGAGGCAGGGACTATAACAGTATTTAAAAAGACATTTGGACAGGTACATGGATAGGAAAGGTTTAGAGGGATATGGGGCAAACGCAGGCAAATGGGATTGACTTAGTTGAGCATCTTGGTTGGCGCGGATGAGTTGGGTTGGAGCACCTGTTTCCAAGCTGTATGAACTTGTTACTCCTGACTCAAGAAAAGGTCGGGGTCTGGAACTCATTGCCTGAGAGAGAAGCAAAGCTAGAAATCGTGCCTGCGCTTAAACTGCACCTGGATGAGGCCTTGAAGAGCAGCGACCCAGAGTGACCGATCAGGAGGTAGAAACAACCTGCTCCATTTTGGATTGGCACACGCCTGCTGAGCTGAATGGTCCTCTTCCCGACATAAACCCGACACTCGTCAGCAGGGTGATGGCACTCACCAATCTCCAGCCTCCACAGCCCATCCTTACTGTAGCCGCTCCCTGCTCCTTCTCCTCCAATGAGAATGGCCGTGTCAGAGTCACTGAGGCACAGGGTGTGATCCCAGCGCGGGCTGGGACAAGCTGTGGACACCGACACAGAGGCATCAGCCCCCAGCTCAGGTAGACACACCTGCTTCATCACCCTCCCTCTCCCTCAGCTCAGGTAGACACACCTGCAATGAGATCACCCCCCCCCCCCCCCCCCCCCCCTGCTCAGGTAGTCACTGAGGCACAGGGCTCAGTAGACACACCAGCATCATCACCCTCCCTCCCCCCCAGGGTAGACACACCTGCATCATCACACCCCCTCCCCCCCCGCTCAGGTAGACACACCTGCTTCAGCCCCCCCTCCCCCCCAGCTCAGGTAGACACACCTTCTTCAGGTCACCCATCCCTCTCCCTCCCCAGCTCAGGTAGACCTGCTTCACACCCCCCTGCATCAGGTCACCCCCCCCCCCCCCCCCCCCCCCTCCGCTCAGGTAGACACACCTGCTTCATCACCCTCCCTCTCCCCCCAGCTCAGGTAGACACACCTGCTTCATCACCCTCCCCCCCCCCCCCCCAGCTCAGCACACCTCAGGTAGACACACCTGCATCATCACCCTCCCCCCCCCCCCCCAGCTCAGGTAGACACACCTGCACATCACCCCCCTGCACACACATCATCATCACCCCCCCCCCCCCCCTCCGCTCAGGTAGACACACACCTGCATCATCAGCCAACCCCCCCAGTGGTAGACCTCACTTTTTAAACCACTTTTAAGTGGCACAGTAGCAGTGTTGCTGCCTCACAGCACTGGAGACCTGGGTTCGATCCTGATTATGGGCGCTGTCAATACAGAGTTTGTACGTTTTCCCGGGGACTGTTTGGATTTTCTCCGGGTGCTCCGGTTTCCACCCACATCCCAAAGACGTACAGGTGTGTAGGTTAACGGCTTGCTTATAAATGTAAATTGTCCCTATTGTGTGTAGGATAGTGTCAGTGTGCAGGGACGGCTGATCAGTGTGGATTTAGTGGGCCGAAGGGCCTGTTGCCATGCTGTATATCTAATGCCCCTGTCCCACTTAGGAAACCTGAACGGAAACTTCTGGTGACCTTGCCCGCGACCCAAGGTTTCCATGAGGTCGCTGGAGGTTTTGGTCACTCGCCTAGAAAGCCTCGAGCTGGATAATAATAATAATAATAATAATAATAATAATATCTTTTATTGTCATTGCACGTCAGTGCAACAAGATTTAGTATGCAGCTCCAACCGATGAAAAAGAAAAGTAAAATAAATAAATAAGCTGTGTGTCGTGACCATCCGAGGGAGACAGTCCAGGGGGGGTGGGGGCACTCAGCAGGGCCGGTTCAGAGCCGCTATAGCTCTTGGAATAAAGCTGTTTCTGAGTCTGGAGGTTCGGGCGTAGAAGGCCTTGTAACGTCTGCCGGAGGGAAGTAGTTCAAACAGTCCGTTACAGGGGTGTGATGAGTCTTTATGGATGCGTGGATCAACTGAAGCGTGAGCTGCATCTACCGACCAAAGATCCTATAGGATCTTTGCTACCGACCACACACACGCATCGCGAAGGTGGGGGCTATGGAGAGCAGAGGAGCGCTGTCTGTGCGATGAAGAGGAAGGTAAACGGCTGCCACAGAGCACAGTAAGTTCTTTAGAGAGCGCGGGAGGAGAGAGTTAAGTGGAGAGAAGGGGGGGGAGAAGGAGTGGAGACAGTTTTAAGAAGTTTAATAAAGTTAGCGGGCATTTTACCTACCGGTGGGTCTTCTAGGTCCTGAAACTCCAATGAGCCAATCAAAATGGCCGGTCAGAGAAGGAGATTGCCTTCGACTGCCTGTAAGTAAATAGCGACCCCACTCCACTGGCTTCAACCAAACGGCAACCTATTTTTAGTCGAGGCCGATTTTTGATTATGTTGAATTAATCAAAGCAACCTAGAAGAAGCCTCGACCACGCCGAAACCACTTTCGACCATAATGAGAGTGACCAAAACCTCCGGCAACCTCGTGGAAACCTTGGGTCATGGGAAAGGTCACCAGGGGTTTCCGTTCAGGTTTCCTAAATGGGACAGGGGCATAAACGTAACTAAACAACGGACCGGCACGAGCTAGGGTCAGCTGTGCTGCTGCACAGGGCTTGTTTCCCCTCAGAGTGAAATGTGAGTCTGCTGCAGAGGCCCAGCACCATCCGGCCACTGGCAAGGTCCAGTAGATGGGGAGATGGCCTCATCACAGCGGGACAGATGATCCAGTAGCTCACAGGGAGCCCAGAGAACATGTGAAGTGTGGAAGGGCTACCCATGCAGTCCTTGCCTGAGGCTTGTGTGATGGACCCTCACATGCCTGAAGCTGGACTATTTAATTCCTTAATGCCCTTCTCCACCTATCCAAAGGTTCCAGCAATGACAGGAGTTTCCCCCGAGTGTTTCCTCTCCTTCCTGAGATGAGGATTGTCCCGGGAACTCCTCCTCACCACCCAATGATAATCATGGACAACAAGAAAGAGAAGCAGACATGCGTCGGGGCTCCGCTCAGTGACTCTCTGTGACAGCCATGCCCGGGAGCTCAGGCACCAGTTTCCAGCACCGTGCTGACTGAGGTGAGGCCAACTGCTCACCTCCCTCCCCCCCTCCCTCAATCCCATCAATAGACAATAGACAATAGGTGCAGGAGTAGGCCATTCGGCCGTTCGAGTCAGCACCGCCATTCAATGTGATCATGGGTGATCATCCCCAATCAGTACCCCATTCCTGCCTTCTCCCCATATCCCCTGACTCCGCTATTTTTAAGAGCCCTACCTAGCTCTCTCTTGAAAGCATCCAGAGAACCGGCCTCCACCACCCTCTGAGGCAGAGAATTCCACACTCACAACTCTCTGTGAGGAAAAAGTGTTTTCTCGTCTCCGTTCTAAATGGCTTACTCCTTATTCTTAAACTGTGGCCCCTGGTTCTAGACTCCCCCAACATCGGGAACATGTTTCCTGCCTCTAGCGTGTCCAAACCCTTAATAATCTTACATGTTTTAATAAGAATCCCTCTCATCCTTCTAAAGTCCAGAGTGTTTAGCTTCAGGACCACGGAACGTTCCCAGCTCAAGGTTTACTCACTGTGTCGCCTCCTCTCATCCGACTCGATCTCTGGAATACAAAAGCAATCCTCAGTCACCAGCGCTGTCACACCAAACACCTCATAAGCTCATAAGTGATAGGAGCAAAATTAGATCATTCGGCCCCTCAAGTCCACACTGCCATTCAATCCTGGCTGATCTATCACTCCCTCCTAACTCCATTCTCCTGCCTTTTCCCCAAAACCCCTGACACCCGTACTAATCAAGAATCTATCTACCTCTGCCTTAAAAATGTCCACTGACCAGGCCTCCACAGCCATCTGTGGCAATGAATTCCACAGAATTCACCACCCTCTGACTAAAGAAATTCCTCCTCATCTCCTTCCTAAAGGAACATCCTTTAATTCTGAGGCTGTGGCCTCTAATCCGAGACTCTCCCACTAGTGGAAACATCCTCTCCACATGCAAGGATCTCAGCTCACAGCAGCAGTGATGATCCTGGATGGCTTCAACCTCCCGTCCCCCCCCTCCCACCACCAAATGGTGGTAAGATCCTCACCCATCCCTCTCCTCCTGTGCTGAAACTACTATTGTTTAGGGGAGAGTTGAAGGTTCCCATCTTGCTGTGTGTGAAATCGCCACCACCAATTGAAAGCTCTGCCTCCTTGTTCCAGACCTTCACTTCTCCTCCCCAGTGGTATGGGACCTTTCTGTTCCCACCGCTGAAACATCCAGTCCCCTCAAGCCTCCATGTTTTCCCCAGCTACTAATATCCTGCCTCGTGTCTAGATTGTCCTCTGCAGCTTTCATTGTGGCAGGCCGGAGTGATGTGGCAGCATTTGTACTGAGCCACGGGTTGTGAGCTAGGAAAGAAAGAAACAGAGTACAGAGTAGTACAGGCCCTTCGGCCCACAATGCGTGCTGAACACGATGCCAAGACCAACACTGATCAGTCTGCACATAACCCATATCCCTGCTTATCTAAAAGTTTCAAACACCACTATTGTATCTGCTTCCACCAGCACACATGCCAACATGCTCCAGGCACCCACCACTCTCTGTGTAACAAACCTGCCCCACATATATCCTTTAAGCAGGCTGTGAGCTTCACCTGTCTCCTCCTCCCCCTCGTCATGCTGCTGCTGTGTGGGTCCAGTGGCCTTTGACGGAGTGAAGAAAGGTTCTGCAGGACACCATGGTTCCTTCTCGGCCTTTGGTATGTCCAAACGCAGGCTTCTCCCATGCTGGGCAGCAGTCAGACCAGGCTGTGGAGGGAAGAGTAGCATCAACCCAGGACCAACCAACCACCAACACACCCTCCCCAGGCACAGAGCAGGTTGACCCGTGGGTTTACAGGTAACCCACCTTCCCACAGAGAGAGACAGAGCAGGCAGCAACCCATGTACACCTCCCAACCTACCTCTTTGTGGACCTTACACATTTTGTTTTCAACTGGGACTTTCTCTGTAACTAACAGTGTATAACACAGTAACACAATATTCTGCATTCTGCTCTTATTCTCTTTGCACTACTTGTTGTATTTCTGTATGGTCTGATTTAGTTTATTGTCACATGTACCATGCAGGCATCACTTGTACCAATTACTCAGGATAGGCAGTCAGTCAGCTTTTAAAATATCTTAAACTGCGCATGCGCAGATTGTTCTCCTCTCCGTACGCTGTCAGTTGACTTTTACAAAGAAATTTGTCTTCAAAAACCATATCTCTTAATAAAGTACTGGATTTCACGGCAATGAGGACGCACCCCCATTTTGAGTTGCTAAATTTTGAAAAAAGGCTGGCGTAACAGAATTTCTCACGCTCAAAAAAATAAAAATAAAGAAAGTAACAATTCAATTTGCCCGGGGCTTCCAAATCTTCTTCATTCTGAATGCCTGAATGGGTGGGAGGGGGGTGGAGGGTGACAGCAGGTGGAGAGATGGTGGGGAAAAACGTGAGCACACCGGGACAACTTGAATCAGTTGTGATCTGATTGAATGACAATACTAGTTCAAGGAACCATTTTAGGGGAGAGTTCCTTTCACAGTGTGTGGGGAGTCTGGCCAGGGGTAAAGTTGCGGGGGGGGCAGGAAGTTTGAGAAGGTGGGGGTCGGGGATCATGTCAGTAAGCCACTCACTTACCGCTGCCACGGCACTCCGGAGCCACTACATTGTGACCGGGGAGGGAAGTAGCTCAGGTGGCTGCAAGCAGCCACCGGGACCTTAATGCCTTCTGCCGCCCTGCTCACCTCTGCCAGTGCTCTCCGTCTGAACACCTCTCTCCTGCCGCTCGCCGGCCTTGCTCATGTCAGCCGCTTCCCGCAAATCCTTAAATTCCAAATGCCACCGGGAGCTGCGCCTGGTGAAACTGCATGGCATTCACTGCCCGGTCCATGTCTTTCAATGTAGACCGGACAGTGAGGGGACCAGCTCAAGAGTGGGTCAGTGGGCGATGGATAACAGGACAGTGGGCGGTGGAGCTTACTCCTGTGTCAGTGCGATCAAGGGACCAATTCCGCTGTCCGGTCCCGGCGGCCACTCGCTGCCACCCGAGCCACTTCCCTCCCCGGCCACAATGTGGTGGTTCTGCGCCCGGAGCGAGTGAGTGAGTTGCTGGCATGATCCCCGACCCCCTCCTTCTCAACGCTCCTGCCCTCCCCGCAACTTTACCCCAGGCCAGACTCCCCACACGCTGTGAAAGGAACTACTTCCCTCCCCCCCCCGGGGCACAGTCCTTTCAGCTGCCAGCAATGAGGGATAAACTTGGCTATCCCTCAGTACAGCAACATTGTTCTTGATGTTGCCGTACTGATGGATAACAAAGTCTATCTTTCTTGGCTAACAACCTAACCTTTGGCCTCCAAGACGCCTTATTTTGGGGTAAAAAATAGCGTCTTCGTTGCCGGGAAATACGGTATTTAAAACATATTACTCAAAGAAATTTACTTACCACATCATTTGTACACGAACTCCATTCTTCTCTTTGTTTCTTATGATACTCTTAAGATAATGACAATCCATGTTTGAAAAACCCGCCATGAAACTTGCGCTGCGCATGCACAGTAGGATGTTGCGCATGTGCAGTATGCAGTTCACAGTGCAAAGGCAGAATTTCAGCTGCCTTCAGCTCCCCTTGTCATTGAAGGCTTGAAGCAGCATCGAAGGCACGTGAGCTGCATGTACTTCCGCGTATTACATGTAATGTGTTGATGCAAGGCACGGAGAATTATGGCTTCCCGAGAGATCGATCTCTTAGGTAGGCAGAATTCTCCCGTGCTTTTACTATTTATACTTAATAATTACCACTTTATAATTTTTGTCAGGGTAGGCAGTGCCTGGTACCAAGGTACATTGAAAAGCTTTTTTGTTGCAAGCTATCCAATAAGCAAAAGACTGTGACTACAATCAAGCCATCCGCAATACTAATGTACATAAGGTCATAAGGGATAGAAAGGGAATTAGGCCATTCGGTCCATCAAGCCTACTGCGCCATTCAATCATGGCTGATCTATCTCTCCCTCCCAACCCCATTCTCCTGCCTTCTCCCCATAATCCCCAACACCCATACTAATCAAAAATAGGAAAGATATTGTCAAGCTTGAAAGGGTTCAGAAAAGATTTACGAGGATGTTGCCAGGACTAAAGGGTGTGAGCTATAGGGAGAAGTTGAGTCGGCTGGGTCTCTATTACATGGAGCGTAGAAGGATGAGGGGTGATCTTATAGAGATATACAAAATCATGAGAGGAATAGATCGAGTAGATACGCAGATTCTTTTAACCAGAGTAGGGGAATCGAGGACCAGAGGACAGAGGTTCAAGGTGAAGGGGAAAAGATTTAATAGGAATCCGAAGGGTAACTTTTTCACGCAGGTGGGTGTATGGAACAAGCCGCCGAAGGAGGTAGTTGAGGCTGGGACTATCCCATCATTTAAGAAACAGTTGGACAGGTACATGGATAGGACAGCTTTGGAGGGATATGGACCAAGCACAGGCAAGTGGGATTTGGGTAGCTGGGACATTGTTGGCTGGTGCGGGTGAGTTGGGCCGAAGGGCTTGTTTCTACACTGTGCGACTCTATGAATCTGAATCTAAAGTATGATTTGAGTGGAGAGCATGCAAACAAAGTTGGTAGTTTGGTACTAGTGAAATTGATAGATCAATACCAATTGCAAGCCCCTGTAACTTACCAGCGGGAGGAAGCTGGGGGACAGCGGGGAGATGTCGTCCATCAGATCAGCCAGGACAGCATCCAGTGCCCGGTGAGGTTGGGCAGGGAACACCGGAGTGCTGCTCATGAAGCCACTTCCCACCTCCTGCCAGGAACAAGACACCCGGTCACAAGTCCGGCAACCATTCCCTGCCCTGTCCCACCACTAGGAAAGGATGCCGCTCGACACACAAACTCCCATTCCCAAGGTGCAGCCAAACAAGGAGAGCCATGCAGAGTGGGCGCACCCGCAAGCTGTGTTACATTCTCATTTGCAAAAGACACACTGAACTAGAATTGAAGGAGAAGAGATGGCATAGATCCAGAGCAAGAGTGCAACATGAGATTAATTTGAACACCCCGTCCCAAACACCAGAAGTATAAATTGCCTCAGGCCATGCTGCATGCTGCTATGAGGAGGAGTCATCCTGGGGAACGGCTGCTAACCAGCAGCTGTCCGTTCAATTCACTTTTTAAATTCGTTTTTAGTGAATTTTGTCCTATGTTTGTTAGGGAATTTGACTTTTTTTATGTGGGGGGGAAGGGGGAAACTATTTTCTAGGTCCCTACCTGGTCGGTGAGGCAGCTTTTTCCCCGGGCTGCACCATCGACCCGTCCCTGCGGCCTACCAGCGGGAGTTGAGCGGCGCTTTCCTGGCGGGGACCACCCAGCACCTTCAGCTTCGGTGGCGGCACAGCGCTGGAGCGCTATCGCGGAGCAGACTGTCGAGCTGCGGGACTGTGGAGCGGCCAGCCGCGCCAACTTTAACATCGGGAGCCTCGGAGCACCAACCGACGCGGCCCTGTCAGCTTCGGAATGCCACGGACTCCAGTAGGGAATCGGCCGTTCCAGCCGCTGTGAGGACTCTCCCGACGCTGGAGCAACACCACCCGGCGAGAACGGCCAGGAACATCAGGCCTCCGTAAAGGCAACTGTGGAGGCCTCAATAGGCCTGACTACGGGGGAACTGGGGATGGCGACTGCACATTGTGCCTTCCCCCACAGTGGTAACCATTGTGGGGGGATGTTTTTTTTGTGTGTCAATGATTATTTTATTCTGTGTCCAAGATGGCTGCCGGAAGGGAAAGTGTACGCTGGCGCGCTTTAGCTGCTGCTACTCTCTCTTCATATTGTGTTTTTGATTTTTGTCTTTGGATTGAATTCTGTCTTTAATTTGTGTACTGGTGATGTCTTTACTATTTATTTCATTCCGCTTACATATTTTTACTCTATTTGCTAAATTTTGTAAGGTGTCCTTGAGGCTCTTGAAAGGCGCCCATAAATAAAATTTATTGTTAAAATTTATTATTATTATGAATTTACCGTAATCACGGAAGATGGACACAGAATGCTGGAGTAACTCAGCGGGACAGGCAGCATCTTAATCACACCTCAAAACCAATTAAGTACTTTGGAAGAATTTTCAATGTCTTTTAATCAAAGCTGAGCGGTGACCTGATTGAGGTATATAAAATTACATGAGGCATGTATAGGGCAGATAGAACCTTTTTCCCCCATGGTAGGGGTATACGAGACAAGATGGGATTGGTTTAAAGCGAAAGGAATGTGTTTTAATGGAGATCTGAGGGGCAAGTTGTTGCCAGAGGTGGTGGAATTAGGCACAACTACATTTAAGAGACATTTAGAGATACCTGAATAGGCAAAGTATAGAAGAAAACAAATCTAATGTGGAGAAATGGGTTTAGCATAGATGGGCAAAGAAGTCAGCTTGGGTGTGGTGGGCCGAAGGGCCTGGTTCTGTGCAGTACGTCCATACAATGTTAAGATTTTATGAGAACATTTACATGGAGGCAAGATTGAGCATTCAGGACATGGGAAAACGAGATGGAGGGGATAGAATCACTGATTGCAAATATTCAACCCCGTTGCAATAAATCCCACAAGTCTGCACCGTTTCATGCAGCGAGGAAAGCTGAACGAGCTTTGCCAATGGGCAAGCAGAAAGCAAGTCTGCCCTTCACAGGTCCATCGACAACACCTTTTCTTCAAGAATCAAAGGGCAGCAACAAATCCCAATCCAGCCTCTCGAGCACAAATCCAGGCTGACCTTCCGCTGCAGTTATGTGTGACGCCCCTTTAACATGGGACTGTGCCCAAGGATCTCCCTCTCCCCTACAGTCAGGGGTAGGGGAATTGCCAGAGCAGTCCCTGTGACAGCCAAGCCACCTCCTCTCCAAAGGAGTGCCGGTGCCTCGCGAGTAACACACGAGGCGAGTGTCCGGGACGGCCCCTACCTGTCCGCTGAGGACCAGAGCCAGTGTGGCCCCAGCCTGGGCCCTGGCAGCAGCAGTCAGCTCACTCCTCCATTCCCCCTGCCACACCAGGCACCTGCAGAGGGACAGACCAAGGCGACGCCAGTCACGGCAAAGGCCCGTGCACATCTCCACACATACACACATGCGCGCGCGCACACACCCACGCTCCACACACACACCCACGCGCGCACACACGCAGCACCCACACACACACATCTCCACACACACAGTCAGCCCTGCACCAACCCCGTTCCAAACCCTCTGCCCTTTGCACATACATTCAGCAAACGCTCTGCTGTCCATGTGGTGACCTGCACCACATCCCATTCATTCATCCCAGCCTCTGTGGAGCAGCAAAATAGAGACACAAAACAAACTGCAGGTTTGGAAGCTCAGTGGGTCAAGCAGTGTCTGTGGAGGAAATGGACAGACAACATTTCAGGTCAGGACCCTTCTTCAGACTGATTCTAGTTGGGGAAAGAAAGCTGGAAAAGAGGAGGAGGGGGAGTGGGGCAAAGCCAGGCAAGAAGACTTGACTTGACATTGAGTAAATGAGTCTGGAGAGGAACCAATGTGGAGCAGAAGCACTGACCCAGGAGAGTTGGGCAGCGTGGTTTGGTATTGTGTTTTAAGCCAATTTACTTCCCAATGACAGCAGATATGGTACTTTGAACACAATTTCTCAGTGTGCAGTAATATTGGGGTGATTGACTGTTGGTATTATAGGTTCCCGAGACGCACTGACCTGCTGGCCGGGGACAGGGTTCCCAGGCGCTGCGGCCTCACCGCGGGGCCCGCCGACACCTCGGCCGAGAAGCGGCTCTCCTCATTGTACTCATCCCAGTCGCCCAGGCCGAAGATCACCAG
The DNA here is from genome assembly GCF_028641065.1 of Leucoraja erinaceus. Taxonomy (NCBI): domain Eukaryota; kingdom Metazoa; phylum Chordata; class Chondrichthyes; order Rajiformes; family Rajidae; genus Leucoraja; species Leucoraja erinaceus. The sequence continues at coordinate 20,196,901 of NC_073385.1, forward strand.
GAACCTGGGCAGAGGGAGCGGCAGCCGGCAGCGGAAGAGGCAGCCGCCCGGGTCACTACAGGGGGAAAGTGAGTGAGTACGGACCAGAGGAGGCAGACAGTGGGATGGGGGGGGGGGGGGGAAGTGGGGGGGGAAAAAGTGACGGGGGGGGACAGTGAGGGAGTGACGGTTGGGGGGTGGGGACAGTGAGGGGGGGGGGGAGGGATTGGGGGCAGTGAGGGGGGGGGGGGCAGTGATGGGGGTGGCGTGAGGGGGGGGGGGGAGCAGTGAGGGGGGGGGAGGGGGGCAGGGGAGGGGGGGGGGCGCAGCAGAGAGATGGGGGGGGGAACAGACAGTGAGGGGGGGGGAGACGCAAACACAGTGAGGGGGGGGGACGCACACAGCGAAGGGGAGGGGACGCAAACACAGTGAGGGGGGGGGGCACACACAGTGAGGGGGGGGACGCACACAGTGAGGGGGGGGGGACACAGTGAGGGGGGGGCACAGTGAGGGGAGTGGGGGGGGGACGCACACACAGTGAGGGGGGGGGACACAGTGGGGGGGACACACACAGGGAGGGGGGGCACACACAGTGAGGGGAGGGGACAGTGAGGGGGGGCACACACAGTGAGGGGGGGGCACAGGGGGGGGGGGGCACAGCACACACAGTGAGGGGGGACACACAGTGGGGGGGACACAGTGAGGGGGGGGACGCACACACAGTGAGGGGAGGGGACGCACACACAGTGAGGGGGGGCAGTGAGGGGGACACACAGGGAGGGGGGGACAATGAAGGGGGGGACAATGAAGGGGGGGGGACACGGTGAGGGGGGGGGACACGGAGGGGGGGGGACACGGAAGGGGGGGGGACACGGTGAGGGGGGGGGGAACACGGTGAGGGGGGGACACGGGGAGGGGGGGGGGGGGGGGGGGGGGGGTGGGGGGGGACACACGGTGAGGGGGGGGGGACACGGTGAGGGGGGGACACACGTGAGGGGGGGCAGTGAGGGGGGGGGGACACACAGTGAGGGGAAGACCAGTGAGGGGGACACACAGTGAGGGGGGGGGACAGTGAGGGGGGGGGGTGAGGGGGGGGACAGGGGGGGGGGGGGACAGTGAGGGGGGGGGACAGTGAGGGGGGGGGGACAGTGAGGGGGGGGGGGACAGTGAGGGGGGGGGAGGGGGGGGGGGCAGTGAGGGGGGGGGGACAGTGAGGGGGGGGGGGGGGGGGGGGGGGGGGACAGTGAGGGGGGGGGGACAGTGAGGGGGGGGGACAGTGAGGGGGGGGGGACAGTGAGGGGGGGGGACAGTGACAGGGGGGGGACAGTGAGGGGGGGGACAGTGAGGGGGGGGGGACAGTGAGGGGGGGGGGGTGGGGACAGTGAGGGGGGGGGGGGGGACCAGTGGGGGGGACAGTGAGGGGGGGGGGACAGTGACAGGGGGGGGGGGGGGGGGGGGGGTGAGGGGGGGGGTGGGGTGGGGGGGTGAGGGGGGGGGGGACAGTGGGGGGGGGGGGGGGGGGGGCAGTGAGGGGGGGGGGGGACAGTGAGGGGGGGGGGACAGTGAGGGGGGGGGGGGGGGGGGGGGGGGGCAGTGAGGGGGGGGGGACAGTGAGGGGGGGGGGGGGGGGGGGGGGGGGGCAGTGAGGGGGAGGACGGTGAGGGGGGGGGTACCACATGAGGCGGCGAGGCGGGCTCCGTAAGGGAGCGCAGCGCGAACAACTCCATCCGCGGACAAAACTCCCGCGCTAATTGACCCCGCCTCTGCGCGTCACCATCAAGCCCCGTCCCCCTGAGACCCCGCCTCTTGCGCGTCTCTACCAAGCTGGTATCTTTGCCAAAGATCCTATAGCTAGCTTTGATCTTTGCTACCAGGCCCCGCCCCCGCCCTGCGTGTCACCATCAAGCCCCGCCTTCCAGGGACCCCGCCCGTGCGTGTCACCATCGGACCCCGCCCCTACGTGTCACCATCAAGCCCCGCCCATGCGTGTCACCATCAAGCCCGCCCATGCGTGTCACCATCAAGCCCCGCCCATGCGTGTCACCATCAAGCCCCGCCCCGCCCCCCACCACCCGTCCCTACGTGTCACTATGAGGCCCCGCCCCGATCCCTACGAATCACCAGCAAGCCCCGCCCCAGACCCCGCCCTGCGTGTCACCATCAAGCCCCGCCCTCCAGACCCCGCCCTGCGTGTCACCATCGGACCCCCTCCCCTACGTGTCACCATCAAGCCCCGCCCTCCAGACCCCGCCCGTGCGTGTCACCATCAAGCCCCGCCCATGCGTGTCCCCATCAAGCCCCGCCCCGCCCCCCCACACCCCGTCCCTACGTGTCACCATGAGGCCGCGCCCCGATCCCTACGAATCACCAGCAAGCCACGCCCCGGCGTGTCACCATCAATCCCCGCCCCAGACCCCGCCCGTGCGTGTCACCATCAAGCCCCGCACCGCAGAGTAAGGGCCTGTCCCACTGTACGAGGTAATTCAAGAGTTCTCCCGAGTTTCCCCTGATTCGAACTCGGAGATTTACGGTAATAGCCGGTCGTCGGTACTCGGGGCTCTCGTGGACATTTTTCAACACGTTGAAAAATCTTCACGAGCTTTCTGCGTTTCCCAAGTACCTGCCGTTAGCGTTACGAGCAGCTAAGAGACGTCCTGAGCTCCAACGTACCCGCTCCGTACATTCTACGTGCTTACGAGTTTGATTTTTTTTTAAACTCAGGAGAACTCTTGAATTACCTCGTACAGTGGGACAGGCCCTTGAGGCCATTCATCCCACCATCTACTCCACCATTCAATCATGGCTGATCTATCTCTCCCTCCAGACCCCATTCTACTGCCTTCACCCCATAACTCCCGACACCCATACTAATCAAGAATCTATCTATCTCTGCCTTAAAAATATCCATTGACTTGGAAATATAGAAAATCGGTGCAGGAGTAGGCCATTCGGTCCTTTGAGCCAGCAACACCATTTAATATTATCATGGCTGATCATCGAAAATTAGTGCCCCGTTCCTGCTTTCTCCCTATATCCCTTCGTTCCTTTTGCCCTAAGAGCTAAATTTAACTCTCTCTTGAAAACATCTAGTGAATTGGCCTCCACTGCCTTCTGTGGCAGAGAATTATTCAGATTCATCACCCTCTGACTGAAGAAATTCCTCATCTTCCTAATGGAATGTCCTTTAATTCTGAGGCCGTGACCTCTATTCCGAGACTCTCCCACTAGTGAAAACATCCTCTCCACATCCAAGGTAGACACGGAATGCTGGAGTAACTCAGTGGGACAGACAGCATCTCTGGAGAGAAGGAATGGGTGACGTTTCGGGTCGAGACTCTTCTTCAGACTGATTCTCGACCTGAAACGTCACCCATTCCTTCTCTCCAGAAATACTGCCTGTCCCGCTGAGTTACTCCTGCATTTTGTGTCTACCTTTGATTTAAACCGGCATCTGCCGTTCTTTCCTACACACTCCCCACATCCACTCTATCCAAGCCTTTCACTATTCTGTAAGTTTCAATGAGGTACCCCCTCATCCTTCTAAACTCCAGCGAGTACAGGTCCAGTGTCGTCAAACGCTCGTCACAGGTTAACCCACTCATTCATGGGATCATTCTTGTAAACCTCCTCTGGACCCTCTCCAGAGCCAGCACATCCTTACTCAGATATGGTGCCCAAAATTGCTCACAATATTCCAAATGCTGCCTTGTAGAGCCTCAGCATTACATCCCTGTTTTTGTATTCTAGCCCTCTTGAAATAAATGCTAGCATTGTGTTTTCCTTCCTTGCTACCTATTCGACTTGCAAATTAACTTTTTGGGAATCCTGCACCAGCACTCCCAAGTCCCTTTGCACCTCCGATTTCTGGATTCTCTCCCCATTTAAAAAAATGTCTACGCCTTTATTCTTGTTTGAAATTTATCGTTCCAATTAACCTTATTACCCTTACATTTGATTAAAGCAGTCCAGTCTTCTCATACTTTCCTCTCAATAATAGTTCAATTAAATTTCCCCAAAATGTGCTTTAGGGACTTTGGCTCCATCTCTCCTTGGAACAGCCTGGTTAATCATTTACACCAGCAATGGTAAATTAGATGCGAATGAGCAGTAGGATTGCACAATGGCTGGAGATATTCAGCATGCCAGCTGCGATCAGGGCAATTACTGTAATTGTAGATTATAGGAGAATGTTGGAGATTATATGATAAAGGATGACTGCCTCTTATTATCATTGGCCATTGTGGACAGAATGGATAAGATAGCGTCATACACAAATGCAGAGTAAACTTGCTCACAGAGACCGACCGACCGAGGCTCTGAGCTCAGTGTTCATGCAAAGACAACAGAAGGCAGTGGAGGCCTAGTCAATAGACATTTCTAAAGCAGAGATAGATTCTTGATTAGTATGGGTGTCAGGGGTTATGGGGAGAAGGCAGGAGAATGGGGTGAGGAGGGTGAGATAGATCAGCCATGATTGAATGGCAGAGTAGACTTGATGGGCCGAATGGCCTAATTCTTCTCCTATTCCTTATGACATTAAGGAACAGACAATAAATGTTGGCCTTGCCCTGAGGACACATACTGTAAGGTTTTATTTTTTTAATCATTAACACACACTTGTATTAAGTAAATATGCTCTGAGCGGTATGTTTTGTCTTACACCCACAAAGAAGGCGGTATATATTTGGAACAAGCTCCCAGGAGAGGTGATGGAGACAGATTTTATTGCAATGCTTAAAAGGCATTTGGACAGGATGGGAGTTGAGTGAAATGAGCTAAATGCAGACTACATTAATTTATGAGAATAGGCATCAGATTCAGCCTGAACTATAAGATTCCATCAACCATGGTGGGTCCTTTCTGCGGGCTGGCTGTCCTCCAGTTTATTGTCACTCTTTGGCCATGGAGGGATAACCTCCGGCACATACAAACCCCAGCAACAGCCCACTGCAAGTCAGCAAACAACTGCACAAGGCACAACGCACCTTCCAGCACACTGTGGAACTGCTCTCTGAATAAGAAAGGAACCCACTCTTGCCAATACTTGGGAAATGATCACACTTCCCCTCCTCTGAGTGTCAGTGCTCTCACTTCCCAGTTGTGGGGAACGGTTCCAAGAGTCAACACAACACAGTGTTGGAGGCGCCCCAGCCACTCGGCCAACATCTGTGGAGGGAAACGGACGGATGACATTTCTGCTTCGGACCCTTCTTCAGATTCAATTTGTATCTAACCTGAATAGATCTGTATGTCGTGTTGTTACTTGCGGGCGGAGCACCAAGGTAAATTCCTTGTATGTGTACATACTTGGCCAATAAACTTATTCATTCATTCATATCCAGACTCGGGAAGCAAAGTTCTGGAGGAACTCCGCGGGTCAGGCAGCATCTGCAGACAATGAACCGGCACATCAGTTTCCATCAGTCTGAAGAAGGGTCAGGAACCAAAACATTGTCCATTTCCCTTACAGATGCTGCTTGACCTGCTGAGTTCCTCCAGCACTTGGTGTCTTTTTTCCTTATTTTCTACATTTGTTCCCACTGGACAATCAGTCTGTGCACACTTGGCCCTTTCGAAAACACATCTTTCAAGATTAGATTTCATCTTTATTTATCTTTTTACAGACAATACATAGAAATACAAAATATACGGTGTCTTTTGAAGGATGCAGATGACGTACATTCCCTACCCCTCCCAGGTTAAGATTTATTTTCCAAGGCTCCTGTGCTCAGAATCTGATGCAATTTTTATAATTAAAATAAAATCTCACCACTGCTGGCATTCCCAGGGGAGGGGGTGGGTTGCAACAGGGGACTTGGAAATACTCGGAATGCAATTGTAACGCACGCTAACAGCAAACTGGAATCATGTATTACACCAGTTTAGGTGCTTGAGATATAAAGTGGCGGAAGACACAATGTAAAGCCTCAGTATGTATATATTACATATATATGGAACATCTGTGCTGCCGGAAGCACAACACACAGCATGGTGACAACACAGGAAAAACTAAATCAAACCAGGCGAGGTCAGTGCGGGAAGTGAGTGCATGCCAGTGGGTGCATGGCTTCCTGGGCTCAGCACAGTTGCTCCAGTCAGTCTGGCAAAGAAAAACAAATCACAGGGAACTAACAAGCAGCAAACTCCGAGCGAGGGCATCCCTGGAGAGGGAGGGAGGGAGGGAGCGAGGCGGCCTAGCTCTTCACGAGCTGTAGTTGACCTGGTAGTACAAGGTTTTGTGCCGCCAGATGGAGTACGAGTTGTCAAACTTGAGGAGGTAGACCCCTTGTCCCGGGTACTTGTGGCTGCCCGATTGTACCTCCAAGTGACTGTCCTTTCTGTAAACGGGCAGGATTTCTTCCAGGTCGGAGCGGCTGAAGTCCTTCGTTCCCCTTTCAATGTCTCCGTGGACAGGGGGAGCTGAGAAGCAATGACAGAGGATATTAATAGCGGGCCGGGGGAGGGGGGGGGGGGGGGGGGGGGGGGGGGAAGAGGCGAGAAGCAATCGGGCAGGAGGGAGATGGTTTAGCATGGCTGGGTGCACAGGCAGCTACACAAGGAGATGAGCTATTCTTAGCTGGTCTGCGCCAGTTTACCAGCTGATGCCACTCGTTCAAGCTTCAGGTAAACTAACCAGCAGCGACTGGGGAACTCTCGCCTGCACAATCAAAGACTTGTCCCACTCCGGACATTCCACCTTCTCCCCATCGCCATCCGGCAGAAGCTTGAACGCGCACATCACCGCACTCAGGAAAATGCCTCCATGAAGATGGCGCCCAGGCCAGGTGTCCAAGCTCAAACAATAGCCTGGATATAGGGTGCAAGTTGAATCAGGAGTTAAAATTGGCATGTCGTAAAAGTAATGCAGTGGTTGTTATTGGGAGATTTCAACATGCAGGTAGACTGGGAAAATCAGGTTGGTACTGGACCCCAAGAAAAGGAGTTTGTTGACTGCCTCCGTGATGGATTCTTAGAGCAGCTTGTACTGGAGCCTACCAGGGAGAAGGCAATTCTGGATTTAGTGTTATGTAATGAACCGGATTTGATAAAGGAACTTGAGGTTCAGGAGCCATTAGGAGATGGTGACCATAATATGGTCAGGTTTAATCTACAATTGGAGAGGGAGAAGGATAAATCAGAGGTGTCGGTGTTGCAGTTGAATAACGGGGACTATGGAGCCATGAGGGAGGAGCTGGCCAAAGTTGACTGGAAAGATACTCTAGCAGGGATGACAGTGGAACAACAATGGCAGGTATTTCTTGGAATAATACAGAAGGTGCAGGATCAGTTCTTTCCAAAGATGAAGAAAGATTCCAAGGGGAGTAAGGGGCGACCGTGGCCGGCAAGGGAAGTCAGGGACAGTATAAAAATAAAAGAGAAGTAGTACAACATATGCAAAGATGACGGGAAACAAAAGGATTGGATAACTTCTAAAGAGCAACAGAATATAACTAGAAAGGCAATACGGGGAGAAAAGATGAGGTACGAAGGTAAGCTAGCCAAGAATATAAAGGATGATTGTAAAAGCTTCTTTAGGTATGTGAAGAGGAAAAAATTAGTTAAGCCCAAAGTTGGACCCTTGAAGACTGAAAAAGGTGAATTTATTATGGGGAACAAGGAAATGGCAGACGAGTTGAACAGGTACTTTGGATCCGTCTTCACTAAGGAGGACACAAACAATCTTCCTGATATAGTAGTGGCCAGAGGATCTGGGGTGACGGAGGAACTGAAGGAAATCCACATTAGGCAGGAAATGGTGTTGGGTAGACTGATGGGACTGAAGGCTGATAAATCCTCAGGGCCTGATGGTCTGCATCCCAGGGTACTTAAGACGTGGCTCTAGAAATCATGGACGCATTGGTGATCATTTTCCAGTGTTCTATAGATACAGGATCAGTTCCTGTGGATTGGAGGGTAGCTAATGTTATCCCACTTTTTAAGAAAGGTGGGAGAGAGAAAACAGGGAATTATAGACCAGTTAGCCTGACATCGGTGGTGGGGAAGATGCTGGAGTCAATTATAAAAGATGAAATAGCCGCACATTTGGATACCAGTAACAGGATCGGTCCGAGTCAGCATGGATTTACAAAGGGGAAATCATGCTTGACTAATCTTCTGGAATGTTTTGAGGATGTAACTAGGAAAATCGACAAGGGAGAGCCAGTGGATGTAGTGTACCTGGACTTTCAGAAAGCATTTGATAAGGTCCCACATAGGAGATTAGTGGGCAAAATTAGGGCACATGGTATTGGGGTAGAGTGCTGACAAGGATAGAAAATTGGTTGGCAGACAGGAAACAAAGAGTAGGGATTAACGGGTCCATTTCAGAATGGCAGGCAGTGACTAGTGGGGTACCGCAAGGCTCGATGCTGGGACCGCAGCTATTTACAATATACATCAGTGATTTGGATGAAGGGATTCAAAGTAACATTAACAAATTTGCAGATGACACAAAGCTGGGTGGCAGTGTGAACTGTGAGGAGGATGCTATGAGGATGCAGGGTGACTTGGACAGGTTGGGTGAGTGGGCAGATGCAGTTTAATGTGGATAAATGTGAGGTTATCCACTTTGGTGACAAAAACAGGAAGGCAGATTATTATCTAAATGGTGTCAAGTTGGGAAAAGGGGAAGTACAACGCGATCTGGGAGTCCTTGTTCATCAGTCACTGAAAGTAAGCATGCAGGTACAGCAGGCAGTGAAGAAAGGAAATGGCTTGTTAGCATTCAATAACAACAGGAGTTGAGTATAGAAGCAAATATGTCCTTCTGCAGTTGTACAGGGCCCTAGTGAGACCACATCTGGAGTATTGTGTGCAGTTTTGGTCTCCAAATATGAGGAAGGACATTCTTGCTATTGAGGGAGTGCAGCGTAGGTTCACCAGGTTAATTCCCGGGATGGCGGGACTGTCATATGTTGATAGAATGGAGTGGATGGGCTTGTATACTCTGGAATTTAGAAGGATAAGAGCGGATCTTAATGAAACATATAAGATTAAGAATTTGGACACGCTAGAGGCAGGAAACATGTTCCCGATATTGGGGGAGCCCAGAACCAGGGGCCACAGTTTAAGAATAAGGGGTAAGCCAATTAGAACGGAGATGAGGAAAAACTTTTTCACACAGAGAGTTGTGAGTCCAGTTCTCTGGATGCTTTCAAGAGAGCTAGATAGGGCTCATAAAGATAGCGGAGTCAGGAGATATGGGGAGAAGGCAGGAACGGGGTACTGATTGTAGATGATGATGCATGATCACATTGAATGGCGGTGCTGGCTCGAGGGGCCGAATGGCCAACTCCTGCACCTATTGACTATTATCTATGTGCTGCTCCTAGAAGCGGATCTGCAATCACTCATTACAATTGCTGCACTCTTTTAAACCTCTACTCCAACAGCAGCATTCCTTACTCTAACTATGCTATACCCTTTACCCTGCATATTGACACTGTGGACAGCTTGGTTGTAATCATGTATAATCTTTCCGGCTGATTAGATAACACGCAACAAAAAAGCTTTTCACTGTACCACGGTACACTGACAATAAACCAAATGAAACAGCTTCTTCCCCTCTGTTATCAGGCTTCTGAACAGTCCTTCCATAAGCTAGGGTAGTGTCCGATTCACCTCTACCCCATTGTGGACATTGGACTTTGTCTGTGGAACTGATGCGCTACAATGCTGAGAACTATATTCTGCACTCTGTATCTTCCCCTTTGCTCAACCTAATGTACTGTAGTTGGACTTGATTGTATTGATGTGTGGTATTATTTGATCTGACTGGATAGCATGCAAAGTAAAGCTCTTCACGGTACCTTGGTGCACGTGACAATAACCAACCTAAAGCTAGACAAACTCTTTTGTAACTGGCACAAACACAATGGGCCAAATGGCCTGCTTTTTAGCTTTGATTAGCCGTTGTGTTGAAGATGCCCATTGAAGTGCTGGAATCAAGGGATATGGGGAGAAGGCAGGAACAGGGTACTGATTTTGGATGATCAGCCATGATAACATTGAATGGTGGTGCTGGTTCAAAGGGACGAATGGCCTACACCTGCACTTATTTTCTATGTTTCTAGCAGGCAGTCCTCAGGGAGCACTACGCTGTTTTAGTAGCAAAGCAATGAGGGGAATAGACTGGGTGGATGCACAGAGTCTGTTACCCATGGTTGGGGAACCAAACAACCAGAGGACATAGGTTCAAAGTGAAAGGGGAAAGATTTAATAGCAGCCTGAAGGGCCACCTTTACACAGAGGGTGGTGGGGGTATGGAACAAGCTGCCAGAGGAGGTAGTTTAGGCAGGTACTACAACACTTTAAAAACACTTGTCAGCTACATTAATCGGAAAGGTTTAGAGGGACATGGGCCGAATGCTTTTCACTTTAACCTCAGTACACGTGACATTGATAAACTAAAAAAACAAAATTAAAAATGGGGGCATGGGATTAGTGTAGATGGGCATGGACAAGATGGGCTAAAGAGCCCGTTTCCCTATAGGAAGGAACTGCTGATGCTGGTTTATACCAAAGAGACACAAAAAAGCTGGAGTAATTCAGTGGGGCAGGCAGCATCTCTGGAGAGGAGGAATGGGTGACGTTTGGGGTCGAGACCCTTCTTCAGACTAAGATGCTGCCTGTCCCATTGAGTTACTCCAGCATTTTGTGCCTATCTTCGGGCCTGTTTTGGTGCTGTGTGACTCTATGGCAGGTTCCCAGGTAGGAAATATGAGGTGCAGTTCCTCCAATTTGCGTTTGGCCTCACTGTGACAATGGAGGAGGCCCAGGACAGGTGGGAATGGGAAGGGGAGTTAGCGTTTTGGCAAGCGGTTCTGCTGGGCCTGGCTTCACCGCCGGCACGAGAGGCGGCGTTACCTTCGGCGTCTTCATCCTCCTCGTCTTCGCTGGACTCGCTGACCAGCACGGTGATCTCCGTGTCCGTCACCGGCGCCCACTCGAAGTAGACCCCAAAGCCAAGGTCGTAGGTGTCGGTGGCAAAGTCCCAGGTGACGCAGGTGCCCTGGGGATGGGTGGGCACCCGGACTGTCACCACGTTGCCACGCCGCACCATCATCACGCCCGCCTTCTCCCGCCGCACCTTCTCCTTGAACTCCGTCAGCTCCGTGGATATCCAGGTGGCAGCAGCGTCGATGACGGGTACAACTGCAGCACAGAGTGGTGGAGGTTACAGCTGCCACATCTACCTCCCGCCCTCTTACTGCCCTCCTGATTGCCTTAAGTATGTCCCTCCACTCCCCAAACTCCCCCAGGGATAATACTGACCCCAGCTGCCTAGACATGACAATAGACAACAGACAATAGGTGCAGGCGTAGGCCATTCAGCCCTTCGAGGGCGGTGGAGGCAGGTTCCCTGGATGCTTTTAAGAGAGAGCTAGATAGGGCTCTTAAAAATAGCGGAGTCAGGGGATATGGGGAGAAGGCAGGAACAGGGTACTGATTGGGGATGATCAGCCATGATCACATTGAATGGCGGTGCTGGCTAGAAAGGCCGAATGGCCTACTCCTGCACCTATTGTCTATCCCCAATCAGTACCCCGTTCCTGCCTTCTCCCCATATCCACTGACTCCGCTATCTTTAAGAGCCCTATCTAGCTCTCTCTTGAAAGTATCCAGAGAACCGGCCTCCACCGCCCTGAGGCAGAGAATTCCACAGACTCACAACTCTCTGTGTGAAACAGTGTTTCCTCATCTCCGTTCTAAATGGCTTACCCCTTATTCTTCAACTGTGGCCCCCTGGTTCTGGACTCCCCCAAACCACTGTCCCAGACCACCTCCTTTTTCCTGACCAAAGCCTCAAACCAAGCTTCCTTACTCCCAAAGACAGACACAAAGTGCTGGAGTAACTCAGCGGGACAGGCAGCATGTCTGGAGAGAAGGAATGGGTGAGGTTTCAGGTCGAGACCCTTCTTCCCTTGCCCTTTACTCTAACATGAACATGTACGCCGTCAACTATTGTCGTCACGGCTTCTCAAAGCATCCCACTTTCCAGACATTCCTTTACCCTACAAGGATGATCAGCCATGACCACATTGAATGGCACTGCTGGCTCGAAGGGCCGAATGGCCTACTCCTGCACCTATTGATGCTGCACATCCACCGCTGATTTTCCGGAAACTGATGGTCTGGCCCCCCTCTTTAATCCGGACAAAATCCACTCAACCCCCCCCCCCTCCGACAATGTGGCGCCTAGGCCGGGTGAGGGGGTCGATCTCCACCTCGTCGGGACTTTAGCACCGATCGGCGGCTTGAATTCCTGTTAGGAATTTGTCCAAACATCGCGATGCACCAAAGCAAACTGCCCCATGTAAAGCAGACTGTCGGGCTGCATCACAGCTTGGTTTGGGAACAGCTCTGCCCAAGACCCCAAGATACTGCCGAGAGTTGTAGATGTAGCCCAGTCCGTCACGCAGACCACACTCCCTACCATCGACTCCATCTACACTTCCCGCTGCCTCGGGAAAGTAGCCAACATCATCAAGCACCACTCAGTTTCTGGTCAATATGATTATGCGCAGACAGGGAAGAGATGGTCTGGGCGTCATGTTCGGCACAGACATGGAGGGCCGAAGGGCCTGTTCCTGTGCTATATATCCTGTCCCATGATCTTCCCTCTTCTCCATCCCTCAGAAAATACAAAGTATGAAAGCACACACTGGATGGGCCGAAGGGCCTGCGTCCGTGCTGTATCTGTAAAACTACATTGAGATGAGGATGTGCGTCTGTAATGATGGTTGCTGTAAGTGTAAGCGCACCCACCTCGACCAGGGCCCTCCAGGGGGTCGGGTGGCAGCTTCTCGGGGCCGCTGTGGTCCGACTGAATGATCACAGAGTCGCTGCTGACCTTGCGCACCCGGTACGCGCCCACCGCCGTCGCTGGCCCCTCACACACCTTGCCATCCGCCGCCGGCTGGGGGCACAGAGGCCGCGGGTTAGAGTCGTAGAGAGAGAGAGGGGGTCGCAGAGAGAGAGACCGCGGGTCGCAGAGAGAGAGAGAGAGAGAGAGCAGGGGTTGCAGAGAGAGGGCACAGGTTAGGGTCGCGGGTTAGGGTTGCAGAGAGGGCGGGGGTCACAGATTGGGCGGGGGGGGTCGCAGAGTGGGCCGGGGGGGGGGTCGCAGAATGGGCCGATGGGGTCGCAGAGTGAGAGAGCGGAGTTCACAGAGAGGGCACAGGTCGCAGAGGTCATAAGGAACAGGAGCAGAATTAGGCCATTCGGCCCATCGTCTACTCCGCCATTCAATCATGGCTGATCTATCTCTCCCTCCTAACCCCATTCTCCTGCCTTCTCCCCATAACCCCTGACACCCGTACTAGTCAAGAATCTATGTCTGCCTTATCCACTGCCAAAAATATCCACTGACTTGGCCTCCACAGCCTTCTGTGGCAAAGAATTCCACAGATTCACCACCGTCTGTGTAAAGAAATTCCTCATCTCATTCCTAAAAGAACGTCCTTTAGGAGCGGCACGGTGGCGCAGCGGTAGAGTTGCTGCCTTACAGCGCTTCTCCAAGATCTTTGGTTACCTCCCAAAGACCCATCATTTACTTATTTGCCTCTGTACTCCACAACTTGAGATTTGTAATAGAAAAAAAATCACATGTGGTTAAAGTGCACATTGTCAGATTTTATTAAAGGGTATTTTTATACATTTTTGATTCACCATGTAGAAACTACAGCCCCCCCCCCCCCCCCCCCCTCTCAGCACCTAGACTTTCCTCCAGTCTTTCCATCACCTTTGGAAACTTTTATTGCTGTTTATCAACATGAGGACCAAAGTTGTGCCAATGAAAGGAGCCTGAAGACTGCAACAACCAGGTTCAGGAATAGCTACTTCCCCACAGCCATCAGGCTAAACCTGGCTCGGACATAACTCTGATTATTAATAACCACTTTCTGTTATTGCACTTTATCAGTTTATTTATTCATGTGTGTATATATTTATATCATGGTATATGGACACACTTATCTGTTTTGTAGTAAATGCCTACTATGTTCTGTGTGCTTAATCAAAGCTAGAATTGCATTGTCCTATACAGGGACACATGACAATAAACTCACCTGACTTGAACTTGAGAGTCAAAGAAGCCATTATGTGACTGAGAAACAAGAGTAAAACTGTTAGAGACATCAACCAAATCTTAGGCTTACCAAAATCAACTGTTTGGAACATCATTAAGAAGAAAGAGAGCACTAATCGCAAAGGGATTGGCAGGCCAAGGAAGACTTCTACAGCTGATGACAGAAAAATTCTCTCTATAGTAAAGAAAAATCCCCAAACACTTGTCATTTGTCAATGACCACAGTCCACAGATGACTTCATGAACAGAAATAGAGACTGCACTGGAAGATGCAAACCACTGGTTAGCTGCAAAACTAGGATGGCCAGGTTACAGTTTGCCAAGAAGTACTTAAAAGAGCAACCACAGTTCTGGAAAAAGGTCTTGTGGACAGATGAGATGAAGATTAACTTATATCAGAGTGATGGCAAGAGCAAAGTATGGAGGAGAGAAGGAACTGCCCAAGATCCAAAGCATACCATCTCATCTGTGAAGCTTGGTGGTGGGGGTGTTATGGCCTGGGCATGTATGGCTGTTGAATGTACTGGCTCACTTATCTTCATTGATGATACAACTGCTGATGGTAGTAGCATAATGAATTCTGAAGTGTATAGACACATCCTATCTGCTCAAGTTCAAACAAATGCCTCAAAACTCATTGGCCGGCGGTTCATTCTACAGCAAGACAATGATCCCAAACATACTGCTAAAGCAACAAAGGAGTTTTTCAAAGCTAAAAAATGGTCAATTCTTGAATGACCAAGTCAATCACTCGATCTGATCCCAATTGAGCATGCCTTTTAAACGCCGAAGAGAAAACTGAACGGGACTAGCCCCCAAAACAAGCATAAGCTAAAGATGACTGCAATACAGGCCTGGCACAGCACCACCAGAGAAGACACCCGGCAACTGGTGATGTACATGAATCGCAGACTTCAAGCAGTCATTGCATGCAACGGATATGTAACAAAATACTAAACATGACTACTTTCATTTACATGACATTGCGGTGTCCCAAACATTATGGTGCCCTGAAATGGGGGGGGGGGGGGGGGACTATGTATAAACACTGCTGTAATTTCTACATGGTGAAACCAAAATGTATAAAAATGGCCTTTATTAAAATCTGACAATGTGCACTTTAACCACATGTGATTTTTTCTATTACAAATCTCAAATTGTGGAGTACAGAGGCAAATAAATAAATGACGGGTCTTTGTCGTAAACATTATGGAGGGCACTGTAGGTTAATTGGCTTGTTGTATGTGTAAATAGTCCCTGGTATGTAGGATAGTTGAAATACGGGGATTGCTGGTCGGTGCGGAATCAGTGGGCAGAAGGGCTTGTTTCCGCACTGTATCTCTATAACTAAAACATCCTTTAATTCTGAGGCTGTGACCTCTGGTCCTAGACTCTCCTACCGGTGGAAACATCCTCTCCACATCCACTCTATCCGAGCCTTTCACTATTCTGTACGTTTCAATGAGGTCCCCCCTCATTCTAAACTCCAGCGAGTGCTGACAAATGCTCATCATAGGTTAACCTACTCATTTCTGGAATCATTCTGGTAAACATTCTGGAATCATTCTGGACCCTCTCCAGAGCCAGCGCATCCTTCCTCAGATGTGGGGCCCAAAACCTGCACACAATACTCCAAGTGCGGCCTGACCAGTGTCTTGTAGAGAGGGAAAAAAGGTTCTGATCGATCAGGGAGTGAGGGATAGGGAAATGGGGGAAAATTAGAGGTTTTAGGGATACGAGAGAGATATAACCAGAGATAGGGGAAATAGGAAAGAGAGATAGTAGAAAGAGAGAGAGAGAGAGAGAGGCAGGGAAGAGAAAGAACAAAAGCTGTGAAAAGAGGCACATTAGTGTGATTACAAACATAGGTATGTAAAAAATGTGGAAATTCAGGCCAGTCCAGGTCAGGCTGTGCATCATAATGAAAAGATAAACAGAAAGCTTGGAGGAAAGTTACTCATGAGGCAAGAGATCTTGAAGAAGGAACTGCAGATGCTGGAAAATCGAAGGTAGACAAAAATGCTTCAGAAACTCAACAGGTGAGGCAGCATCTATGGAGCGAAGGAATAGGTGACGTTTCGGGTCGAGACCCTTCTTCAGATTGATGTGGGGGTGGGGGGAGGGGGGGCGGGAAGAAGAAAGGAAGAGGCGGAGGGAGAGCTGGGAAGGGGAGGGGAAGGAGGGAGAAAGCAGGGACTACCTGAAATTGGAGAAGTTAATGTTCATATAGATAAGGTAGACAGTCAGAACCTTTTGTCCAGGGTAGAAATGTCAAATACTAGAGGGCGTAGCTTTAAGGTGAGAGGGGCAAAGTTTAAAGTCGATGTACGGGGCACGTTTTTTTTAAACTCAGTGGTGGGTCCCTAGAACGCGCTGTCAGTAACGACAATGGTGTTTAAGAGGCTTTTGGATAGGCACATGGATATGCAGAGAATGGAGGAATATGGATCAGGTGCGGGTGAAGGAGATGATTTAGCATCATGTTCGGCATGGACACTGTGTTCCTGTGCTGTATGGAGTAATTGCAACCACACTGTATGTCTGAGGGGGGGGGGGGGGGGAAAGAGAGCAGCGACGACGAAAGTCTATGAAGAAAGACCGGATAGACTCGGCTTGTACTCGCTAGAATTTAGGAGATTGAGAGGGGATCTTATAGAAACTTACAACATTCTTAAGGGTTTGGACAGGCTAGATGCAGGAAGATTGTTCCCGATGTTGGGGAAGTCCAGAACAAGGGGTCACAGTTTAAGGATAAGGGGGAAGTCTTTTAGGACCGAGATGAGAATTTTTTTTTCCACACAGAGAGTGGTGAATCTGTGGAATTCTCTGCCACAGAAAGTAGTTGAGGCCAGTTCATTGGCTATATTTAAGAGGGAGTTAGATGTGGCCCTTGTGGCTAAAGGGATCAGGGGGTATGGAGAGAAGGCAGGTACAGGATACCGAGTTGGATGATGAGCCATGATCATATTGAATGGCGGTGCAGGCTCGAAGGGCCGAATGGCCTACTCCTGCACCTATTTTCTATGTTTCTAGGACACGTGGCCATAGAGCTTATGGTGGGATGAACAGTGTTGGGAGTGAGAGGGCAGTAGAGATGGACTGTGTGGAAGCAGCGCCCACCTGCAGAGGCTGCCCATCCCCCTGAGCCACCGGCTGGTCCAGGCGATTTTCCAAACCTTCCCTGCCACTCTCTCCTGTTTCCGCCGTATCCGGTTTTGCACTCTGTGGTCTCTCGAGAAAAAAAAGAGACCCTCAGTCAAACATAAACGCACGTGTAACAGCTGCTGGGCTGGCTGCAATCTGTCCAGCCCCTCCCTCCCCGCCCCCCCCCCCCCCCACCCCCGCCAATGGCCCCCAGAATCAGCGTCACCAGGGAGCAGAGGCAGAGGCGCACACACACACACACACACACACACACACACACACACACACACACACACACACACACACACACACACACACACACACACACACACACACACACACACACACACATAACACACACCATCATAAACACAGTGCTGGAGGAACTCAGCGCTCAGACAGAATCCATGGAGGGAGACCTCTTCAGTGTGAAGAAGGGTCCTGACCCAAATCATCACCTGTCCATTCTCTCCACAGATGCTGCCTGACCCGCTGAGTTGCTCCAGCACTCTGGGTTTTGCCAGATTAAGTCATCGTGGCAGGCACAATAACAACATTTAGAAGACATTTAGGTACGTGGATAGGGAAGGCTTACAGGGCCATGGGCCAAATGAAGGATGTTTAAGAAGGAACTGCAGATGCTGGAAAATCGAAGGTAGACAAAAGTGCTGGAGAAACTCAATGGGTGCAGCAGCATCTATGGAACGAAGGAAATAGGCAATGCCCTTCGGATTTTGGTCCGAAATGTTGCCTATTTCCTTCGCTTCATAGATGCTGCCTCACCCGCTGAGCTTCTCCAGCACTTTTGTCTAACTGGGCCAAATGAAGGATTGGCTTAGATGGGGCACTCTGGTCGGCATGGGAGAGTTGGGCCGAAGGGCCTGTTTTTGTGCTGTATTCCTGTCATATTATATTGGCCCGACTCATTCAACAACTGAACAGCCACAGACTCCAAGGACTTTGAATGATTTAAACTCTCCCTAGAATTTTATTGTCATGGGTACCGAGACGGAACAATTATATTCTCTCTCGTAGCAGCATAACAGGTTTGTAAAAATCCGTAGATAATATGATCAACAAACAGGAAGCAAAGTTCAAAAAACAAAAAGCCCAAAATAGTGCAAAAAAACAAAAAACAAAATCCCTGGGGGGGGCCCAGCATTTTGTAGCTGGGAGATTGGTCAGAGTTATCCCGTGTACGCAGACAGTCGAGTTCCCCCGCTACAGCCCCACACTCTCCATGAAGCACGTAACCCACAACCTACATACATGTGGCCAGCACTGGATCAGACGTGGGAAGCATCCTCTCATCAGTCAGAGTGTGGTCCTCACCTCCCATCTACATCATTGGACCTCTTTCAAAAATCCTTAATCAGATTTTAGCTCATAAGGTCATAAGTGATAGGAATGGAATTAGACCATTCGGCCCATCAAGTCTACTCCGCCATTCAATCATGGCTGATCTATCTCTCCCTCGTAACCCCATTCTCCTGCCTTCTCCCCATAACCTCTGACACCCTTTGGAGTGTGGGAGGAAACCGAAGATCGTATAGACAGCACCCGTAGTCAGGATGGAACCCGGGTCTCCGGTGCTACCGCTGTGCCACCGCGACTTATTGCACTGAATGTTGTCTCCTCCTTCTGCAGTTGTACAGAGCCCTAGTGAGACCACACCTGGACTATTGTGTGCAGTTTTGGTCCCCCAATTCGAGGAAGGACATTCTTGCTATTGAGGGAGTGCAGCGTAGGTTTGCAAGGTTAATTCCCAGGAAGGCTGGACTGTCATATGCTAAGAGAAAGGAGCGGCTGGGCTTGTACACTCTGGAGTTTAGAAGGATGAGAGGGTATCTCATTGAAACATATAAGATTGTTAAGGGTGTGGACACACTAGAGGCAGGAAACATGTTCCCAATGTTGGGGGAGACCAGAGCCAGGGGCCAGTTTAAGAATAAGGAGCAAGTCATTTCGAACGGAGATGAGGAAACACTTTTTCTCACAGAGAGTGGTGAGTCTGTGGAATTCTCTGCCTCAGAGAGGGCGGTGGAGGCAGGTTCTTTGGATGCTTTCAAGAGAGAGCTAGATAGGGCTCTTAAAGATAACGGAGTCAGGGGATATGGGGAGAAGGCAGGAACGGGGTACTGATTGGGGATGATCAGCCATGATCACATTAAATGGCGGTGCTGGCTCGAAGGGCAGAATGGCCTACTCCTGCACCTATTGTCTATCGTCTATATCAATACTATGTGGACGGCTTGATTGTAACCATGTGCAGTCTTTCCTTTGACTGGATAGCATTGAAACAAAAAGCTTTTCACTGTACCTTGGTACATGTGACAGTACTAAACTAAACTTGTAGTAGCAACATTCTTGAATAAACACAGAAGGTGGTGGTGATGCAAGACATCGATCCAGGCAGCACAGTGGCGCAGCGGGTAGAGCTGCTGTCTCACATCACCACAGACCCGGCTTCCATCCTGCCCTCGGCTGCTGTCTGTGTGGAGTTTGCACAATTTCCATGTGACCACGTGGCTTTCCTCCAGTTGCTCTGGTTTCCATTCACATCCCAAACAAAGGTTTGTAGGTTAATTGTCCGTCTGTAAATTGCATCTAGTGTGTAGGGAGTGGATGAGAAAGTGGGATAACATAGAACTAGTGTGAACGGGTGATGTATGGTCGTTGTGGACTTGGTGGGCCGAAGGGGCTGTTTTCATGCTGTATATCTCAATTCAATTGTAAACAAATCATCGGCAGGAGGTTTTAGAGCCATACAGTACAGAAACAGGCCCTTTGACCCAACTCATTCATTCTGACCAAGATGCCCCATCTAAGCTCGTCCCATTTGTCTGCGTTCGGCCCAGATCCCTCTACATTTCCTATCCATATGAATGATTCTGAAGATCCAGGTAAAGGAGGAAGCAGAGGCAATGCTTGAACCTGACCCCTGGGCATTGATGGAAAGGCCACTGGTGAAGACAGGATTGTGGGTGGGCAGGGATGGGAGAGTGGGTCCATAGAGGAACGTGTTTGAGGAGGAGAATGATGGGGAGCCGTGCAGGGCGGTGCTCTCTGCAGTGGGGACATGATACAAATGAGACGCTGATTCAGGGGAAGTTATTGTGGAAGGGAAACTGGAGGATGTACAGGAGCAGCCCTGCCCCGGGGTGTCGAAGGCAGAGACCTGTGTGGTCGCTGGGTCAGTGATGGGCTGATGTGGGGCTTGACTTGGAAGCTACGGTTGTCAAATAGTCTGGACCATCCCTTCCTTTGACTTCACATTTCTCTCCGCTCCTTAACTCACAGCCTTTTGTCTCCTTTTCATGACTAGCCTTTGTCCACCCATCTGCCAATCAATCCCCACCCCGCCCCCGTATCCACCTTTCACTTGTCAGAAAAAGACGCAACATGGTCAGGCAGCATCTGTGGAGAACATGGATAGGTGACGTTTCACAGAGTGCTGGAGTAACTCAGCGGGTCAGGCAGCATCTGTGGAGAACATGGATAGGTGATGTTTTGGGTCGGGACCCTTTCTCAGACTGTGTCTATCTATCACTTTACAGACTTTGTCCCACTACCACCTCTCCTTTCCAACCTTCTCCGCCTTAATACAATGTCTGAAGAAGAGCCTCAACTCAAGACGTCACCTGTCCACCGCCTCCAGAGTTACTCCGGCACTTTGGATATTTTTTGTAACCCGGCACCTGCAGTTCCCTGTGTCCCTACAGAATGATTTATGTGGATAGCATGCAAAACAAAGTTTTTCCACTGTATGGCTTACTCCTTAAGAATAAGGAGAAAGTCATTTAGAACGGAGACGAGGAAACACTTTTTCTCACAGAGAGTTGTGAGTCTGTGGAATTCTTGCCTCAGAGGGCAGTGGAGGCCGGTTCTCTGGATTCTTTCAAGAGAGAGTTAGATAGGGCTCTTAAAGATAGCGGAGTCAGGGGAAATGGGGAGAAGGCAGGCACGGGGTACTGATTGGGGATGATCAGCCACGATCACAGTAAATGGCGGTGCTGGCTCGAAGGGCCGAATGGCCTACTCCTGCACCTATTGTCTATTATCCATCACAGTGCCAGTGGGTTCAGTCCAACAACAGAGGCACCACCCACAGAGTCAAAAGGACGTGATTTTGGGGATAAACATATTTTGTAAAGCAGGAGTGTTGGTGGCTGCTGGGAGTTGCTTAATGCTGGGAATGACAGCCTCCATGTCCCCTGCTGCAGCCTGACCTCCCAGGCTAACTACCCTTCATGGAACATTGCAGTAATTAGAGTAAACTGCACATTACATTCCACAAACTCCAAGCAGCGAGTTGAACTAACAACACAGCTGCTGCCACAGCCCTGCTTCTGCCTCACTAGTGGTTAACCCCATGACAGCAGCCACCTTCACTCACAGCTGGGCTTCCTCTGGTGTGAAACTAAACTCTTGTTCGCCAACTCCCACGAGGACACCAGCCAGCTCCCCACCTCCCTCCCACCACCTTCCACCCCACGCCCGACAGCAGCAGCACGTCCCTGGGCTCACCGCCACTTACATGGGGTGGGGTGAAAATGCAGATGTCATTACGACTAATGGGTCCCCGAGGTGCCGTCGACAAGATGGGGAAAATCTCAGTCCCACAGAGCACCGTGTGTAGAGTCAGTCGCTCAGCAGAGAAACAGAAGTAAGGGCCCGACCCAAAAACCTCACCTATCCATGTTCTCCAGAAATGCTGCCTGACCTGCTGAGTTACTCCAGCACTCTGTGAAACGTCACCTATCCATGTTCTCCAGAAATGCTGCCTAACCCGCTGAGTTACTCCAGCATTCTGTGAAACGTCACCTTTCCATGTTCTCCACAGATGCTGCCTGACTCGCTGAGCTACTCCAGCACTGCAAGTCCAGCACAGGAACAGGCCCTTCAGCCCAACCTGCCCATGCCGACCAAGATGCCCCATCTAAGCTAGTCCCACCTGTCTGATTTTCGCCCATATCCTTCTAAACCTTTCCCATCCATGTATCTGTCCAAGTGTCTTTTAAACGCTGTTGTAGTCCCAGCCTCTTGCATCTTGTTCCATAAACCCACCACCCTCTGTGTGAGAAAGTTGCCCCTCGGGTTCCTCACTTACCAATGGTGCGTTGTCATAGAGTCACAGAACACACAAACAAGCCCTTCAGCCCATCCATTTGCCCACATTTGGCCCCATATCCTTCAATAGACATAAAAAGCTGGAGTAACTCAGGGGACAGGCAGCAACTCTGGAGAGAAGGAATGGGTGACGTTTCGGATTGAGACCCTTCTTCAAACCCTGGATAGTATGCAAATAGGAAAGATTTGGAGGGGATACTGGCCAAACGTGGGCAGATGGGACTAGGGTAGATGGTGCATGTAGTCGGCATGGATGAGTTGGGCCGAAGGGCTGTGTGACTCAGACTGAAATTACAAGAACCCGTGAATTATTTTAATTTGCATTGAGCTGGAATAGAGGCGAGGGGCCAGGTGCAAAGTGCATCCAACCTCTCCATCCAGCCTACGTGGCCCAACACACAGTGCAGAGGTCACCAGGGGGTCTCAGTGGAATTCCAGCTACAGGGAAGTACCCAAGAAAGTCGACCCCCCACCCCCTACCCAACAAGGTCAAACCCCCCTCCTAACCAAGGCACCTACCTGCAATACCCATTCACCCCCTGGCCCTGACTCCCTGTTGTGCAAAGTGGCTAAACAGACCAGGGAGAAAGATTTTAAAAAATGACAGAGTGCTGGAGTAACTCAGCAGGTCAGGCAGCATCTCTGGAGAATGTGGATAGGTGATATTTCGGGTCGGTACCATTTTTTCAGACCAGGCCCGAAACGATACCCATGCATGTTCTCCACAGATGCTGCCTGTCCCGCTGAGTTACTCCAGCACTCTGTGAAACGTCACCTATCCATGTTCTTCACAGATGCTGCCTGACCCGCTGAGTTACTCCAGCACTCTGTGAAACGCTAATTGGCAATTGTTTTTTGTTTATCAACCAGCATCTGCAGTTTCTTATTACTACAGGAGGGAAGGTTATACTGAAGGGTGTATGGAGCAGCTGCATGGAATGGTTGGGCTGAATGGCCTCTGTTGAGAGTCATCTCCCGCCCACCCGCACCAGAAGCCCCAGGCCACGCGATTACCTGCTTCCTGCTTCTCTCTGGCTCTTGTCATCATGGCTGTCAGACACTTGCAGGCGGGACATCTGCGAGCTCACGCCAACATTCGAGTCCTGCTCCGATTCTGCAGTCAAAATAAATCACCAGTTATCACCCAGACATACGCGCAGCCACTCAGCGGCTCCACTTAGAACCCACACCCGCCATTTCATCAACGCTGCACTCTCTGATCCGGAAAATGAGAAAACAAACACAGGTTCAACAGGAGGGGAAAAAACACAAAATGGGAGAGAGATTGAAGGTAGATACAAAAAGCTGGAGTAACTCAGCGGGACAGGCAGCATCTCTGGATAGAAGGAATGGGTGACGTTTCGGGTCGAGACCTTTCTTCAGCTAGCTGGATTCAGAGCAGCGGAATGACAAGGTTGAAGATCACATGATCTTGCCATGATCACATTGAATGGCGGTGCTGGCTCGATGGGCCAAATGGCCTACTCCTGCACCTATTGTCTATTGTCTAAGAAGCCCAGTCCATCACACAGACCACACTCCCCACCATCGACTCCATCTACACTTCACGCTGCCTCGGGAATGCAGCTAACATCATCAAACATTTGTCCCACCCCTTCTCCCTGCTCCCGTCCAGCAGAAGGTACAAAAGCCGAAACCCTTCTTCAGGCTTCTGAACGGTCCTTCCATAAGTACTGTCCGATTCACCTCTACCCCCATTGAACTTTGTCTGTGGAACTGATGCTCTACAATGCTAAGAACACCGACCCAGTACCGTCGCCAGGACAACGGGCCTTTAAAGCCAAGATAAGACTCGACATCTTTAAGAACTGAGACTTGACGGGCATAAGATGGGAACGGGGGGGGGGGGGGGGGGGGTCTACCGTTCCCACACCACAAGCAGTGTGCTTCTGGACTTGGTTATGATTGTGTAGGTTCATTGCCCCCTCTGTAAATAAGCCCCAGTGTGCAGGGAGTGGATGTGAAAGTGGGAGAACACAGAATAAGTGTGGTCAATAGTCAGAGGACTTGGTTTCAAGTCAAGTCAAGTCTCTTTTATTTCTATAGCACATTTAAAAAACAACTGTCATTGACCAAAGTGCATTACATTGGTGGAGGTACTAACGTTATACAAAAGTGGTTCATAGATTAAATACGTACATAAATACATACGTCTCGACTTAAAAGAGTCAATGGAGGGGGCAGTTCTGATGGGAAGAGGGATGTTGTTCCACAGTCTAGGAGCTGCAACCGCAAAGGCGCGGTCACCCCTGAGCTTATGCCTAGACCGCGGCATGTTCAGTCACCCCATGTCGGCCGATCTGAGGGACCTGGAGGTGGTGTGGTGGGTAAACAGACTTTTGATGTAGGCGGGGGCAAGCCCATTAAGTGCGTTGTAGACATAAAGGAGGATCTTGAAATTGATTCGGAACCGCACAGGGAGCCAGTGGAGAGAGGCCAGAATCGGGGTGATGTGGTCCCTTTTTCGGGTGCCGTCAGGAGTCTAGCTGCGGCGTTTTGGACCAGTTGCAGGCGGGACAGGGAAGATTGGCTGATGCCAGTGTAAAGGGAGTTGCAGTAATCGAGGCGGGAGGAGATAAATGTGTGGATGATCTTTTCGAGGTCATCAAAGTGGAGGAATTGTTTTATTTTAGCTATCATCAGAAGCTGGAAGAAGCTAGGTTTTACCACGGCATTGACTTGTTTGTCAAATTTCAATGCCGAGTCAAATATCACGCCAAGGTTTTTGACGCGAGGTTTGAGTAATGGTGGGGCCAAGGTTCTGCTTCTATGCCACGTCTTTAATCTAAACTAACCTGCCGCTGCTGCTGCTGTGAGTCAGAATGTCATTGTTCCTTTGTCTGTAAACATGACAATGAAACATTCTTGCCTCTCCATATGCCCAGTTTAACCATTACATTGGCAACTATCAACCAGTGCCTGGACCCCAGCATTGGAAGCACTCAGTGTGACTGCGAGCTGACTTCCATTAGGCAGCAGGCCTGAGAGTGGGGTGCCTTGGGACATTTTACCATGTTAAAAGCTCTTCTATAAAAACAAGTTGTTATTTGTGGATGGCAAACTCCCAAGGCGTGGATGGGAGCACAAAGAGAAAGCTGGGGGCAGGTTAATTATTTTGATTGCTGTCATTAGAATTTCCCTTCACAATTACAAGATACAAGTGCAATAAAATAATTCCAGTTAACAGATCAGCCATTGCACGAAAGAACCACCACTCAGATAAGGATCATTAAACCAACCATGTTGCTGTAATGGAGACACAAGAGACAGCTGATTAGTTTAGTGATAGAGCAGAGGGAACAGGCCCTTCGGCCCAACAGGTCCGTGACTACCAGCAATCACCCACACACTATTTCTATCCCACACACCCAGAGGAAACCCACACGGTCACAGGGAGAAGGTACAATCTCCGTACCGGCAGTACCGTAGTCAGGATGGAACCAGGGTCTGTGGTGCTGCAAGGCAGCAATTCCACCGCTGTGCCCATGTTAGAATCTGGGGCAACAAACAATGCTGGAGGAACTTAGCGGGTTGAGCAGCATCCATGGAGGGAGCATCTGTGCCGATGTTTTGGGTCGGGGACTCTTCTTCAGGGCTGTGGGGGAGGGGGAGGTAGTTGCTATAAAGAGGGGTGGGGTGGGGGGGGGGGTAGGATGAGAGAGGGGTTAGGAGGTGATAGATGAACAGAGGTGTGATCCCTCATTCAATACTCTTTATCCACTCTGAGTCATGATGCAGGGTTTAAACCTGAAACCTCGGCAATACTTTCTCTTCCACAGACGCAGCTCGACCCGCCGAGTATTTGCAGCTCACTCCTCCAACACCGCTAAGGGCGGCACAGTGGCCAGGCTAGGCAGAGCCACTGCCTTGCAGCACCAGACACTGGAGTCCAATCCTGACCTCGAATACCGTCGTGCGGAGTTTGGACATTCTCCCTGTGACCGCGTGGGTTTCCTTCGAGTGCTCCGGTTTCTTCCCACATCCCAAAGACGTGTGGGTTTGTAGGTTAATTGGCCCACCCTCCCCCTTCCCAGTTTAAAAAACTTGCTTTCCCTCTCTCTCCATCCCTCCCCTTCCCAGTTCTCCCTCTAGTCTTACTGTCGGGCTACATTGTGTCTGTTTGCTTTCTTGTTACCTTCTCCCAGTTAACAACGATCTATTCTACATTTTCTTTGACCTCCATTCCCTTGCCCCGTTTTCCACACATTCACGCTTTCTTATCCACGTATCTACTTCCCCCCTGGATTCAGTCTGAAGAAGGGTCTCGACCCGAAACGTCACCCATGCTGTCCAACCCGTTGAGTTACTCCAGCATTGTGTGTCTATCATCAGGCTCATAAAATTCCTTGTACGTTGCAAAACATACTTGGCTAATAAAGTGTTATTGTATTGTATTGTATTGGATTGAGCTCCACACAGCACTAAACTGTGGACTATCTTCAGCTTTTTTTTACACTAGTATTGGGGGTTATTAATTTATTGAAGATGTTTCTTATGTTATCTATGAAAACTGTGTTGACAAGCCTGCGATGGTGCTGCTGCGTAAGAACTTCACTGTTGCATTGTCAGTACAATTAAACAGTCTTGCCTGAGCACCGTCAGCCTCTCTAAGAAAGGCCCTCACACTTGTACCAGTGTAGATCCCACATGGTGTGGCTTCAGTCACTTGCCTGGCAAGATGATGGTTTATTATTGGAGCCGGCACGTAAGCAGGTGCACATTCATCTTTAGCACACTGCCCAAACTCAGTGATCACCGCCGCATACTGCCGCAAACCTCGTTATATTGCATGAACACAGATAAAAAACAATCTGTGTGATTGGGGCAGCACAATGGCGCAACGGTAGAGTTGCTGCCTTGCAGCGCCAGAGACCCGGGTTCAATACTGACTATGGATGCTGTTTGTATGGAGCTTGTACGTTCTATCTGTGACCGCGTAGGTTCTGACAGGGATATACAGTTTCCTCCCACAGTAGGTTAATTATCTTAGTGTAATTGTAAATTGTCACCAGTGTGTAGGAGGATAGTACAGGGGATCGCTGGTCGGCGCGGACTCGGTGGGCCAAAGGGCTTGTTTCCGCATTGTATCTCTGAACTAAGCTAAGGAGCTGCAGGTGCTGGTTTACAATAAAAAGACAAAGTGCTGGAGTAACTCGGCAGGTCAGGCAGCATCTCTGGAGAAACAGAAAGGTGACGTTTTGGGTCAGGTCCCATCTTCAGACTGATGCAGCGGGGTTGGGAGAGAGAGAGAGAGAGAGATAGAAAGCTGGAAGAGAGGAAGGACAGGACAAAGCCTGGTGAATGATAGGTGGCTACAGGTGAGGGGGGTTTTGATAGGCAGATGATTGGACAAAGGACAGAAATGGAAAGACAAAATCTGTGGAATAAGGACTGACATTTCCAGGGATGTTGAAGCATCCTCTAAACTTCCCCCAGTTCTAGAAACCACCAAATTCTAGAGTGCCTAAAGTTGTACAGAGCCCTAGTGAGACCACACATGGAGTATTGTGTGCAGTTTTGATCCCCTAATTTGAGGAAGGACATTCTTGCTATTGAGGGAGTGCAGCGTATGTTTAAAAGGTTAATTCGCGGGATGGCGGGACTGTCATATGCTGAGATTGTAAGCTCATATCCTAAGATTGTTAAAGGCTTGGACACACTAGAGGCACAAAACATGTTCCCGATGTTGGGGGAGTGCAGAACCAGGGGCCACAGTTTAAGAAAAAGGAGTAAGCCATTTAGAACGGAGACGAGGCAACACTTTTTCTCACAGAGAGTGGTGAGTGTGGAATTCTCCGCCTCAGAGGGCGGTGGAGGCAGGTTCTCTGGATGCTTTCATGAGAGAGCTAGATAGGGCTCTTAAAAATAGCAGAGTCAGGGGATATGGGGAGAAGGCAGGAACAGGGTACCGATGGGGGATGATCAGCCATGATCACATTGAATGACGGTGCTGGCCCGAAGGGCCGATTGGCCCACTCCTGCACCTATTGTCTATTGAACCCATTTGTAAAGAGTATGACACTGTATCTATGAACTGCAAACAGTGATGATTTACGACATGGCCCAACAACATTTTTATTCCATGTTCTTATGCATTTGAGCTAACTCGCTTCATGATCAAACACAAGCAGATACAAACCAAGTCAGCTGGGAAACTCGACTGCAGAATCTCAAGCTACCCTCATGTTTCTTTGACATTTTAAAACTGAAACTGTAAAAACAGTTTTCAAGTTCTTCCACAATCTGTGAAACACTCTCTACAAGTACATTTTTACATAGTCACACAGAACAGAAACAGGCCCTTTGGCCCAACTTACCATGCTGACCAAGATACCCCATCTAAGCCAGTCCCATTTTCCAGCGTTTGGCCAATATACCTCTAAACATTCCCATTCCTGTCCAAATATCTTTCAAATGGTGTTATAGCACCTTCCTCAACTCCCCCCTCTGGCAGCTTGTTCCATACACCCATCACCCTCTACGTGAAAAGGTTGCTCCGCAGCTTCCTATTAAATCTTTCCCCTCTCACCATTTACCCTATCTATTTCCTCCTCGTGATTTCATACACCTCTAAGATCACACATCAGCCTCCTGTGTTCCAAGGAATAAAGTTTTAATTTGCCCAAAATCTCCCTGTAGCTCAGCCCCTCGAGTCCGGACAACGTCCTCAGAAATCTTCTCTGCACTCAAGCTTAACGGAACCCTCCCCATAGCAGGGTGGCCAAAACTGAACACAAAACTCCAAATGCAGCCCCACCAATGTCTTGTACAACTGTGACGTAATGTGCCAACTTCCATACTCAACACCGTGACTGATGCAGGCCAATGTAAACAAAGCCTTCTTCACCACCCTGTCTACATGCGACGCCATTTTCAAACAACCATGCACCTACACTCCTCGACCCCTCTACTCTACAACGCTCCCCAGGGTCCTGCCATTTACTTGAAGGTCCTGCCCGGTTTTGACACCCCACAACGCCACACCCTGCTGCTTATCTGCATTCAGCTCCATTTGCCATTTCTCAGCCGATCAAGACCCTGCTGTAAATTCTGATGATCCTTTTCACTATCTGTGACACCACCCACTTCAGTTCACAGTATACGGATGCCACTTTGTACAGTCCACCCCTCATTGTCTGGAACGGAGGAGGCAGTTAAGGGCCAGGAAGCGAGCGGGCAAGATCATCTCTGACCCCTCTCACCCTGGCCACAAACTCTTTGAATCACTTCCCTCTGGAGGGTGACTCCGGACTGTCAAAGCTGCCACAGCCAGACATAAAAACAGCTTTTATCCACGAGTAGTTGCTCTACTCAACAGCCAAAAATCTGTAGCCTCCCTTTGATCTGGTATTTTGTTGGTTCACATGCTTGATCAATGGTGTTTTATCATTAATGTTTTGTGTTTTCTGAGTCATTCGTAACTGTCACTGTATGTCATGTTGTTACTTGTGGGTGGAGCACTAAGGCAAATTCCTTGTATGTGAATACTTGGCCAATAAACTTAATTACTTACTTAAATCAAGCACATTGCTGGGTCAGGCAAGGACGGCAGATATTCTCTCCCTTCCCTCCCCCCCTCCCGTCAGAGTAGTTGCAACAACAACCTTAAAAGGCCTCCTGTCACCCGGGCTACTGCCTATCACTTGTCTGATACCCCATCCATCACCAGCACACTGTAACAACACCATCCACACACACCCTGCAGTTACTTAGAGGCCACAGCAACGGCACCTCCCAGACGCTCCACCATAGCTCCAGCTTGCACTACCTGACGCACTGCCTCACAGAGGGCGGCATCTATCATCAAGGAACCCCACCATCCTGGCCGTGCCCTCTTCTCACTGCTACCGTCAGGCAGCAGGTACAGAAGCCCCACACCACCAGGTTCAGGGACAGCTACTTTCCTACGACCATCATGTTCTTGAACTGTCCTGATCCAACAACAGCAGACACAAAGAGCTGGAGTAACTCAGCAGGACAGGCA
This sequence comes from Leucoraja erinaceus, assembly GCF_028641065.1. Taxonomy (NCBI): domain Eukaryota; kingdom Metazoa; phylum Chordata; class Chondrichthyes; order Rajiformes; family Rajidae; genus Leucoraja; species Leucoraja erinaceus. The sequence continues at coordinate 20,227,248 of NC_073385.1, forward strand.
GCGTCTCTGGAGAGAAGGAATGGGGGACGTTTCGGGTCGAGACCTTTCCTCAGACTGTTATTCACAACAGAACATCTCAAACCACCTCCTGCACTACCACCTTGGTTTGTTTGCCAAAGTGGTTTGTACTAATGCCTTGTTCTATGCAGAGTTTTATTCCATCTACTTTTGCTCTATCTATGGTACTTTGACCCGATTGCATTGATGTATGGTATATCTGACCTGATTGGAAAGCATACAAAAAACAACCCTTTCACTGTATCTTGATGCATGCGACAATGATCATCATAAACATTTTCCAACCGTTTGTAAAATTATAGTAACATAAATATGACAATGCGATTCTGCTGCAAGCAAGATGTTTCATTTTACATTTACCTCACCTCCAACTCTTCTTGAAGACACCACCTCTCTCTCTCTGCTCCTACATCAGAAGGGTTGGGCAGGTGGAGAGTGGGCAGCAACGCCCGGGCACGGCCGCACCACCCACCCACCCACTGTCCTGTTTCTCCAGCGTTACTGGGTGCTTACTGATCATATCATGTACTGACAGCAGGACAATGGAATCCTTACCTGCATCAGCTTTGCTTATCATCCTGGACACGCAACGGATAACACGCGGATAAATAGAAAATAGGCGCAGGAGTAGGCCATTTGGCCCGTCGATCCTGCACAGCCATTCAATATGATCATGGCTGATCATCCAACTCAGTATCTTGTACCTGCCTTCTCTCCATACCCCCTGATCCCTTTAACCACAAGGGCCACATCTAACTCCCTCTTAAATATAGCCAATGAACTGTGGCCTCAACTACCTTCTGTGGCAGAGAATTCCACAGATTCACCACTCTCTGTGTGGGGGGAAAAAATTCTCATCTCGGTCCTAAAAGACTTCCCCCCATATCCTTAAATAGATCATGAACAAGAAGGCAATGAGTGACACAATACAAGGGACGCTGTAAATCACTGCACACATTCATTGCACGGCCAGGGGTGACGGTGAGCGGGAGAGGCCGGGCCCGGGCCCGGGCATGGGCACGGGGGGAGGGGGTGGTAAGTGGGGGCCCGAGTCGTGGGTACCGGGTACCGGGCACCGGTCACCTCACCTTGCTGCTGCGGCGGCTGCTTGTCGGCCGCGGGCAGGCCCAGGCTCATCCCCATCTTCATACCGATGTGTCCGGACGGGCTCCTCGCCTGTGTCTGTGGCTGTGCCTGACGCTGCGCTCGTCCCACGCCCCCGCCCCGCCGCTCCCCGGGGACGGAGCGTTGCCGCTCGGCAGCCCGGCCGCTCGCCATCGTCATGGCCCTGACAGCGCCGAGCCGAGGCACCGCACGACGCGCCCTCCGGAAACAGCCGAGCCCCGCTTCCGATTCCGAGTCCCGGAATTGTGCGGAGCCGAGGCGCCGACACGACGGTTGGCGGAAACTCCCGAACAATAAACCTCAAGATGCCAAGTGCGAAATTATGCGAAAACAACCGCAAAAAAAGAAAGCAGATGATAGTATGAAAATTGCCATTCACGTGTGCAACTGACGGGCTATTGTCATTGCAGCTGTGACCGGGTGAGACGGTTGCCTGGCAACCGTTGTCGCGGCGACGGTGGGCATTTCCTGGTTACGGTTGCTAGGGCGTCGGCGACGGTGGGCATTTCCTGGTTACGGTTTCTAGGGCGGCGACGGTGGGCATTTCCTGGTTACGGTTGCTAGGGCGCCGGCGGCGGCGGGCATTTCCTGGTTACGGTTGTCGGGGCGGCGGCGGACATTTCCTAGTTACGGTTGCTAGGGCGGCGTCGCGGAGCAGACCGGGATGCCGGAGTACGAGTACCCGTGCGGCGGGGAATGTCGCTGCGGCTGCCACCCGCTCGAGGTGCCCAGCAGCCAGAGCTGGGAAGAGCGCCATGTGGCCAGGTGGATAACGAAGCTGGGCTTCCCGCAGTACCAGGTGGGCACCGGCGGACACGCGCAACCGGGTCAATGCACCCACGGACACGCGCAACAGGGTCAATGCACCCGCGGACACGCGCAACCGGGTCAATGCACCCACGGTCACGCGCAACCGGATCAATGCACCCGGGTACAGGCGCAACCGGGTCAATGCACACGTGGACGCGCGCAACCGGGTCAATGCACACGTGGACACACGCGCAACCGGGTCAATGCAACCACGGACACACGCAAACCGGTCCATATACCCGGGTAGGCGCGCTCATGGACCATCTATTTATCTAGTCATATACACAGCCGGGTAAATGTGCCATATTTCAGATATACTAGGTGATTTCACGAAAAGGTCACTGGAGCGTAGATCCTGACCCACGTGACCGCAAATTTTAACTGGAGGACACTCGTCACTTCCGGTACATGTTAGTGAATGGGAAAACACGCACTTTCACACCCGTTAAAAACATCGAAAACGGGCAGTTGATGAGCAGCAATTTACTGTGCCAGTCGGGGTGACCGTGAGGCACAGCTACCTAAATTTACAGTCCAAAAGAAAGATAGAAACTAAGGTAAATTCAAGAGGGAGCTGAAGGTGCAAAACCAGCGGAAGTGCTTCGCGGACATTTGGCGTGGAGATTTAAAGATCCAAAATATCGGGAATTATCGCGTTTACTCGCTGCATTTCATCGAAAGTAAGGCATTATTGACTTTTTTATCTTTATTCATTTGTTATATGAAAAGTTTTAAAAGTGAAAAATCCGTCAGTAAAATTGCAAAATCGCCCTTGTTTCTCAGGTGGGTTCTAACATGCAAAATGAAAACGCTTCTGAAGCTACATTTATCATTTAAATAATCGTAAACTATCAATGCGTTTTGAAATAAATTTTACTCAGATGCAAGCTAAGGAATGGGATAATTGTCAGCTGTTAGTTGGACAAAATCAGGACATTTTATTATTTGCCAAATTATATTTCTCAATGTTTCTTGTTTAAAGCCTGCACAATCACCCAAACTACTTATTTATTTATCATCTAATAACAGACAAGCCTGCAGCATGGAATGATGTCAACAATCCTGATTGGGCAAGACTGTGAGCAGGATGAAATGTGCAAAGAACGCCATGCACGTGCAACAAGAAGAGGGTTTAAAGCAGATTTGGTTTGCAGCGTGATGAGAGATTTTAAGATCCAAAATATCGGTTTACGATTATTAAATGGTAAATGTAGCTTCAGAAGCGTTTTCATTTCATGTTAAAACCCACCTGAGAATTATTTTGCACTTTTTTGACGGATTTTTCACTTTTAAAACTTTTTATAACAAATGAATTTAAAAAGTCAATAATGCCGTACTTTCGAAAATGCAAGCAAATGCGATAATTCCCGATATTTGGATCTTTAAATCTCCACGACAAATGGCCGCTAAGCACTTCCGCTGTTTTTGCACCTTCAGCTCACTCTTGAATTTACCTTAGTTTCTTTCTTTCTTTTGGACTGTAAATTTAGGTAGCTGTGCCTCACAGTCACCCCGACTGGCACAGTAAATTGCAGCTTAAAAAATTGGCCGTTTTCAATGTTTTTAACGGGTGTGAAAGTGCGTGTTTTCCCATTCACTAACATGTACCGGAAGTGACGAGTGTCCTCCAGTTAAAATTTGCGGTCACGTGGGTCAGGATCTACGCTCCAGTGACCTTTCGTGAAATCACCCTATACAGTCAGATAAATCTTTCCTGGGCTGTGTATTCACCATTGTAAATATAGTCTGGAAAATCTCAGCAGATCGGGCTGCGGCGGCTGTGCAAAGAGAAGGTCGTATACTTTCTTTTGAAAGCTCCATTGCAAGGCTGAAAGTTGCTAAGTATTAATTGGGACGGTGTCAATAGACAATGGGTGCAGGAGTAGGCCATTTGGCCCTTCGAGCCAGCACCGCCATTCAATGTGATCATGGCTGATCATCCACAATCAGTACCCCGTTCCTGCCTTCCCATATCCCCTGACTCCCCTATTTTTAAAAGCCCTATCCAGCTCTCTCTTGAAAGCATCCAGAGAACCTGCCTCCACCGCCCTCTGAGGCAGAGAATTACACAGACTCACCACTCTCTGTGAGAAAAAGTGTTTCCTCGTCTCCGTTCTAAATGGATTACTCCTTATTCTTAAACTGTGGCCCCTGGTTCTGGACTCCCCCAGAACCCCGCCAGTGTCGCAGTTCCATGTGTGGGAGATCGAAAAATCTGTCTCGGCATCAATCCAAAATTGATTTCCATGGCTGCCAATGTCTCCATCTTCCCAGCCTCATCCCTGACCTTTCCCCTCCCACACCAACACTTGTGTAACATTTTCATGTCCTTTTTCCCCAGGATTGCTTCGCTTCAAACGGAATCACAGGCAGGAAACTAATTTTCGTCAACGGCTCCACTCTACCCAGTATAGGGATCACAGACTTTGAGCACATCAAGGTCAGTGAGTGGGGCTCGTAAAATACTGTTTTGTTACGAAACCATTTTAATGTCGCCCCTTCTTTAGTTTATAACAATGAAATTCCAACTGGCAGAGACAGGCATGGTACACCTGGCTTATATGCCTGTACCATCCTAAACCCTCCACAGATGCTGCCTGGCGATGAGTTTCTCCAATACTTTGTGTTTTATTTTTGAATCCAATCTGATAAATCTACGTTTTGCCACCTTAATAAACAGAAGGATGTGGGTGAAGTGCGGACAGTTGTTTAGTTTATCTTGGCATCTTGTTTGGCAAGGACATTTATAGTTCTATGTTCTACATAAGTAAGTAAACAAGTAAGTAAGCTTATTGGCCAAGTATTCACATACAAGGAATTTGCCTTGGTGCTCTGCCCACGTAACTACATGACATACAGTGACAGTTACGAATGACAGTCACATCCTTAATTAAGATGAAAATTACACACAGTACTCCTGGTGCGATCACCCCAAAATCTTTAAGAAAGAACTACAGATGCTGGAAAATCGAAGGTAGACAAAAATGCTGGAGAAACTCAGCGGGTGAGGCAGCATCTATAGAGTGAAGGAAATAGGCAACGTTTCGGGTCGAAACCCCAAGATCTGTACGCTTTCAGTGATTAATTCCTTCCCAACTGTTATCGGGCATGGTGGCATGGCGGGTAGAGCTGCTGCCTCACAGTATCAGAGAGCCGGGTTCCATCCTGATCTTGGGTCTCTGTGGAGTTTGCACATTCTCACTGTGATTCTGTGGGTGCTCCGGTTTCCCCCACATCCCAAGGACCTGCAGGTTTGCAGCATAATTGGTCTCTGTAATCTGCCCCTAGTGTGGACGGAAATGTAGGATAACAGGGACCAGGTGTGAATTGGTGGTTGATGGTCGGCATGGACTCGGTGGGCCGAAGGGCGTGTTTCCATGCTGTATCTCTAAACTAAACAATCAAATCAGAGAAGGATACGGTCTCGTTGCAGGCAAATGAGAGTATGTAGATAGTGAAGATAGAATCTTCCCCTTTGGTACCAGGCTTTCCTATGGAGCGGTCTTTCCATATGCCAGGGTACTGACCAATTCACCTCTACCCCATTGCGGACAGTGGACTGTGTCTCTGGAACTGGTGCGCTACAATGCTGAGAACTGGATCCTGCACTTCCCCTATTGTAATGGAGTTTGAGTTTGATTGTATTTGTGTATGGTATTATCTGATCTGATTGGATAGCATGCAGAACAAAGCTTTTTGCTGTACCTCGGTACAGATGACAATAATAAAGGTGAAGCTGGTGTTGACCCTGGTGGGACGGACCCGATCTACAGGTAGTGGAACGCTCCAGGCCGCTGCCCAGTGTCCTGTCAGATCCCACGCTGCAGCTTCCAATCAGACCATTGTGTATTTGCCACAGTTGGGGTGTATCTAAATGGCAGCTGTTGTTGCAGGTGATTTCACAAGCGGTGCAGAAGCTGCTGGACATCAGAGATCCTCACTCAGGGCGCAGCATTTCCTACCCGCGCAGGGACCCCATGGGCCTGTTCCTCGAACGCAAGGCCCCGTCGGGGCCCAACGCCGATGCTCTCACCCTGGAAGAGTTCATGAAAGAAATGGATGCCAGCCTCGCCCACGCAGCCCCGCAGGGAAGTGGCTGACCAGCTGCTGGGGACCAGGTGGAGTCCCACACCCCGGGGGGAGCGCTGGCTTTGATGTGATGTATTGTGCTTCTGGCAACTAGCTCCATGATTTTTGTTCAAAGCAGCAACACCAAGTTTGTCATTAGTTGCAAATATCTATAAATATCCAGAAAGGGGGAACCATGCCAAATGCTCATTTCATATTCGACCTTTCCACAAAACACGCGCTCGGTCAGCCTTGGCCTACTCTAGATCTCTCGGTTGTTCACCATTTTAACTCCCCTTCGCATTTCCACACTGACCACACGCAAACTGGAGAAACAGCGCCACATATTCCGCTTGGGCAGCTCACAACACAGCGGTAGGAACGTTGAATTCTCCAATTTTAAGTAATACTCCCCTCCCTTATCAACTCTCTCTTTGCTGTGGCCCCCTTCTCTCCCCCCCCCCCCCCCCCCCCCCCCCCCCCCCCCCCCCCCCCCTCATGCACACCCATTTCTCCCTCTATCTTGAATCCACCAGAGCCACCCTGCTCCTTTTCAAACATCTCACTGCAATAAACTAAAGCTAAAACCTTAAAGCTGTGCCCACTAGTCTTTGACATCTCCACCCTGGGGATATAGGTTCTGACTGTCCACCCTGTTAATGCCTCACATCATTTTCAGGTCTGCCTTCATCTCCAATGCTCCAGATAAAACAATCCAAGCTACTATGCTGAAATCCCCTCCAGATTAATGCGAAAAATGTCTTAATAATATCTGATATACTCCAGTCTAACCCAGTCACAAATAGCGGCAATGTTGTTATGCTGATGGGATTTCTAGGAAAAGATGAGGGAGTGGGGGGCTGGAAAACGTAAGATTGAACAGATGAAGGGCATGTGAGGTGACTTAGACATGTTGGGAGGGATTGAACCAGTGGGGGGCATAGGATAGAGTCGAGGTAGGTGGAAATGAATTAATTCAGTGGGACAGGAGCAGGCAGAAACAATGGTTCTGCCAGAGCAGTTCTGTTTATGGATGTCTGGTGGAATGCTCTCTCTCGCTCTCTTTCTTTCTCTGTCCCCTCTCCCTCTCCCTCTCCCTCTCCCTTCCCTTTCCCTTTCCCTGTCCCTGTCCCTGTCCCTGTCCCTGTCCCTGTCCCTGTCCCTGTCCCTGTCCCCCTCCCCCTCCCCCTCTCCCTCCCCCCCCTCCCCCCTCATCCTCTCTCTCCCCTGAGGCTCCTCCTCCCTCTCTCTCTGTGAGGCATTCCTCAAGAACGGTCCTTATTGCTAGGTCCACAGGAGAGCAGTTCTCCAGGGCCCCGGGTCTGGGGAAAGGAATGAGAGTTTGAACAGGAGTATAGTTGGGTAACCTGTTGGGTGGGATTGCAGAGGAGAATTTCCTCTTTCCTTAATACCCAAAGCCCTCTGTACAAGGAGCAATAGCAGTTGTTTAGAACACAGAGTGCTGGAGTAACTCGGTGGATTTGGAATTATCTCTGAGGAACATGGATAGGTGATGTTTGTGGTCGGGTCTGATTGTGAAGGGGAAGAAAACTGGAAGAGAGGAGGGGCAGTATAAAATGTGTACTGGTACTTCTCCAGAGATACTTCCTGAACTGCTCAGTTACTCCAACACTTTGTGTTTTTCTTTGTAAAAGCAGAATCTGCAGTTCCTTGTTTCTACATGATGGAAATGTACCCCGAAACAAACGTTGCACCCCACTAAATTTCTCTGTATCCCAGGCACTAACATCCTGACATATCCTGTTTAAGAAGGAACTGCAGATGCTGAAAAAAATCGATGGTAGACAAAAATGCTGGAGTAACTCCGCGGGTGAGGCAGCATCTATGGAGCGAAGGAATAGGTGACATTTCATGTTGAGACCCTTATTCAGTCTGATATGAGGGTGGGGGAGGGGGGGGGGTGCGGGAAGAAGAAAGGAAGAGGCTGTAACAGTGGAGCTGAGGGAGAGCTGGGAAGGGGAGGAGAAAGCAGGGACTACCTGAAATTGGAGAACTCAATGTTCACCCGCTGAGTTTCTCCAGCATTTTTGTTTACCTTCCTTACATATCCTGGTGAATTTCAGCCGACACTGATTTTGCAAAACACTTAAACCACTGTGGAATCAAGGCTAATTTAGACAATGATTTTAACAATGTGATCGTATCAATTGCACTATCAAAAATAATTTAAAATAAAATATTTTTTTGATACAGTCCTGTCTTATCCTGATTTGATTCAGGTGAGGTTATCAAGAGTTACAGAATGGAGAGAGGGTGGGTGGGGAGTGGGGGGAGCGTAGGAATCTAGAAATGTTCAAAAGGATCTGGTACGAGCAAAAACTGGGTACCAACAGGTTCAGGCAGATTGCTCTAGTTCTGAGCAAAGGAATCAACAATTGACAGGATGAAAGAGCAGTGGGCCAGGCAGCATCTGTGGTGACAATTGACAGACGACTTTTCAGTCTGAAGAGGGGTCCCAGCCCAAAACGTGAGCTGTCCACTCCTCCCACAGAAGCTGCCTGGCCCACTGAGTTGCTCCAGCACTCTGTGCTTTACCCAAGAAGTTGTCCCCACCCAGACCATTCCATGAAGTGGTAGAACATAGAACAATACAGCCCAGGATCAGGCCCTTCGGCCCACAATATCTGTGTCCAACATGATGCCAAGTGAAACTAATCTCCTCTGCCTGCACGTGATCCATATCCCTCCATTCCCTGCATATCCATGTGCCTGTCTAAAGTCTCTTAAACACCACTACTGTATCTGCCTCCTCCTTGGCTATATGTCTCTGGCCCTCTCACCTTAAAGCTACCCCCTCCAGTATTTGTGCTTCCTGGCCTGCTGAGTTAATCCAGCAATACTGTATGTGTTTTGTTACAAGGAGAAGCTGGGCGGAATACCGAAGAATAAAAACAAATTGCACAGAAGCATAAAATAACTTTTTTGCACTTTGGACCAGTTGTTCTATAATATCTTTATAGTTGTACAGTTACCGTTTTGATGTAAGTATACAGCAACAGTAGCATCAAGCTGCCAGTGCACCTGTCGTGCTTCTTTCCTGGCGAGGTCAGTCTCCACAGCATTCTCTGTCATCAGGTGGATTTTGTGTCCTTAACATGGTCATGCGGTACACAAAGCTGAGATGCTGCCGTAATCGTGGGTGCATTTTGAAGAATTTAGTGAGGGGTGTATCCTGCATAGATACGGTCGACAACTCGAACCAGGGGAAAGAGCTGCAAATAGATGATTATACACTTTAGGACCAGATGTCATAAATCATTGCAAATACCAACAGGCAATGAATGACTTGTCCTCGTACCACTACTTTTAGTTTTCAATTAGAGATATTGTGTGAATTCAGACCCTTCGGCCCAGTGAGTCCATGGGCCCCCCTTGTCCTCACCTTCCACCCTACCAGCCGTCACATACAACAAATAATCCTCCGACATTTTTGCCACCTCCGACGGGATCCCACCACTGGCCACATCTTCCCATCTCCTCCCCTGTCGGCATTCCGCAGAGACCGCTCCCTCCATAACTCCCTGGTCAATTCGTCCCTTCTCACCCAAACCATCCCCTCCTGGCACTTTCCCTTGCAACCGCAGAGAATACTACACTTGTCGCCTTAGCAATCACTTCGCCCAACACTTCCGCTCGGTTCACAATAACCAACCTGATCTCCTGGTGACTCAGCACTTCAAATCCCCCTCCCATTCCGAATCTGACCTTTCTGGCCTGGGCCTCCTCCATGGCCAGAGTGAGATTACCCACCGTAAATTAGAGTAGCAGCACCTCATATTCCGCTTGGGCAGTTTACACCCCAACGGTATGAACATTGACTTCTCCAATTTCAGGTAGTCCCTGCTTTCTTCTCCTCTTCCCAGCTCTCCCTCAGCCCACTGTCTCTGCCTCTTCCTTTCCTCTTCCCGCCCCCCCCCCCCCCCCCACCCTCACAGTCTGAAGAAGGGTCTCAACCCGAAACGTTGCCTATTTCCTTTGCTCCATAGATGCTGCCTCATCCGCTGAGTTTCTCCAGCATTTTTGCCTACCGAAAAATATAAAATGATGAGAGACATGGACAGGCAGCAACCTGGTCAGCACAGCCGACTTGGGAAAGTCTCCATGCTCTACAACTGTGACATACCATGTGGGCGATTGATTAATTAATGCAGCACCGAAACAGGCCCTTCAGCCCAACTTGCCCATACCGGCCAACATGTCCCAACTACACTAATCCCACCTGCCTGCGTTTAGCCCATATCCCCCAAACCTGTCCTATCCATGTACTGGGCAAAATGTGTTGGGAAGAACGGCAGATACTGGAAATGTCACCCATTCCTTCTGTCCAGAGATGCTGCCTGTCCCAGCATTTACTGCAGCATTTTGTGTCTATCTATCCACGTACCTGTCTAACTGTTTCTTTAATGTTGAGATAGTCCCAGCCTGAACTACCTCCTCGTTCCATACTCCCCCATCACACTTTGTGTGAAAAAGTTACCCCTCATGATTTCTATTAAATCTTTTCCCTTTCGCCTTAAACCTATGTCCTCTGGTCTTCAATTCCCCAACTCGAGGCAAGAGACTTTCTGTAACTACTTGATCTATAGCTCTCATGATTTTATACACCTCTATAAGGTCACCTATTTAGATAGATCATCATATATCTGAAGATGCAGATGCAGGACAGAATGCCACAGGAGATCCTTCTTCCCCGTGGCTATCAAACTGTATAACTCCTCCCCCTTCTGTCGTGGGGTAGACTGAGATTGACTCCCAACAGAGAGGCCAGGTGTTGCATTTGCAACCGCAAGAAATGCAACACCTGTCCCTTCACCTCCCCCCTCGACTCCATTCAAGGACCCAAGCAATCGTTCCAGGTGCGACAAAGGTTCACATGCATCACCTCCAACCTCATCTACTGCATCCGCTGCTCTAGGTGTCAGCTGATTTACATCGGGGAGACCAAACGCAGGTTGGGCGATCGTTTCGCCGAACACCTCCGCTCAGTCCGCAATAACCAACCTGACCTCCCGGTGGCTCAGCACTTCAACTCCCCCTCCCATTCCCAATCCGACCTCTCTGTCCTGGGTCTCCTCCATTGCCAGCGTGAGCAACAGCGGAAACTGGAGGAACAGCACCTCATATTCCGCCTGGGGACCTTGCGTCCGGATGGCATTAACATTGACTTCTCCCAATTTTGCTAGCCCTTGCTGTCTCCTCCCCTTCCTTAACCCTCTGTCTCCTCCCGCCCTCCTATCCGCCCGCCCTCGGGCTCCTCCTCCTCCCCTTTTCCTTCCTTCTCCCCCCCCCCCACCCCTCATCAGTCTGAAGAAGGGTTTCGGCCCGAAACGTCGCCTATTTCCTTCGCTCCATAGATGCTGCTGCACCCGCTGAGTTTCTCCAGCAATTTTGTGTACCTTCGATCTTCCAGCATCTGCAGTTCCCTCTTGAACACTTCTACATAGCGTACATATATATAGCATACCTTTCACGTGACAGTGAATCTGCACACGATTCATTCACAAAGCTTTCACACACAAACATCTCTGGATAGTCAAAAGCTTCCATGCCGTGAGTGGCACCAAATAGCAGATAATTGATAATCTCCACTGAGCTCAGGTGGGGCACTTGCAGAAAGTGGCACTGATTCAGGACAGAATACAGAACCTCCTCAAACCACTTTGGATTCACACAAACCAGATCTACAAGAGAGATAGAGAGAGTGTTTAATTGACATATATCCCATTAGGTAAACACAGTGCTCAATAGATTATAGAATAAACAAAGTTCCATAAAATTAAAAAATTATATATAGTGCAGAAACAAAAAGTCCAAAGTTCCTAGTGCAACCAGGCAGTTCATAGTTTAGTTGGGGTTCATAGTGTTCAATAGCCTGATGGTTGTTGGGAAGTAGCAAATTCAGTAGACAATTGACAATGGGTGCAGGAGTAGGCCATTCAGCCCTTCGGGCCAGCACTGCCATTCACTGTGATCATGGCTGATCAACCACAATCAGTACCCCGTACCTGCCTTGTCCCCATATCCCCTGACTTATTTTTAAGAGCCCTATCTAGCTCTCTCTGGAAAGTATCCAGAGAACCTGCCTCCACTGCCCTCTGAGGCAGACAATTCCACAGACTCGCCACTCTCTGTGAGAAAAAGTGTTTCCTCGTCTCCGTTCTAAGTGGCTTACCCCTTAATCTTAAACTGTGGCCCTTGGTTCTGGACTCCCCCAACATCATGTCCAAACCCTTAATAATCTTATATGTTTCAATGATTCCCTCTCATCCTTCTAATCTCCAGAGTGTACAAGCCCAGCCGCTCCATTCTCTCAGCATATGACAGTCCTGCCATCCCGGGAATTATCCTTGTGAACCTACGCTGCACTCCCTCAATAGCAAGAATGTCCTTCCTCAAATTTGGAGACCAAAACTGCACAATACTCCAGGTGTGGTCTCACTAGGGCCCTGTACAATTGCAGGAGGACCTCTTTGCTCCAATACTCAACTCCTCTTGTTATGATGGCCAACATGATTCGCTTTCTTCACTGCCTGCTGCACCTACATGCTTACTCTCATTGACTGATGAACAAGGACCCCCAGATCACATTGTACTTCCCCTTTTTCCCAACATGACACCATTTAGATAATAATCTGCCTTATTATTTTTGCTACCAAAGTGGATAACCTCACATTTATCCGCATTAAACTTCATCTGCCATGCATCTGCCCACTCACCCAACCTGTCCAAGTCACCCTGCATTCTCATAGCATCCTCCTCACAGTTCACACTGCCACCCAGCTTTGTGTCATCTGCAAATTTGCTAATGTTACTTTTAATCCCTTCATCCAAATCATTGATGTATATTGTAAATAGCTGCAGTCCCAGCACCGAGCCTTGCGGTACCCCACTAGTCACTGCCTACCATTCTGAAAGGGACCCGTTAATCCCTTCTCTTTGTTTCCTGTCTGCCAACCAATTTTCTATCCATGTCAGCAATCTACCCCCAATACCATGTACCCTAATTATGCCCACTAATCTCCTATGTGGGACCTTATCAAATGCTTTCTGAAAGTCCAGGTACACTACATCCACTGAGTCTCCCTTGTCCATTTTCCTAGTTACATCCTCAAAAAATTCCAGAAGATTGGTCGAGCAAGATTTCCCCTTCATAAATCCATGCTGACTAGGACCGAACCTGTTAGTGCTATCCAAATGTGCGGCTATTTCATTTTATATGATTGATTCCAGCATCTTCCCCACCACAGACTACAGGCTAACTGGTCAATAATTCCGTTTTCTCTCTCCCACCTTTCTTAAAAAGTGGGATAACATTAGCTACCCTCCAATCCACAGGAACTGTTCCTGAATCTATGGAACATTGGCAAATGATCACCAATGCATCCATGATTTCTAGAGTCACTTCCTTAAGTACCCTGGGATGGTTCCATCAGGCCCTGGGGATTTACTATCCTCCTTTATATTCTTGGCTATAACTCATCATTTCTCCCCATATTGCCTTTTTAGCTATCTTTTATTGCTCTTTAAACGTTACCCAATCCTCTGGCTTCCTGCTCATCTTTGCTATGTTATACTTCTTCTCTTTTATTTTTATACTGTCCCTGACTTCCTTTGTCAGCCACGGTCGCCCATTTCTCCTGTTGGAATCTTTCTTCCTCTTTGGAATGAGAATTTCAACGTTTGAGGGTGGAATATGTCAAGTGGGACTGTAAGGAAAGATACCTGCAATGCATTTGACAAATCTCCATGTGCAAATCATTTCAAGTTGATCATCCTCTGAGTTTGAACTAGAGCTCTACTACTATCTAAGGCAGACACAATGTTTAAGAAAGAACTGCAGATGCTAGTCCTCAGATCCTGAGAGCGATGCCGTCTGGAGCTATGCTCCTGGTAGGGACACCCATGGCGGTAGGTTTGAGGGGGAGGTCTCTGACAAAGAGCAATCCAGCCAAGACCTCAACGGTGGAACAGGCGGAGATTGATGGCTGACCTTAGTGGAGCATCACAACGGCTGGGAAGGAGGATGAAGGGTGCAGCAGAAAAGGGTCTCCGGTCGTCTTGGACTCCATGCCATTGGATCCTGGCCCATATCTGTCAAGGACCGTGGGGTGGCTGTCTGTGCACCAGTCTCCCCACGTTAAACAAAGTCACGCACGGGTGCCCTCCATATAAGGAATAGCACCCTGGAGACACCCATGGTCAGCCACCACCGAAGGGGGCCTAAGAAAGCAGATGCTGGAAAAATTGAAGGTGGACAAAAATGCTAGGGAAACTCAGCGGTGAGGCAGCATCTATGGAGCGAAGGAATAGGTGACATTTCGGGTCGAAACCCTTCTTTAGACTGATGTGGGGGTGTGGGGGTGGGATAAAGAAAGGAAGAGGCGATGACAGTGGGCTGTGGGAGAGCTGGGAAGGGGAGCAGAAGGAGGGACAAAGCAAGGACTACCTGGAATTGGAGAAGTCAATACTCGTATCGCTGGGGTGTAAACTGCCCAAGCGAAATATGAGGTGCTGCTCCTCCAATTTGCGGTGGGACTCACTCTGGCCATGGAGGAGGCCCAGGACAGAAAGGTCAGATTCTGAGATTCGGAATGGGAGGGGGGAGTTGAAGTGCTGAGCCACCGGGAGATCAGGTTGGTTAATTTGTCTACCTTCGGTTATTCCAACATCTGCAGTTCTTTCTTAACAGTAACCAACCAACCCGTCTCCGTCTCCGTCTGCGCTGAGGACTAATGGCAGAGCTGGCAGCCTCCAACTGGGACCGACCTCGAGGCTCCGGAGGCAGAGCCAGGACTTTCCAATGCAAGGCTGGCCGACTCCAGGGCTGTGGTAGCGTTGCGGCTGCGGCGACCCGACTTCCGACCCGACTTCGGAGCCTCGGAGACTCGGCCGCGGGCCCAGTGGACTCGGCCGCGGGCCCAGGGGACGACAGCGTCGGGAGCTCGCAGGTCCCAGGTTGGTGACCTGTTTCCCGGAGCTCCCGCAACGACAGCTTCGTTCACTGGACTGGAGGGTGGCAGCTTTGGCATCTTCGACCGCCCCGGGCCGCGGTGTTTGAACCGGCCCGTTCGTGGAGCTCCATCGGAAGCTTGGATCGCCTCAACGCAGAGGGAGAACAAGGAGGGAAGAGACAAGGACTTAAGACTTTTGCCTTCCATCACAGTGAGGAGGACGTGGTGGACTCACTGTGGTGGATGTTAAATCTGTGTTTATTGTGTGTTTTGTTATTTTATTCTATGTTATGACTGCATGGCACGAAATGTCGTTCAGACTGAAAAGACTGAATGACAATAAAGGATACTTTACTTTACCATGAATATTTTTAAGGAGAAATAGATAGATTCTTGATCAATATGGGTGTCAGGGGTTATGGGGAGAAGGCAGGAGAATGGGGTAAGGAGGGAGAGATAGATCAGCCATGATCGAAAGGCGAAGTCGACTTGATGGGCCAAATGGCCCAATTCTGCTCCTATTACTTATGACCTTTACCTTGTACTAAATTCATGATTCCTTTATCATGAATCTATACACTATGGATGCCCAATGTTTTTTCATTTAAATCCTTGTAGGCAAGCACAATGCTGGTCACACGAATGGGATGGGTCACATGAATGGGATGACTGGAAAGCAATGAGAAGCACTGCTTGTTGCTGGCCTGCATCCACTTGAACACAGCCTGTTGGATTCATTTTAATGCTCAACGCAAACCTCTCCTGCTAAAACAACTTCAAAGCTAAGCTACTAATGTCACCTCTGAATGCTGATAGTAAAGTAAAACAAATATTGATAATTTGTAAAAAAAAAAAATGCTAGAAACAAGGAACTGCAGATGCGGGTTTAGAAAAGACACAGAGTGCTGGAGTAACTCAGCGACTCAGGCAGCATCCCTGGTGAACAGATAGTTGACATTTCGGGCCAGGACCCATCTTCAGACTGATTATAGTGGGGGTAGACAAAGCCTGGCAGGTAATAACTGAACAAGGGGGGCTGTTTAAAAGGCAGATGATTGGAAATCATAATTAGTGAACTATCATCTACAATTCCTCGTGACTCCATTGATAATTTATTGTTGCACATGGAGGATGTACAGTTGTTACCTGACTGGTTCTGAACTCCAGCAGTGGCAGGGCTTGCAACATTCCGGTTGCAACATTCTGTTGTAAGATTCCAACACCTCCTCCAACATTTAAATTACATTTGTATATGCATATGAATAAAATACAGGTAAATGGCACTGATGTAGATGGACAAACATGGATGAGTTGGACCGAAGGGCCTGTAACTGTGCTACATGACTCTATGACCTTTCATCACAGATTCTTTGAACCTATTGGGTTCATTAATCTCAAATGAATGTCCCTCCGCATCTGACCATCCTTTGAGACTGTAGGAAGGAACTGCAGATGCTGGTTTACACCAAAGATAGACACAAAATGCTGGAGTAACTCAACGGGACAGGCAGCATCTCTGGAGAGAAGGAATGGATGGCATTGTGGGTCGAGACTGTCAGAGAAGGGGCTCGACCCGAAGCGTCATCCATTCCTTCTATCCAGAGATGCTGCTTGTCCCGCTGAATTACTCCAACATGATGTGCCTATCATCCTTTGAAGCTACTCAATTGAAGAGCAATTAAGGGCAGGCAATAAATTCAGGCCCAGCCAATGACAACCACATTTCCCTTGAATGAAGCAGAATAAAAATCAGCAGGTTTACAGATTGCTTACATGACTGTTTAAATGGACAGCTGTGTTCGATCACATCCTGAGGAAGCAGACCATCAACAATATTTTTACTCCTTTCCCACAATTTAGTCCAGGTGATTCCTGGGACGTTATAATGCGGCTTCAGTATATTGCTGTGCCCCAGGAGATTCTGGAGCCTGAGAAAAGACAGAGAACAATGCCAATGTCCACATGGTAAGCACCAAACCCTAGTTAGATACAGCACATAGACAATAGGTGCAGGAGGAGGCCATTTTCCCTTAGAGCCAGCACCCCCATTCAATGTAATCATGGCTGATCATCCACAATCAGTACCCCGTTCCTGCCTTCTCCCCATATCCTTTGATTCCGTTAGCCCTAAGAGCTCCGTCTAACTCTCTTTTGAATGCATCCAGTGAATTGGCCTCCACTGCCTTCTGAGGCAGAGAATTACACAAATTCACAACTCTGGGTGAAAAGGTTTTTCATCTCAGTTCTAAATGGACTACCCCTTATTCTTAAACTGTGGCCCCTGGTTCTGGACTCCAACATCGGGAACATGTTTCCTGCATCTAGTGTGTCCAATCCCTTAATAATTTTAAATGTCTCTGTAAGATTACCTCTCATCCTTCGAAATTCCAATGAATACAAGCCCATTCAACCCATTCTTTCATCGTATGTCAGACCCGCCATCCCTAGGCATTAACCTCGTGAACCTACACTGCACTCCTTCAATAGCCAGAATGTCCTTCCTCAAATTTGGAGACTAAAACTGCACACAATACTCCAGGTGTGGTCTCACTAGGGCCCTGTACAACTGCAGAAGGACCTCTGCTCCTATACTCAACTCCTCTCATTATGAAGGCCAACATGCCATTAGCTTTCTTCACTGCCTGCATGATAACTTTCAGTGACTGATGTACAAGGACACCCAGGTCTTGTTGTACTTCCCCTTTTCCTAACCTGACACCATTCAGATAATAATCTACCTTCCTTTTCTTGCCACCAAAGTGGATAACCTCACATTTATCCACACGTTGTCAGGGTTGATGGAAAGGATTGAGTTGGCTGGCCCTTCAGTCCATATAGACAGCCACAGCTGCGCTGCCATCAACCCATTCCCCTCTCTTCCCTTTACTGCATTCTCTCTCACAACATGCACATCAACTACTCTTTCATTCTTCTTTGCCGACACTATCCCACTTATTGCCCCTGCCCCACTTAGGAAACCTGAACGGAAACCTCTGGTGACCTTGCGCCCCACCCAAGGTTTCCATGAGGCTTCCGGAGATTTTGGTCACTCTCCCTAATTGTCGAAAGTGGTTTCCGCGTGGTCGAGGCTTCTTCTATGTTCCTTCGATTATTTCAACAAAATCAAAACCGGCCTTGACTAAAAATAGGTTGGCGTTTGGTCGAAGCCAGTGGAGTGGGGTCGCTATTTACTTACAGGCAGTCGAAGGCCTGTAAGTAAATAGCTGACCGGTCATTTTGATTGGCTCATTGGAGTTTCACGACCTAGAAGACCCAATGGAAGGTAAAATGCCCGCTAACTTTATTAAACTTCTTAAAACTGTCTCCACTCCTTCTCCCCCCGCCTTCTCTCCCCTTCTCCCCACTTCTCCCCTTCTCCCCACTTCTCTCCCCCTTCTCTCCCCTTCTCTCCTCCCCTCCCGCGCTCTCTAAAGAACTTACCGTGGCTGCCGATTACCTTCCTCTTCATCGTGCAGACAGTGCTCCTCCGCTGTCCCTGGCCCCCACCTTCGCGATGTATTTGTGTGTGTGTGTGTGTGTGTGTGCGGTCGGTAGCAAAGATTGTTTAGGATCTTTGGTCGGCAGATGCAGCTCACGAAATCGGTCGAGGCTTTCCAGGCGAGTGACCAAAAGCTCTGGCGACTCATGGAAACCTTGGGTGGAGCGCAAAGTCACCAAAGGTTTCTGTTCAGGTTTCCTAAGTGGAACAGGGACATTATGGTACCTCACTGTTGCCAATTCACTACCAACACAGCACTCACCAGTGTGTACAAAACCTGCTCCATACACCTTGAAACTTTACTTCTTGTACCTTCCGAAGAGTCCACCAGGGACTATACTGGAAGTTGGACAATCTTATACTGGACAATTTTTACATTTATCAAGCCAATTAATCAAGTCAATTAACCTACAAACCTGCACGTCTTTGGAATGTGGGAGGAAACCGAAGATCTCGGAGAAAACCCACGTAGGTCATGGGGAGAACGTACAACCTCCGTACAGACAGCACCCGTAGTCGGGATCAATTCCGGGTCTCCGGCTCTGCATTTTGCTGAAAGCTTAAAGCTGTGCCATATCGTATTTGATATTTACAGCCTGGGAAAAAGGTTCTGAGTGTCTACCCTATCTATACTTCCCATAATTTTATTTCGGAGTCACATGAGTGACTACGTGAATAAGAACCCAGTTCGTGCGCAGGCGCGTCATATCGTCGTACGCATGGTGGAAGCACCGGACTGGCAAGCATGTTAAACCAAGTTAAACTAAGAAGGTAAGGTTTCTATTTCTTACCTTTCTTAGATTTCGTGCAGGAACCTCTTTTACAGAGGTTTCCTGCCGGTACTTCGCGAGACCAACGAGGAAACCAGTATAGCTGGTAAGTCGGGTCTGCGATTTCTAATGTTAAAATAAAAATGCTGGGGAATATCCCAGTTGGAGTTGCACTGCAACAGCGTTAGAGTTGCTGCATTGCAGTGCCAGAGACCCGGATAGTTACGGGTACTTTGAAATTAAATGGTATTCTCAGAGGAGTGGGTTCCTCTGGAGGCTCCATTTAAAGAACGGTTAGCCCTATTAACGTGAGGGTTCCCCTCTGGTAATAGATATAGATGGTGGGGTTCCCCGATATAGTGGGGTAAAACCGTTTAGACGGTCAACCCTAATACCGGCAGGGTTCCCCTCCAGTAAAATATACAGATGCTGGGGTTCCCAGGGTAGGGAAATCCAGCAGCAATGCGGTTTCCAGACCGCAGTGGTCCCCAGGATATGGGATCAAAACTAACTTCAAAGGTCAGCATTAGTGCTGGGAGGGTTCCCTCCTGTAAGGTATTAAAAAGTTTTTGAGGTTGATTAGGATGGAAATAATAATGGAGAAGCTCCATCTAGACACACTAGGGAGTTGTGTCAGCGTGGGCCTATGGAGGAGCCTACGCCAGCAGTACCTTGGAACAGGCTGCTTATTTTTAATGCCTAGTCTATGGCAGCGTGGGACTATGGGAGAGCCCGCGCCAGCAGCACCTTGAGATAGGGCTGCTTAAAATGCATACATAGTCTATGGCAGCGCAGGCCTATGGGAGAGCCAGCGCCAGCCAGCAGTACCTTTTTTGACAGGGCTGCTTCATGTTGATGCCTAGACTAATGACAGCATTGGCCTATGGAAGAGCCAGCACCAGCAGCACCTTGTAACAGGGCTGCTTTAAATGCATGCCTAGTCTATGGTGGTGTAGGCTTATGTTAGAACCAGCACCAGCAGTACCTTGTAACATGACTGCTTTATGTTTCCCTCTAGGGAAAGGAACGCGGGTCTATGGAAGAGCCCGTGCCACCTACACACTTATTGAAGTTCCCCTTTAAAATCGCCACAGAAAAATTTAAATATTTGGGTATTCAGATTACTAGAAAATATAAAGCATTATTCAATGCTAATTTCATGCCTTTATTAAATAAACTTAATACACGGATTAAATTTTGGAAAACACTTCCCTTATCATTATTAGGTAGAATAAATGCAATAAAAATGATCTTCCTACCACAATTACTATACCTATTTCAGTCTATACCGGTATATATACCAAAATATTTAAAAAAAAAAATTAGACTCTAACATTACAAATTATATTTGGGACTATAAATCACATAGAATCACAAAAAAACACTTATGTAAACCAAAAGAGGTCGGGGGACTGTCACTTCCGAATTTTATGTATTATTACTGGGCAGTGCATATTAAGAATATGATTTATTGGTTGGATAGTAATAGGGCTGCTTAATGCGTCTCTTTTATAGAGCAGGGAACATGCCGGACCAATACAAATCTGATGCCGAGTTTGAAGGTTGAGCTATTGAGTATATCCAAGGGACAGAGCATGTGTCTAAAGTACCATGCCTGGCAGAAAGGTTTGCTATCCCAACACAATGCAGTGAACACCACTCAGGCATTAAAGACAGCCGCTGAATCTACTATTCAGGTAAAACCCATTCAACTGGGAAAACCTGGAGGACGCAGCACAAGCTGTTGGACCAGTCAAGGCCAACAACGGGCAAAGCCTCATTTGCATCAGCAGTAAGCAGTTCACTGAAGCTGGTGGCAGCATTAAAGCAGCCAGAGGCTCCATATATCTTCTATATTACTAAAAGTCTGATCTTGATCGCGTTTGGCCCACTGTGCTGCAATTTCCGAGAGAACGGCACCACCTATAACCGTCATTTTTGGCCACCACGCTCAGAGCCTCCCTCCGCCTTCCTGGACCGGTGGATTTTTCCCATTGATGACAAATCAGAGAGATAATAATGTTTTAAATAATTCACCATTCTCTCAGCTGCCTGTGCTGGAGGGAGGGGGAGGGACTATAAAACCAGGAAGTGGTGTGCCTCACTCAGTCTCTGCAAGATGGATGAAGCCAAAGGGTCACGTCTCTCTGAGCTCTGAATAACACTGAACATATGTCTACTCAACTGTGAGTCCCCTTAATATGGTTTGAAAATGAAAATATAGTTTGAAGTAAAAAGGCACTGCTTGCAAATGGTTGTTTGGGTGCTTTGGCGAAGTTAAAAGGCACTACTTACTGCAAATGGTGGCTTGGGTGCTTTGGTTTGAAGTTGAAAGACACTACTTACTGCAAATAGTGGCTTGGGTGGTTTGGCTTGAAGTTGAAAGGCACTGCCTACTGCAAATGGTGGCTTGGGTGCTTTGGCCTGAAGTTAAAAGGCACTACTTACTGCAAATTGTGGCTTGGGTGCTTTGGCTTGAGGTTGAAAGGTACTATTTACTGCAAATGGTGGCTTGGGTGCTTTGGCTTGAAGTTGAAAGGCACTACTTGCTGCAAATGGTGGCTAGGGTGCTTTGGTTTGAAGTTGAAAGGCACTACTTACTGCAAATGGTGGCTAGGGTGCTTTGGTTTGAAGTTGAAAGGCACTACTTACTGCAAATGGAGGCTTGGGTGCTTTGGCTTGAAGTTAAAAGGCACCACTGCAAATGCACTACTGCAAATGCACTTACTTCCTGTTTGCACTGTATATTGATTTTAGATAAAACGCTACTACTTATGGCTGTGATTTTTGGCCATCTTACTCAGTCCCCCTCCGCTCAGCAGGTGCAGAGAATTCATCCCATCAATGAAAAATAAATGGGTTATTAGTGTTTAAAAAATGTTGAGAATCTCTCTCCTGTCAATCACGCCATGAAGGCCACACCTTTTCTGGTGGGAGGGGGAGGGGTTATAAAACCCAGAAGTGTGGGTGTGGCTCAGTCTCTGCATTATGAGGGAGGGAGAGGTCACGACTCTGTCTGAGCTGTGAATCAATTGAACACACTGAATTTCTACTGAACTGTGAGTTTGGTGTTTTGTGTGGTTTTATTGTGGTTTCACCCTGCATGAAATGGTATGAAGCTGCATTTGAATTTGGTGGCCTTGCACCCTGCTTGAAATGGAATGAAACTGCACTTGAATTTGGTGGCCTTGCACCCTGCTTGAAGTGGAATGAAACTGCACTTGAATTTGGTGGCCTTGCATCCTGCCTGAAGTGGTCTGAAACTGCACTGAATTTGGTGGCCTTGCACCCTGCTGAAAGTGGTATGAAACTGCACTTGAATTCGGTGTCCTTGCACCCTGCTTGAAATGGTAGGAAAATGGATTTGAATTTGGTGGCCTTGCATCCTGCTTGAAATGGAATTTCAAGGAATAGCCATGAGTCAACTGCCAGCCCACCAGCCGTGAGTGAGCTGCCAGCAGATCAGGTTTGAGGGACTGAGCTGCCACCCCAAGAACCCATACCAGCGCTCCAGAAAGCCCCCCCACTGGCCAACAATATTGGAATTGGTGGAGAGGTGGAATATTGCGTCGGGGGACCAGCGTGAACATGGGACCCACTTAGTCTAGTTCTACAACTAAAGACCACTTCCAAGTTGGTAAAATTTACACTTGATTGCACAATCCACAAATTATTAAACCATAAGCATCTCCTTAGAGGCATCTAACCATGTAAAGCTGGTTGAAATTGGGCCAGAATTGTGTTTTGAGGCAGGCTCATTATTATGGCCAGGATTGCCTTCAAAACAGGATTGGTAAAATGGTCAGAGTTGTTTGCAACGCAGGTCCAGAATTGGGGCCAGAATAGTATTATGGCCAGGACTGTATTGCAAGACAGGCTCGAAAATTGGGCCAGAGTTGTCCTTTAAGACAGGCAAAATATGATGTAAGGAGTGGCCTGGTCATTATGAAAAATGGCTAATTAACAACTGATTTTATAAGGTGTTCCCATTTACAGGGATCATTTGGAGTCTCAAACTATAATTAAGAGGTTGGGCTCTTCTATACAGCTAAATTCAGTTGTTACCAAATAGACTTGTTGGTCATTGGGATCTAGCTTTAACTATTAATTGACCTATGACGCAGCTCTGGGCAACAGATTACAGTTATAGAAATCTGTAATAGTCCTGTGGTTAGTATCAGCCGCTAGTCATTAAGACTAATTGGCAATATATAGCTGTGATTCAGCTGTGCAAGTAGGAGAATTGACATCATGCTAAATGGCAAATTCTAAAGTGCCATCTAAGTCATTGTTAATATACTGACACTATTACTACTGCTGCTGCTGATAAATTCATTTCACTTGCACTTATGTGCAATATGAATAAAACTGTTGTAGTGCGTGGGTCTCAAAATGAGGCAAGTAGTCCGCAGTTTGAGAAGCACTTTACTTTATTACCTCCCGGTTCAGGGGAAGACGAAACCAGGGAAAGATGGCACCCAAACCCTGCCTTTTATACCCTCCGGCTAAGGACCGCCTCCGGACTGCACCACTCCTGTGCCGAGGGGTTCGGCAGTATAATGGGACGACCCTTAGGAGCCGCCACAGGACCCCCCCCCCAGAACCAGAGGCACAAAACGCACCGGCGGGCGCACGACCCGGCCGGCCCGCGTGCGGAAGTCAGCAGATCCCGGGGCTTGCGGGGGCGTAGGTGGAGGGACAGGTCGAGGGGCCGGCGGGAGGACAGGTGGAGTGACAGGTGGAGGGAGTCGTGAGGGGGGACGCCCTCGGGGCCGAGGTTGAGCAACCAGCACCGGCTGGTCAATGTCCAGGTGCGCCGGCTTTAAACGGTCAATCGACACGGCCTCCGGCCGGCCCCCCATGTCCAGGACAAAAGTCGACTGCCCGTGTTCCAGCACCCGGAACGGGCCCTCGTACGGCCTCTGAAGTGGCGTCCGGTGGGCATCACGGCGCAGGAAGACGTATGGGCAGTCCGTGAGGGCCATTGGCACGTGTGGGCGAAATGTCCCATGGCGGGATGTCGGGACGGGTGCGAGCCTGCCAACTCGCTCGCGAAGGCGTTGAAGGGTGGAGGAGGGCGTTTCCTGCTGCTCCGGCGCCGACGGCACGAACTCCCCGGGCACTGTGAGTGTCGACCCGTACACCAGCTCCGCCGATGATGAGGCCAAGTCCTCTTTGGGAGCGGTCCGGATGCCCAGCATGACCCACGGCAACTCGTCCATCCAGTCCGGGCCGGTGAGCCGTGCCTTCAATGCCGCCTTCAGCTGCCGGTGGAACCTCTCCACCAGACCGTTAGCCTGCGGGTGGTAAGCCGTGGTGTGGTGCAGCTGCACCCCCAGCAAGCGAGCCATGGCTGACCACAGCTCGGAGGTGAACTGTGGCCCCCGGTCGGAGGAGATGTGCGCCGGCACCCCGAAGCGAGCAATCCAGTGCGCGGACAACGCACGAGCACACGTAGCCGATGAGGTGTCAGCCAACGGAATGGCCTCCGGCCACCGCGTGAAGCGGTCCACCATGGTCAAAAGGTGGGTGATGCCCCGGGACGGTGGAAGGGGCCCCACAATGTCCACGTGGAGATGGTCGAACCGCCGGTGAGGTAGACCGAACTCCTGGAGAGGTGCGCGGACATGGCGCTGGATCTTTGCTGTCTGGCACGGGATGCAGGTGCGAGCCCAATGGGCAACTTGCTTGCGCAGACCGTGCCACATGAAGCGAGCTGCCACCAGTGCCGTTGTCGCCCGGATTGATGGGTGAGCCAGTCCGTGGATGACCTCGAACACTCTCCGGCGCCAGGTGGCAGGGACGATGGGGCGCGGCTGACCGGACGACACATCGCACAGGATTGTCATACCCCCAGGACCGAGAGGGACATCCTCAAGACGGAGTCCGGAGATGGCAGTCCGGTAGGTGGGCACCTCGTCGTCCGTGAGCTGTGCCGCCGCCAGAGCAGAATAGTCCAATCCGGGCGCCACCTCGAACACGGCATTTATAGCAGGGCGGGACAATGCGTCGGCCACCCGGTTCTCTTTCCCCTTGACGTAGCGGATGGCTGTGGTGTACTCGGAGATGTAAGCCAACTGCCGCTGCTGACGTGCGGACCAGGGGTCGGAAACCTTCTGCAGGGCGAAAGTGAGCGGCTTATGGTCGGTGTAGGCGGTGAACGGGCGGCCCTCCAGGAAGTAACGAAAATGGCGCACAGCCAGGTACAGAGCCAGGAGCTCACGATCGAACGCACTGTACTTGGTCTGCGCGCGGTTGAGGTGCCGACTGAAGAAGGCCAGAGGCCGCCAAACTCCGCCCGTCAGCTGCTCCAGTACAGCACCAACTGCCGACTCCAAGGCATCCACAGTGAGAGCAGTCGGGGCATCTTCCCGCGGGTGCACCAGCAGCACGGCCCGAGCAAGGGCCTCCTTCGCGCCGTCGAAAGCTGCCTCCGCCTCGTGGGTCCACTCAACGCTCTTCTGCTGCCCACCCGCCAGAAGTTGATACAGGGGCCGCATGATGTGGGCCGC
Organism: Leucoraja erinaceus; assembly: GCF_028641065.1. NCBI lineage: Eukaryota > Metazoa > Chordata > Chondrichthyes > Rajiformes > Rajidae > Leucoraja > Leucoraja erinaceus. Next base: position 20,253,022 of record NC_073385.1, read on the forward strand.
GGATGGCACGAAACGATGGTAGAATGCCACCATGCCGACAAATTCCTGCAGGCCACGCACCGTGCATGGGCGGGGAAACCGACGGACGGCGTCAACCCTGTCAGGTAGGGGAACCGCGCCTTGCGCAGTCACGCGGTGGCCGAGAAAGTCAATTTCGTTGACCCCAAAACGGCACTTGTCCAGGTTGATGGCCAAACCATGCTCGCTGAGCCGCTGACAGAGCTGTCGAAGGTGAGCGCAGTGTTCCTGCTGCGAGCGGCTGGCCACCAGGATGTCGTCCAGGTACACGAACACGAATTCGAGGTCACGACAAACCCCGTCCATGAGGCGCTGAAAGGCCTGTGCAGCGTTTTTGAGGCCGAACGGCATCCGAGTAAACTCGTAAAGCCCGAATGGCGTGATGATAGCCGTCTTGGGTACGTCATCCGGGTGAACCGGGATCTGGTTATAACCCCGTACCAGATCCACTTTTGAAAAAAATGTGGCCCCAGCCAAATGGGCCGTGAAGTCCTGGATGTGGGGTACGGGGTATCGATCCGCTGTTGTTGCAGCGTTCAGCCGTCGGTAATCCCCACAAGGTCGCCAGCCCCCGCTTGACTTAGGGACCATGTGGAGTGGGGACGCCCAAGGGCTGCTCGAAGGGCGGACGATCCCCAAGGCCTCCATCGTGCGGAATTCCCGCCGTGCCAGACGCAGTTTATCTGGTGGCAGTCGTCGTGCTCGTGCATGGAGGGGTGGGCCGGTAGTCGGGATATAATGTACAACTCCGTGGCTGGGGGTTGCTGAATGAAACTGCGGAGTGAGAATGTCCGGGAACGCAGCCAAGATTCGTGCGTATCGGGAGTCCACGGACGCCAGTGGCCGTCCCACCGGTTGACCCAAGCGCAACGTGATCGGCTCCATTGTAGTGGCGTTGACCAAACGCTGACGCCCGACGTCCACCATGAGGGAATGCGTCCGGAGAAAATCGGCCCCGAGCAATGGTTGGGAGACGTCGGCAACGGTAAAGTTCCATGAAAAATGGCAGGAGCCGAGCACGATGGGAACCATGCGCAGTCCATATGTGCGGATGGGGCTGCCGTTCGCCGCGGTGAGGACGGGCCCCCGCTTACCGGAACGAATGTCGGCCAGCGAAGGGGGCAGGACGCTGAGCTCCGCTCCTGTATCCACGAGGAAGCGGGTCCCGGAGCGCCGATCCCAAGCGAAAAGGCGGTGAATTTGGCCGGCCACCGCGGGGACTATTGGCAGCCGGCCCAGGCGTTTCCCGGAAACGTGCATGGCTGGCGGCATTGTCGTGCTGCAGCACCCCAGCGCTGATGGAAATAGCACCAGCTCCTTGTGTTCGTGCTATTTTGAGCTTGCCTGCCCCTGCTGGTGGTGCCTGCAGCTTGCTGGCGCTGGACTGCAGGTGCAGTACCCCTCACTGCCGCTGGGGGTAATCGTGCTGGCCGTCGGGCTGGAGCTGTCACTCCTTCCACAGCTCCCCCGCCCCACCGGAGGAAATCGGGAGCAGCTGGGGAGACGTCATCGGCGTGCCTGCCTGCCGACGGCCAGCGCGTTGACGTCATCCGGGCGCGTCGACCTCAGCGCGACCTCGTCTCTGCTGACGCCCAGCGCGCTGACGTCATCAGGGCGCGCCATCCACATGGCGTCGGCGCGCCTCCCGAGGGCCCGAAGGTCGTCAAACGAGGCGTCGGTGAGTTGCAATCGAATGTAGGCCGGCAGCAGATGCAGGTAAGTGTACTCGAACAACAGGCACGGCGTGTGCCCGTCTAATAACGCCACCATTTCCTTTAGGAGGGTAGATGGCCGCCGGTCGCCCAGGCCACCCATATGCAGGATCCTACCTGCCCGCTCCATCCTACTTAGTCCGTAAATTTGGAGCAGGAGCTGTTTCAGGCCGAGATATTTATCATTGTCCGGGGGGGCTGCGAGGAAGTCCGATACTTCTTCCACCGCATCCTGGTCGAGGGCTCCCACCAGGTAATAGAAGCGGGTGGCATCGACCGTGATGCCCCGCAGGTTGAACTGGGCCTCCGCCTGCTGGAACCAGATGAGCGGCCGTGTGGTCCAGAAGCTGGGCAGTTTCACGGAGACCGCGTCCAGAGACAGGGTCGGGCTGGCGTGTGAGGAGGTAGGGCTTTGTTCGGTCTCCATCATGATGCCAATGGAGCGTCGGGGGTCACCAATGTAGTGCGTGGGTCTCAAAATGAGGCAAGTAGTCCGCAGTTTGAGAAGCACTTTACTTTATTTCCTCCCGGTTCAGGGGAAGACGAAACCAGGGAAAGATGGCACCCAAACCCTGCCTTTTATACCCTCCGGCTAAGGACCGCCTCCGGACTGCACCACTCCTGTGCCGAGGGGTTCGGCAGTATAATGGGACGACCCTTAGGAGCCGCCACACTGTATTATATTACATTGTATTGTATTGTACTAGCTGAAGCTACCAAAGCCACTATGATGTACAAACACTATGCAGCATTGTGCCAGCAGTTGGTCAGAAAATATTACAATAATATGGCCTAACGTAGGATATTGCGAAGGTCATCTCCAGTTTGGATGTGGAGGAGATTTTCATGATTATCAATTCTTCAGTTATTGGTATAACTATTTATAGACCTTACATGCATTCGATGGGTTAACGAGTAACTGAGCAAATATGCTTATTCTGCTTGCTCAATTTCAGGTTGATACATTATGATGGTGGCATATGTTGGTTACATGGGTGCAATCAAGTAAAAATAAAATAACCTGTAGTGGTTTAACTAATTTTGTTTGCCACAGGTGTATTATCAAGTACAGATCATGACAACACAGAATGGGTGTTGGACCACATAGTATTTATAATTTGGGTTCAATGGAACACCGTATACCAATATGTTGCTGTCATGCTTATTTACAGGTTGCAAAAAATATGTGGCATAAGACTGGCGAAAGATACATTCTCGCTACAAGGAGGGGGAATGGTTTATATTTTCCTCCATTTTACCTTGTCATTCGGGTCTTCAAGTAAAGTCATCAAGATCCCGCTTTAGATTTCCTACTGCCTGATTGGCCTATGCAGCTTAAATTCCCGATTTGTCAGGAATAATAAGACAACCTTTTAAGAGGCTATGGCTAGGGAAATCAGCCGTTGCATGTTAAAATCAATTTATTCTCTGCAGTATCTGAATTAGACTGCCCTACGGCTCGAGTTGGCACACTCACCCAAGAGAGTGCTGATATAGCACCAAAAATCAGTACATTTCTTTGCAGGAAATGGGAAGTGTTGTTTAATGCTAATGTTCCATTTAAAATGGCACAGACTACGGACATCTTGGAGTTCATTGTTAATTGGTCTTTTGACAATAATTTAAGTGATAAGGCCATTAATTGTGTCAACGTGTTTTCCCATCATATTTACTACAGCAAATGGGACTCACTCTGTTGGTTCAACTCGGATATCAAATTTGTAAGGATATCTTTAACAAAAGTTCCCAGGCCAACTACAAGACAGTAAGGGATGCTGACACTGTGTTAACACTGTTTCATAGAGGGCTCCAGTTACATCCTTAAGTCTGGCCAGCTCTCATAAGGTAGTTATCCTACTGGCACAGGGTTAGCGCAACAGGTGCCGTCGCTACATATTGCGAAGGGACAGGATGATTACATCTGTAAATAAAATATAATATTTTATGTTTATAATTACTTAAGCACAACAGAAGGGGTGTCAGGTCTGAAAATAGTTCAAGGCATACCCAGGGACCTTTGGCTATGTGAGGACACACATATACAACTATACGTTAAGGTCACCAAGAGTTTTTTCAAGGTTCTGAACTTGCTATGCTTGTTATTTATTCAAAAAAAAAACAAAAAAAAAACGTATCCGGTCAGACGATGTCCAGGGATAAAACGGGGTTTATCTATGCAGGAGTAGATACTGATTTCAGATCTCACTGCACCAGGGCTGCTGCAACATCGGCAGCAAGGGTTGTTTACGTTCCGTTGGATCACATCCTAACGGCTGCAGCATGGTAAAAAAACAAACTTTTTTCCAAACATTTTATAATAACCCAATGCCAGACCAAAGGTATTTGGCAACTCTATTTTACTTACTTTATTTATAGTACCACCCGGGAGGTGTTACTATGATTATTACTTCATTAACAGCATCAGCATGTTTTAAATCAATGTCATGACTGTATGCATTATGAAGGTTTTCCCTCATTTGTCATAGAAGCAGTTGTGGTTGTGTAGACTCGTTTCTCACGGCATGAAATCACAGAGCTTTGAAATCTTCACGTAGTCACTCACGTGACTCTGAAGTAAAATAGTAAGATTAAACGAGAACTTACCAGTTTGAAGTTTGATCTTTATTTTATGAGGAGTTACGATGAGGGACTACTTGCCCTCCGCACCCACCCTCATAAAGGTCATCTGGTAGTTCTAGTCTTCTCTGATCTTACTATGTTTACTTCAATTGTTGTTATCTGTGATTTTCACACCGCTGCTTTGAAGATTGACGCGCGTGCGCACGAACGGGGTTCTTATTCACGTAGTCCCTCATCGTAACTCCTCATAAAATAAAGATCAAACTTCAAACTGGTAAGTTCTCGTTTAATCTTACTATTTTATACACTTCTAGTCAGTGGATATATTTAAGACAGAGATAGATAGATTCTTGATTAGTACGGGTGTCAGAGGTTATAGGGAGATGGCAGGAGAATGGGGTTAGGATGGATAGATAGACCAGCCATGATTGAATGGTGTAGACAAGATGGGCCGAATGGCCTAATACTAGTACTATTACTTATGTTCTAAATCTAATCGACCATTCATGCATGGCTGATCTAGCTTCCCCTCTCAACCGCAATATCCTGCCTTCTCCCCTGACACCCGTACCAATCAATAATCTATCTATATCTCCACCCTAAAAATATCCATTGATTTGGCCTCCACAGCCTTCTGTGCATTCCTTCATATCCGTTAATTCTGAGGCTATGACTGGTGCTAGACTCTCACACTGGTGGAAATATCCTCTCCACATCCACTTTATCCAGGCCTTTAATTATTCGGTAAGTTTCGATGAGATACCCCCTCATCCTTCTAAACTCCAGCGAGTACAGGCCCAGTGACATATCCTGACCGATGAAGGCAAGCATACTATATGCCTTCTTTACCACTACTGAAGCATACTCCAAACATGACAAACTCGCACTGATAACAACCCTATTAGTTGCTCTCAGACATCAACAGGCCACAACCAGGTTACCAGTGAAGTCTACGGCTTTAACCCTCCAAGGAAAACTGGGAAGTGCCTCAACTGCTTGTAGATGAGTCTGAGAAAATATGGTCAACTGCCCTACAATTGGAATGTGAGGAACAGAGCAAACAGACGAGGACCCTCAGACTATCTTTGATTGGGCTTTACCTTGCACTAAACGTTATTCCCTAATCATGTATCTATACACTGTAAATGGCTCGATTGCAATCATGTATTGTCTTTCTGGCTGGATAGCACGCAACAAAAGCTGAACTGAAATTGTGACTATGGTCACTCACCCGTGCTCCATTTTTGAGGACAACACAAGCAAATACATTCCCCCATTGAATAACAACATAGGCAAATACCTAATGTTTAAGAAAGAACTGCAGATGCTGGAAAAATTGAAGGTAGACAATAAAGCTGGAGAAACTCAGCGGGTGAGGCAGCATCTATGGAGCGAAGGAATACGTCGCTCGCCTGTTCCTTCGCTCCATAGATGCTGCTTCACCCGCTGAGTTTCTTCAGCTTTTTTGTCTACCTTCAATTCTTTCGACCTACAAGCAAATACCTGTTCACTCCCCCATTGATTAACCTGCGATTGAACCAGGAGGGAATCCCCAGCCATACACACATATCTATATATTAGGGGGCTCCAGAACTGTGTGCACATGGCTTTGATCATTGATGGAACACAGCAGGGAATGCAATGGTGTGGCTTTGGAACTAGGAAAGACACAGAGTGCTGGAGTAACTCAGCAGGTCAGGCAGCATCTGTGGAGAACATGGATAGGTGACGTTTCACATAGTGCTGGAGTAACTCAGCGGGTCAGACAGCATCTGAGGAGAAAATGGATAGGTGACGTTTCACAGAGTGCTGGAGAAACTCAGTGGGTCAGGCAGCATCTGAGGAGAACATGGATATGCAACGTTTTGGCTCAGGACCCTTCTTCAGACTGATTATAGGAGGGAAAGAAAGCTGGACGAGGAGGGGCAGGACTAATGACAAAGCCTGGCAGGTGATTACTGAATAAAGGCCAGAGTTGAAAAGACAGAAGGTGTGAGACAAAATGATTGAAGAGTTGTGAATTGTGAAACTAGAGGGAGGAATATCAAGTCGTCAAGTCAAGTTTATTCGTCACATACACATACGAGATGTGCAGTGAAATGAAAAGTGGCAATGCTCACGGACTTTGTGCAAAAAGACAAACAAACAAACAACCAAACAAACTATAAACACAATCATGAACACACATATTCTTTTACATATTAAATATTGGAAAGAAAAACGTTCAGTAATGTTAGTCCCTGGTGAGATAGGAGTTTACAGTCCGAATGGCCTCTGGGAAGAAACTCCTTCTCAACCTCTCCGTTCTCACAGCATAGCAACGGAGGTGTTTGCCTGACCGTAGCCGCTGAAACAGTCCGTTGCATGGGTGGAAGGGGTCTTCCATGATTTAGATAGATAGAAGGGGGGAGGGGAGATAAGGATGGATTTCTTTAGGTGTTAAATCTATGGAATTCATTGCCACAGATGGCTGTGGAGGCCGAGCAAGTGGGTATTTTCAAAGCTGAGATTGACAAGTTCTTGATTAGTAAGGGTGTTAAAGCTAATGGGGAGAAGGCCGGTGAATGGGCTTGAGAGGGGAAGATAGATCAGCCATGATTGAATGGCAGAGTAGACTGATGGGCTGAGTGGCCTAATGCTGCTTCTATGAGGAATGATCAGGGTGTGACTACGAGCTGGTGTGGGAGGGTCTGTGTAAGGAATGAGCTGGGCTTGTGACGAACCTCCGTGAAGGGACTGCCGTGACCAGACTGTATACGACGCAGGTCTTTGCGAGGTGGCCCCGGATCTGTGAGGAAATCAACGTTAGTTGAAACGGCGGACAGCAGAGAAATAACACGTCAACGGATGCGGCCAGTTTCTGGTTGTCATCGGTATACTGGAGTCCCAGATACATCAGCTCATCTGAAACAGAGAGGACAACGTAGTCACTCACACCTTGGACTACAGATGAAGAATGCTTTTAGCCCTGGTTCATTTTACCAAGACAATTATAGACAATAGATAATAGGTGCAGGAGTAGGCCATTTGGCCCTTCGAGCCAACACCGCCATTCAATGTGATCATTTCTGATCATCCACAATCAGAACCCAGTTCCTGCCTTCTCCCCATATCCCCTGACTCGGCTATTTTTAAGAGCCCTATCTAGCTCTCTCTTGAAAGCATCCAGAGAACCTGCCTCCACCGCCCTCTGAGGCAGAGAATTCCACAGACTCACCACTCTCTGTGAGAAAAAGTGTTTCCTCGTCTCCGTTCTAAATGGCTTACTCCTTATTCTTAAACTGTGGCCCCTGGTTCTGGACTCCAACATTGGGAACATGTTTCCTGCCTCTAGCGTGTCCAAACCCTTAACAATCTTATATGTTTCATTGAGATACCCTCTCATCCTTCTAAACTCCAGAGTGTACAAGCCCAGCTGCTCCATTCTCTCAGCATATGACAGTCCCGCCATCCCGGGAATTAACCTTGAAAACCTATGCTACACTCCCTCAATAGCAAGAATTAACCTACAAACCTTAGGTTGCCGAATCCTGCTGTATGTCTTTGGAGTGTGGGAGGCATCCGGACAAAACCCACGCAGCCACAGGGAGACTGTACAAACTCCATAAGGACAAGCACCTGTGGTCAGGATCGAACCCGAGTCTCTGGCGCTGTAGCACAGCAGCTCTACCGCTGTGCCACCATGTAATGCATTGACTTAAAAAGAACAGATTAGTCATAGGTGTTATGGGTCTAATTTTTCTCATGAACACTTACTGGAGATGTTTGTTCAGAATCAACCAGAGTTGATTCTGAAAGAGATTCAGTGTGTTGACAAGTACCCTTAACAATCTTATATGTTTCTTATATGTTTATAGGGGGTGGGGGGGGGGAGAGAAGGAGAGGGCAGAGACCCGGTCAAAGGGTCCAGGTCGGTGTGGCGCCTCGGAGTGGGAGCTGTTCACAGGTCACCCTCACAGGGAGACCGCTACACACCGACCCTGCCGCCGACTACCTCATCCCTTCCCGCTTCCCAGGAGCAGTAGCATGGCGGTGCAGCGGGAGTTGCTGCCTCACAGTGCCAGAGACCCGGTTTCCACCCTGACTACGGGTGCTGTCTGTACGGAGTTTGTACCTGCGAGGGTTTTCTCCGAGTGCTCTGGTTTCCTCCCACACTCGACATTTGCAGGTTAATTGAATTTGTCCGGAGTGTGTGTAGGATAGTACTAGTGCGTACGGACATCTCTTTGATGGGCCGAAGGGCCTGTTTCTGCACAGTATCTCTATAGTTGCGCTACCACAGAACACGCTAAACAGCCCACCACACGGAATGTGTTGAGAGCTTGCTGCAAGCCGGATAAAATCTTGTGGCGGGCCAGATGTGGCCCGCGGGCCATAGTTTGGAGACCCCTGATTTAGATGAAAGGATTAGAAGGAACATTAGCAAATTTGCAGATGACACAAAGCTGGGTGGCAGTGTGAACTGTGAGGAGGATACTATGAGGTGCAGGGTGACTTGGACAGGTTGGGTGAGTGGGCAGATGCATGGCAGATGCAATTTAATGTGGATAAATGTGAGGTTATCTACATTGGTGGCAAGAACACGAAGGCAGAATATGATTTGAATGGTGTGAAGTTAGGAAAAGGGGAAGTACAACGAGATCTGGGTGTCCTTGTACATCAGTCACTGAAAGAAAACAAGGTACAGCAAGCAGTGAAGAAAGCTAATGGCATGTTGGTCTGCATATCAAGAAGAGTTGAATATAAGAGCAAAGAGGTCCTTCTGCAGTTGTACAGGGCCCTGGTGAGACCACACCTTGAGTATTGTGTGCAGTTTTGGTCTCCAAATTTGAGGAAGGACATTCTTGCTATTGAGGGAGTGCAGCGTAGGTTCACAAGGTTAATTCCCGGGATGGCGGGACTGTCATATGTTGAAAGAATGGAGCGACTGGGTTTGTAATTTAGAAGGATGAGAGGGCATCTTATTGATACATATAAAATGATTAAGGTATTAGAGACGCTAGAGGCAGGAAACATGTTCCCGATGTTGGGGGAGTCCAGAACTAGGGGCCACAGTTTAAGAATAAGGAGTAAGCCATTTAGAACAGAGATGAAGAAACACTTTTTCACACAGAGAGTTGTGAATCTGTGGAATTCTCTACCTCAGAAGGCAGTGGAGGCCGATTCTCTGGATACTTTCTGGAGAGAGTTAGATAGATAGCAGTCAAGGGATATGGGGAGAAGGCAGGAATGGGGTTCTGAGTGTGAATGATCACCCATGATCACAGTGAGTGGCGGTGCTGGCTCGAAGTGCCGAATGGCCTACTCCTGCACCTATTGTCTATTATCTATAGGAGGCTTGACTTCAAGAGAGCAACCAATATCATGTAAGGCTCACATCACCGCCCTCCTCCTCCAGCTTTCTTTCCCCCACAGTCTGTCTAAAGAAAGATTCCAATGTGAAACGTCGTCTGTCTATTCACCCCACAAATACTAGAGACAAGGAAGTGCAGATGCTGGTTTATAAAAGATGGCACTGAGCGCTGGAGTAACTCAGTGGGTTAAGTAGCATCTCTGGAGAACATGGATAGGCGACGTTTCACAGAGTGCTGAAGTAACTTAGCGGGTCAGGCAGCATCTCTGGAGAACATGGATAGGTGACGTTTCACAATGCTGGAGTAACTCAGCCAGTCAGGCAACATCTCTGGAGAACATGAATAGGTGATGACCCAAATCGCCCTTTATCCAAGTTTTCTCCAAGGATGCAGCCTGATCGGCTGAGTTACTCTGGAGCTTAGTGTCTTCCCTCCACAGATGACACCGGACCCGCTGAGTTGCTCCAGCGTTGTGTTTTGCTCATGATGACAATTTTACTTGGGACCAAAGAAGCCTACCGTAGGTGTCCTGTCGCCTGCTGGAGATGGTGATGTCCTTTGGGGCCACTTGTGCATGCTGCATCAGCACCTGCACCAACTGCTTGCCCATGTGGCCGCTTCCCAGGACACCAATACGCAGACAACCACTGTTGGATCTAAGTATGTTGAATTTGGCCAACCAGGAATGGTGGAAGCAGGAGTCACCCAGCACCTTGCATCTGTAGGGGTGGCACACAGCACAGTTAGTTACGGGAAGCAGTGAATCACATAGCTCTACTCTCACTCTGCCATCTAGCTGCTCGCAACAGCGCTTGTAGGTAGCTGACAATGTGGAAAATTGCTACAGTGGAATCTGCCCTCTGAAGGCAAGGCAAGGCAAATGCAATGGAGCAAATCCATAGATACACACAAAATGCTGGAGTAACTCAGCGGGACAGGTGACGTTTCGGGTCGAGACCCTTCTTCAGCCTGGGGGTCTCAGTCAGAAGAAGGATATCACCCTGAAACGTCACCCATTCCTTCTCTCCAGAGATGCTGCCTGTCCCGCTGAGTTACTCCAGCATTTTGTGTGTATCTTCGTTGTAAACCAGCATCTGCGGTTCCTTCCTACACATTTTGTCTGATGATCCAGACTGTCAGCGGAGTCGTTCATGTAAGAGTGGGAGCCGGGGTTGGAGGGTGGCAGAGAGTAAACGACGTGTGTGGTCGGAAGCAGAGTATGGTGGGCTGTGTGGATGGAGCCAGGGTTGATATCATCAAAACCAGGGCTCAAGAACCTGGTGTGCTGTCAGAGACAGAGTGCAGAGTGCTTGTGTATTCTACACTCCAGTTATACTCAGGGTGTTCACTGGAAAATTCATTATACTACTGTGTAACATGTAAGAAATCTTAAATAAATAGCTTAATTTATTTGCGTGCGACAGCCTATTTCCTTCGCTCCATAGATGCTGCCGCACCCGCTGAGTTTCTCCAGCACTTTTGTTTACCTTCGATTTTGTTTTCCAGCATCTGCAGTTCCCTCTTAAAACCTTAATTTATATACGGCTTTACAAGATTTGCATGTTATTCGGCCTCTGAAAATTGCCCCTGGTGTGTAAGGAGTGGATGAGAAAGTGGGATAAGAGTGAACAAGTGTCAACTGATGATCGATTTGCAGCTTTTTTGCAGAATTTATGTGTAGACAATAGACAATAGGTGCAGGAGTAGGCTATTCGGCCCTTCGAGCCAGCACCGCCATTCAATGTGATCATGGCTGATCATCCCCAATCAGTACCCCATTCCTGCCTTCTCCCCATATCCCCTGACTTTGCTATTTTTAAGAGCCCTATCTAGTTCTCTCTTGAAAGCATCCAGAGAACCTGCCTCCACCGCCCTCTGAGGCAGAGAATTCCACAGACTCTCCACTCTCTGTGAGAAAAAGTGTTTCCTCGTCTCCGTTCTAAATGGCTTACTCCTTATTCTTAAACTGTGGCCCCTGGTTCTGGACTCCAACATCGGGAACATGTTTCCTGCCTCTAGCGTGTCCAAACCCAATCTTATATGTTTCAATGAGATGAAAAAAAAAAAAAATTAACAATCTTATATGTTTCAATGAGATATCCTCTCATCCTTCTAAACTCCAGAGTGTACAAGCCCAGCTGCTCCATTCTCTCAGCATATGACAGTCCTGCCATCCCGGGAATTAACCTTGAAAACCTATGCTACACTCCCTCAATAGCAAGAATGTCCTTCCTCAAATTAGGGGACCAAAACTGCACAAAATACTCCAGGTGTGGTCTCACTAGGGCTCTGTACAACTGCAGAGGGACCTCTTTGCTCCTATATTTGATTCCTCTTGTTATAAAGGCCAACATGCCATTTGCTTTCTTCACTGCCTGCTGTACCTTGTATGTAATGTATGTTTTGTGTGTGTGTCTGTGTCTGTGTGCCTTTAATGCTGCTGCAAGCAAGATTTGCATTGTTTATGGTTCGACCGGATGAACAAAGGAGGAGGACTGGCTGAACTTTGTTGCCTTCCACCACAGTGAAGAATGCTGTGGTGGATGTTTGTGTTAAATGTTATTGTGTATTGTGTGTTCTTTTTAAGTGTATCGCTGCTGGCAAATTCATTTCACTGCACCTTCGGGTGCATGTGATGAATAAAATTGACTTTTGACTTTGACTTTATACCTGTGCCTCACTGTACTCGTGCACGTGACTGTAAACAGCAAGAGGAGGAGCCATCTTGGGGAACGGCTGCTAACCAGCAGCCATTCGTTTAATTCACTTTTTTTTTGCAGTTTTAGTTAGCCTGTGCCCTGTTTGTGGGAGAGATAGTGTTTTTAATGTGGGGGGTAGGTGGTAATAATATTTCTAGGTCCCTACCTGGTCGGTGAGGCAGCTTTTTCTCCGGGCTGCCCCGTTGACCTGTCCTCGTGGCCTACTAACGGGCGTGGAGCGCCGTTTCCTGGCGGGGACCGCCCAGCGTCTCGGCTTCGGTGGCGGCACAGAGCTGGAGCGCTATCATGGAGTGGAGCGGGCGATGCCTTGCCTGGGTCGCCGTGCTGGATCGACGCGCTGGAGCTCCGATGAGCTGTGACCGCTGAGATCAACACCTCCGGGCTGCGGGTGAGCGGAGCGGAGCGGGCGGCGCCGACTTCAACATCGGGAGCCTGGGAGCTCCAAACCGGCGCGGCCTTGTCGGCTTCGGCAACCGCTGTCCCCAGTTAGGAAGCGGCCGTTCCAGGTGGCCCAGCCGCTGAAAGGACTCGCTCGACGCCAGGGCAACAGCACCCGGCCAGAACGGCCAGGAACATCGGGCCTCCGTAGAGGCAATAGCAGAGGCCTCAATAGGCCTGACTTTGGGAGAACTGGGGATGGGGACTGAACATTGTGCCCATTGGGATGTTTTTTTTTGTGTGTAAGTGAATATGTTAGTTTGTGTCCAAGATGGCTGTCGGAAGAGAGAGTGGACGCTGGCGTGCTTTAGCTGCCGCTGCTCTCTCTTCACATTTTGTTTTTGATTTTTTGTCTTTGGAACGAGTTCTGTCTTTAATTTGGGTATTGGTGATGTCCTTATTATTTATTTTACTCCGACTATATGTTTTTTCTCTCTTGTTAATTTTCTGTAAGGTGTCCTTGAGACTTTGAAAGGCGCCCGCAATTAAAATTTATTATTATTATTATTAAACTTGACCGGTGTGGACTCGGTGGGTCGAGGGGCCTATTTCCATGCTCTATTTCTAAAATAAACTAAACTATCCATAATATAGTCACTAGGGGCGCTGCACTGTCAGCAGCCTCTACCTACAGCCTGCCTGTTATTTCTATCTTTTTAAAATATTTTTAGTTAGTCTAAAGTCTTGTGTTGGGGGAAACTTTAACTTTTCTATGTGGGGGAGGGTGGCAGGGTAAGGGGGAAACCGTTTCCCAGTCTCTTCCTGGCGGGGACGCGACTATTTCTCTGAGTCGCGTCCTCGCCCCCCCACCTCGCGGCCTACCAGCTGGATTGGAGCGGCCTTTCCTGCCAGGGACCGGGAACCGGACCAGGGCTGCTACAGCGGCAGCGCAGCGCTGGAGTCATCGCGGAGCGGGCGATGCCTACCTGGGTCGCCGTTTGGGGCTCCCATGCGTTGAGCCGCTGCTCCAACATCGTGGAGCTCTGGTGCGGAGAGCTTCCAATGCGGGCGGCGCTGAACAACGTCGTGGAGTCCTGGGGCGCCTTGCAGAGGGCCGCCAGCAGCAGTCTCCACCCGGCGCGGCCTGCGGACTTTGGAAGCCGCCGACTCCGGTAGGAGGGGGCCGACTCCGTTGTCCACGCCACTGAGGACGTCCCGCAGCCCCGACGTCGGACTTACAACACCCCAGCGAGCGGTCCTGGACATCGGGCCGCCCGTAGCGGCAACTGCGGAGGGCACGGGGAGGCCCTGACCATGGGGAACAATGGAGGAAGAGACTGACTTTGGTGCCTTCCCACACAGTGGGAAACTTTGATTCTGCTGTGTGGGGATGTTTTATGTCAAACCCTATAGTGTGTTGTGTCCCCTTTTTTATTGTATGGCTGTATGGGAATTTCATTTCATGTAATAAACCTATCCCACACATCTCCTTTACACTTTACCCCTCTCACCTTAAAGGTATGCCCTCTTACCTTGGACATTGCTACCCTGGGGAAAAGGTTCTGCCTGTCTCCTCTATCTATGCCTCTCATAATTTTACATTGTTTTATCAGGTCTTCCCACAGCCTCCGTTGCTCCAGACAAAACAATCCAAGTTTGTTCAATCCCTCATTATTATTAAAACCCTATAGTCCAGGCAAGCATCCCAGTAAAACTAATCTGCGCCCTATCCAAAGCCTCTACATCTTTCCTGTAATGGGATGAACAGAACTTGATCAGGTCCAGAGGATTTATCCACCTCTGTGCATTTTGAGACCTTGTTCAACTATATTTCCCCTGGAAAGCATTTTATTGGGATACATCACAGCATGGATTGGGAACAGCTCCATCAAAGACCACAATACATTGCAGAAAGTAGTAGACGCAGGCTTGATTGTAACCATGTATTGTCTTTCGGCTGACTCGATAGAACATAACAAAAGTATTTCACTGTACCTCAGTTCATGTGACAAGAAACTAAACTGTTTAAGAAGGAACTGCAGATGCTGGAAAATCGAAGGTACACAAAAAAGCTGGAGAAACTAAGCGGGTGCAGCAGCAGCTATGGAGCTAAGGAAAAAGGCAACGTTTCGTGCCGAAACCCTTCTTCAGACGGTCCAGAAACTAAACTGAACTAGTTCCGTGACATCCACGACTCTCTCTACAAACCAGTACATGAGCATTGATTGTCGTTCGTGGATGATCAACATTACTGAAAAATGGCAAATGTGATCTTTAGAATGAATGCTTATTGGTTTTATTGATTAGTGATCTTATTGATTAGTGGTTTATTGATTAGTGATGGTTTACTGAAGTATGATGGTTTATTGATTAACGATGGTTTATTGAGCGAAACTGAGCGCTGGGGAAACACAGCGGGTCAGGCAGCATCCATGGAGGGGGTGGACAGGCGTTGTTATTCATTACTTATACGAATTACTGGTTGACTATTGAGTGGTTACCTGACGGCCGTGAGCAGGCGGCAGAAGAAGGCGGCGTGCGCGCACCCGCAGATGATCCGTGCCCAGGCGCGCACCCTCGCCCTTTTGCAAAAAGATTTTTCTTCCTGGCTCAGCGACGCCTCGAAGTCGAGGGACGGGAGGCCGCGCATCAGATCCAAATATTTGGAGCCCGCCATCGCCGGGACGACTAGGCCGTGAGGGCGGCAACGGGCCAGGCCGCGGCCTTTGGCACCACGGTAACGGCCGGGCCGCGGGCTCACGGTCAGTGTCACCACGGCAACGGGCCGCGCCGCAGCTCCCCGTCACCACGGCAACGGCCGGGCCGCACCGTCACCACGGCAACGGCCGGGCCGCAGGCTCGCCGTTACTGTTATGGGAATAGCGCCACCTGCGGTGCAGTACCCATCAGGCAGTAGCCAAGATGGATTCTGAATAAAGATGGTTGAACCCAAGACACGAGTGTAAAGCCTCTGTTAATTAGTTGTGAAGCTGTAATGGAGCAGTTAGCAGTAAAGAAACACAATATTAAAACAGCCACTACGGCAACGGCCGAGCCGCACCGTCACCACGGCAACAGCTAGGCCGCAGGTCCACCGTCACCATGGCAACGTCTGGGCCGTAGGTCCGACACCAGAACCACGCGAAACCGAATAAAACCGCAGATGCTGCAATCTGAAGCAAAGCAGCTTCCGTGGAAGGTGAAACCAGTCAATGTTTCATAGAACATACAACAATACAGACGATAAGACACAAAATGCTGGAGTAACTCAGCAGGGCAGGCAGCATCTTTGGAGAGAAGGAATGGTACTCGACCCGAAACATCACCCATTCCTTCGCTCCAGATACTGCCTGTCCTACTGAGTTACTCCAGCATTTTGTGCCAATCTTCGGTGTAAACTAGCATCTGCAGTTCCGTCCCACATACAACAGCACAACACAGGAACTGGCCCTTCATGTCCATACGCATAATCGATATCCCTCCAGCATCTGCAGTTCCCTCTTAAACATCGATATCCCTCTGCCCATCTAAAAGTCTTCTAAATGTCACTATTATATCTGCCTCCTCCACCAGTTTTGGGCCACAGAATCTCCTTGGGAACTGGGAAGGGAGTGCAGATTAAACCAGAACAGGTCTTGCGGAAAGGTGCAAGAGAAATGTGGTGGGCTGGACTGGTGTGCAATTATTCACTGAAATTTAGAAGGATGAGAGGGTATCTTATAGTAGAAACATATACAATTCTTAAGGGATTGGACAGGCTAGATGCAGTAAAAATGTTCCTGATGTTGGGGGAGTCCGGAACCAGGGGTCACAGTTTAAGAATAAGGGGTAGGCCATTTAGGACTGGGATGAGGAAAAACATTTTCAGCCAGAGTTGTAAATCTGGAATTCTCTGCCACAGAAGGCAGTGGAGACCCATTCACTGGATGTATTCAAGAGAGAGTTAATTTAGCTCTTAGATGGAATCAAGGGATATGGGGAGAAAGCAGGAACGGGGAAACGGGGTACTGATTTTGGATGATCAGCCATGATCATATTGAATGGTGGTGCTGGCTCAAAGGGCCGAATGGCCTACTCCTGCACCTATTTTCTATGTTATCAGTGCTGCCTTGCAGCTTCGGGGGCTGGGATGCAATGCTCTTGAGCCTGTGTGCTGCATTAATTGTCTGCTGTCAATTACCCCTTAATGTAGGTACGCACTTCAAATAGAATCAAAGGAGAGGTTGCTGAGAATGTTGCAGGATACAGGAGAGGGGGAACAGGATTGATCTGCACAAACTGACATGGAGATAGTCATAGAAGCATACAGCATGGAAATTGGTCCTTCAGCGAACTTGTTCATGCTGACCAAGATGGCCCATCTAAGCTAGACCCAGTTGCCTGCATTTGGCCCTTATCCTTCTAAACCATTCCTATCCATGTACCTGTCCAAATGACATTTAAGATGATAGGTAGAATAGCTAAAATAGCTTCCTTCCATGTCATTAACACAAAGTGCTGGTGGAACTAGTTAATGCTAGTAAGGCTGCTGGCCCGGATGAGATCCCAGGCAGGGTGCTCCGGGACTGTGCTCACCAGCTCGCTGGGGTATTCACAGACATTTTTAACCTTTCCCTAGCACACTCCTCCGTGCCAGCGTGCCTGAAAACCACCACTATCATCCCGGTGCCCAAGCAATCATCAACTCCCTCAATGACTACAGGCCCGTTGCTCTTACATCTGTAGTCTCCAAGTGCTTTGAAAGGCTGGTCCTAGGTCACCTTAAATTATCTCTCCCCCCTCACTCGACCCACACCAGTATGCATATAGGGCTAATAGATCTACAGAGGATGCCATAAACACTGTCCTCCATGCTGCACTACAACACCTAGAGGAGAAGGGGTCATATGTCAGGATGCTTTTTGTTGATTACAGCTCGGCTTTTAATATAATCATACCCAGCAAGCTGATCACAAAAATGCTAGACCTTGGCCTCAGCAGTCAACTGTGTCGGTGGATATTGGACTTTCTCAGTGAACGCCCACAGACGGTGAGACTTGGACCCTGCACCTCGACATCCCTGACCCTCAGCACAGGAGCACCGCAGGGCTGTGTGCTCAGTCCGCTCCTCTACGCCATATACACACATGACTGCTTGCCCCATCACCACGCAAATAGGATCATAAAATCTGCAGACGATAAAACCGTGGTGGGGCTCATCCCAAATGGGAGCGAGGTCGCCTATAGAGAGGAGGTTCACAGACTTTCTGAGTGGTGCGCTCACAACAATCTCTCTCTGAACACTAAAAAGGCAAAGGAGATCATCACTGATTTCAGGCGACATTTAATGCTAGTAAGGCTAGTAATGCTCAGAAGTTTAGGGGTAATATGAGGGGGAACTTCTTTACTCAGAGAGTGGTAGCGGTGTGGAATGAGCTTCGTGGAAGTGGTGGAGGCAGGTTCATTGGTATCATTTAAAAATAAATTGGATAGGCATATGGATGAGAAGGGAATGGAGGGTTATGGTATGAGTGCAGGCAGGTGGGACTAAGGGGAAAAAACATTTATTCGGCACGGACTTGTAGGGCCGAGATGGCCTGTTTCCGTGCTGTAATTGTTATATGGTTATATGACATAGAGCGGAGCTCAGGCCACTGGAGAGGGGGCGAGGAGGTGGAGAGGGTGCCTAGTTTTTAATTTCTGGGGATCAACATCAGTGAAGATCTTAAATGGTCTGTGAACTCTGCTATAGTTGTACAAAAGGCGCAACAGAGACCTTACTTCATCAGAACACTGAGGAAGGCCCATCTGTCTGCTAAACTGCTTTCTACCGCTGTTCGATAGAAAGCATACTGACTTACTGCATAACTGCCTGGTTTGGGAACTGTTCAGCAGCTGACAGAGCAGCTCTCCAGAGGGTGATAAAAACTGCCCAGGGTATCATTGGACTCCCCCTGCCCCCTCTGGAGGACATTTACCACTCCAGATGCCGCAGCAGGACCTGTAATATCATGAAAGACATTACACATCCTTGTCACCACCTTTTCACACTGCTGCCCTCAGGAAAAAGGTACAGGTCGCTAAAGTCACGTACTGCCAGACTCGAGAACAGCTTTTACCCATCAGCAATCTTGGAACTGAACTCTGTCTCGGGAGCGGGTTATGGGGAAGGAGGGGGGGTGGGAAACTGTGTTAATTTATGTAAATGTGAATCCATGGGTGGGTTTGGGGAGGGAGGGAGTGTAAAAAGTATGAGTATGTGAATGTTTGAAGTTCGTTTAAATGGAAAGACACAGTAATCTCATTGTATGTGACACATGCAATGACAATAAAGCATTCTGATTCTGAACTCAGCGGGCCAGGCAGCATCTGAAGAGGGTATTATATATTGTCTAAGAAGGAACTGCAGATGCTGGAAAATCAAAGTTAGACAAAAGTGCTGGAGAATCTCATCGGGTGCACTATTGTATATATTGTAATTATATATTGTCTGTCCATTTCCTCCACTGATGCCATGGAGTTATAGGTTTAAGGTGAGAGGGGCAAGATTTAAATGGGAACCTGACGGGCTATTATTTTACTCAGAGGGTGTATGGCACGAACTGCCAGAGGTGGTAGCTGAGGCAAGTACCAAAACAACATTTAAAAGACATTTGGACAGGTACATTGATTGGTTTAGAGGGATATGGGCCAAACACAGGCAGATGGGACTAGTGTAGATGGGGCAGGTTGGTTGATACATAGGCAATAGGTGCAGGAGTAGACCATTGGGCCCTTCGAGCTAACACCGCCATTCAATGTGATCATTGCTGATCATCCACAACCAGCACCCCGTTCCTGCCTTCTCCCCAAATCCCTTGATTTGGTTAGCCCTAAGATCTCTCTTTTGAAAGCATCCAGTGATTTGGCCTCCACTGCCTTCTGAGGCAGAGAATTCCACAAATTCACAAGTCTCTGTGTGAAAAAGTATTTCCTTGTCTCAATTCTAAATGGCCTACCCCTTATTCTTAAACTGTGGCCCCTGGTTCTGGACTCTCACAACATCGGGAACATGTTTCCTGCATCTAGCATGTCCAATCCCTTAATAATTTTATGTTTCTATAAGATCCCCTCCCATCCTTCTAAATTCCAGTGAATAAAAGCTCAGTCGCTCCATTCTTTAATCATATGAGAGTCCCGCCATCCTGGGAATTAACTTTGTGAACCTACGCTGCACTCCCTCAATAGCAAGAATGTCGTTCCTCATATTACGAGACCAAAACTGCACACAATACTCGAGGTGTGGTCTCACCGGGGCTCTGTACAACTGCAGAAGAGCCTCTTTGCTCCTATACTCAACACCTCTCATTATGAGGGTCAACATGCCATTCACTTTCTTCACTGCCTGCTGTACCTGCATGCTTACTTTCAGTGACTGATGTACAAGGACACCCATGTCTCGTTGTACTTCCCCTTTTAATAATCTGCCTTCATGTTCTTGCCACCAAAGTGAATAACAAATTTATCCACATTATACTAGACCTGTCCTGCATCTACCCACTCACCCTGCATCCTCATAGCATCATCTTTACAGTTCACACTGCCATCCAGCTTGGTGGCATCTGCAAATTTGCTAATGTTATCTTTAATTCCTTGATATGGGCAAGTTGGCTGAATGGCCTGTTTCTGTGCTGTGTGACTCTGACTATATGCCTCTGGTAATTGAAACCCATGGCTTTAAGTACAATCAGGTCTCACACTATAAGTCCAGTCTATCAGCAAGTAAGTCTACATTCAGCAAAGCAGGATAATGTGTAACAAGATGTGTATTATTTATTTCTTCCATTTCTGAAGTTCATTGTCCACGGTACATTCATTCACAACCATCACTGTGATACACTCACAGCAACAATATTATTAAGAAATATGTACACTTAAAGCAACAACTATGTAAATAAATCCACAAAAAAAATCATTGTTTTTAATCTGCTGTACAAATGAAATTAAAAGTTTATACAAGGCAATATTTCAACAGAATTGTAACAATCTGACTCGGGATCCACAGACAAGATTGACACGGAGCAGATTTAATTTTGTGGGGAACTTTGCAAAGCCAAATCCAGGGTTGTTGAGTCCAGTTCCCACTTCATGGGTTTAATGTGTGTTGTCTGCACTGGGGGAAATTGCAAAATTAGGGGAACTCATCGTGCCATGCCCCCCAACAGTGTTATCAAAGCTCAGATACCAGATACAAGGCTGCTGTCCTTCAGTAAGGATACCCCTGGAAGACAAGTTTATGGATACGAGGAGGCAGGGGGCATGCAAGAGTATAAGGGAGAGAGGGAGATAGAGAAACAGAAAGGAAATGGGGGGAAACAGGAAGGAACTGAAGGATATTTCATATTTTCTTAGGAAATTGGAAGCCATTCGGCCCATCAAGTCTATGACAGCTCCCGGATCAATCCCACCCTCCCCCCACTTCTCTCGTTGTAATTTATTCTCTCTCAATAATCCAGGAGGCTCCTCACATTATCCTACATGGAGCAATTTACATTGGCCTAATTAACCCACCAGCATATCTGTGATGTGGGAGGAATCCAGAGCATCTGGGGGAAACCCACGTGGCTGTAGGGAGAAGGTGCAAACCCCATGGACACTACCAGAGATCAACAACGAGATGCTATTACACCGTGCCCCCACGAAAGGCAGGGAGAACAAGTTGAACCCAGCCAGTGCCCTATTGGGAGGGTGTGAGAGAAAGGACCATTGACCTGAAGTGTCAACTCTATTTCTCTCTCTAGAGATGCTGTCAGACCTGCTGGGTGTCTCCAGAACTGACAGAGAGAATTAACCAGATGTTGACCCCTTAAATGAACCCCCAGCACCCACCTCTCCCAAACTATATCCCAAGCACTTCATGTATTCTTACTCTCCCGATTGTGGGAAAGAATACAATTATTTCTCTCTTGCCCTGAGACACAGGAAGCAATCTTCCCGAGCACTGTGTGATGTGAGCAGACTGTCCTGATGGAGGCCATGATAGACCAGGTTATTTGTCCATTCACTGGGTGACATTAGAACGCAGAGGGGTAATGGGAGGAACTATGTAAGTATGCTGCTATCACCGGTTTACTTGTGCAACCATGGAGCTGAAGACTTCCATCACCTGATGAAGGCATCAGATAGAGCAGCTGTCATTAGTTTATATTCTAAAAGGAGCAATGAGTTTTTAAACTAGACAGCAAAGCACGGCTGGTGGAGCTGCAGCCTCACAGCACCAGTGATACGGTTTCAAAACATGACCGCGGGTGTTGTGTGCGCGCGGAGTTTACACGTTCACCCTGTGACGGCGTGGGTTTCCTCCGGGTACTCCGGTTTCCTCCCACATCCCAAAGAGGCCCAGATTGGTAGGTCAATGAGCCACTGTACATTGGTCTGAGTGAGTAGGTGGGAATGTGGGGACAATAAATAAGGTTGATGTAGAGGTTAGTGTACATGGGTGCCTGGCATTGATTGAGTGGGCTGAACGGCCTCTTTCTGTACTGTGTGATCCTATAACTTTGGGAAAGGCTACAACATGTAAATATCTGGAAGCACTAAGCATTAGACCTGAAACAAACAAGACAGAAAGTGATAGACCAGAGCAGATATGAATGAAATTTGGGATCAGAGCACTGCCATAGCGTGGAGAAGGGCAGGCTGTGTTTGAGAATGGGGTAGTTAAAGGCTACACACCTTATTGAATCACAAACATGGTATCACAAAGAGAACTAGAGTGTTTTGGCATCAGCAGCTACTGGACAGTTATCTGACCCGTCATTATTGCCCTGAAAATAAACACTTGGAGCTTTAGTTTCCTTATGCTCCTCAAATCGTCCCCTTCAGAGTCTTAAGTAAAACACTAAGTGCTGGAGGAACTCAGTGGCTCAGACAGCATCTGGGGAGGGAATGGACAGGCAACGTTTTGGCTTGGGACCATACTTCAGACCGAAACATTGCCTATCCATTCCCTTCCAAAATGCTGCCTGATCTGCCAAGTTCTTCCGGCACTTTGTGCTTGGCTCAGGATTCCAGCATCTACAATTCCTTGTGTCTTCCCTTCAGAGTTACTTTCAAGCAACCTGTCCTCAATACCATGGCTGCCCCGCCATGTTCCCAATGTAGTGCACGTCTGGAATACCCGATGCCACTGACCCAATCTCAGTGTGAGACCCAAGAGAAGTAAACGTAACCAGGAACTTTGGAGGCACCTTCAAATTAATCCACACCTATTGTCACAAGGTTCTGGCCATGAATTGCTCAGGTGGGAAGGTCTGCAGGCGAGAGTCGTTAATGGCGTTAGCTTTAACTGTTGATAAAGGTAGCGTGTCCATGAGGAACATCTGGACTAAGACAAGGGGAACAACAATAGACCCTTCACTTCCAGGCAACACCAGATATCCCTTGCAGATCGTAGGGGTACAATCCATCGTCCACCAAACTACAAACCATCCCGACCCGCAGAGTTGCTCAGACAGCAAGGAGATGGATTCGAGTCAATAAAACGATAATTTCTTCAAGCCTCTTGAAAATAAACCAGAGAGTTTCTTCTATGCAGCCACCAGTTCAGTTATTTAAGTGCTATCAAACTGCCCTTTTTGACAAAAAGCTTTAGTTTTCCATGGATCTGAATGAAACCAAAATATACAAACAGCAAAGTGTGACACCAGTGGGTTCCCAACAATGGGAACTCCAGGATCACCAACTTACTTCCCTTTCCCATTTGGTTCAAGTTTCAGGGAACGATGCAGCGCTGCTAATGGTCACCGAGCCGCCATTTCTGGGACTCCTCCTGCCGTGCGTCGGGCTGGATCTGGTTCCTCATCCCGCCCAGGACGTTGGACGTGGCCTCTGTTGCCACAATGAGGGGCTTGACAACGGAGGGGGGGATCTGCCGCAGCACTCCCCCCACCGCCCCCGTCATCCCCCGCTGCTCGTGCTCCCGCGTCGCCGTCTCGTAAATCATGTGCGCCGTGTCCGTGAACCCCTGCACAACACGCACACCGGCAAAGGGAAGAACACAAGTCAACAGGTGATAGGAGCAGAATTAGGCCACTCGGCCCCTCAAGTCTACTCCACCATTCAATCATGGCTGATCTATCTCTCCCTCTCAACCCCATTCTCCTACCTTCTCCCATAACCCCTGACACCCGCACTAATCAAGAATATATCTATCTCTGCCTTAAATATATCCACTGATGGCCTTCACTGACGCCTGTGGCAAAGAAATCCACCGATTCACCACCCTCTGACTAAAGAAATTCCTCCTCATCTCCTTCCTAAAGCAAGGTCCTTTAATTTTGAGGCTGTGACCTCTGGTCCTACTACCACTAGTGGAAACATCCTCTCCACATCCACTCTATCTAAGCATTTCACTATTCGGTAAGTTTCAATGAGGTCCCCCTCATCCTTCTAAACTCCAGCGAGTTGAGGATCATAAAGTTTGTGGCAGCCTCACTCTGTGCTACTCCAGCAACCAGCTCAGAGTTCAGCAATATGGAGCTGGAGCTCAGGGCAAGGATGGATGAGTGGGAAGGGCTAGTAAACCATTGGCTGATCTCCAACACTTGACCGAATGAATGAAGGATCCAGCATGAAAACAGGCCCTTCGGCCCACTGAGTCCATGCTGACCATCGATCTCCCCTTCAAACTAGTTCTATGTTATCCCACTTTCTCATCCACGTCTCTACAAACTAGGAACAATTTACAGAGGGCCAATTAATCCACAAACCCACACGTCTTTGGGATGTGGGAGGAAACTAGAGCACCCAGAGAAAGCCCACGCGGTCACAGGAAGAAGGTGCAAACTCCACACAGACAGGTATCACCCGAGGGCAGTATCGAACCTGGGTCTCTGGCACAATGAGGCAACAGCACCACCCGTTGTGCCATTGATACTGATGCAACATATTTGTTTACTACCTCTCCTTTATCCTCTGAGTCCTAGAACAAGTCTATCCTTGCAGTGAGACAGTAGCTCTAATGCGCTCACATTCAAGATTTACATTGCAAGAGGAATGAGGAGGGCAGATCAGGAGACATTCACAAGGCCTTTGACAAAGTTCCACATTGTTGTGGTCCAGGAACAAATTCTGCCCCGTCTAAGTCCCGGTCAACACAAGTTACCCACCTATAGCAACCTAGCTTTTCTACCACAGTGAATGCCCTCACATTTTTCAACACGGTGGTGCAGCGGTAGAGAGGCTGCCTTACAGCTCTTGCAGCGCCAGAGACCCAGGTTCGATCCTGACTACGGGTGCTGTCTGTACGGAGCTTGTACGTTCTCCCTGAGACCTGCGTGGGTTTTCTCCGAGATCTTCAGTTTCCTCCCACACTCCAAAGACTTACAGATTTGTAGGTTAATTGGCTTGGTGTAAGTGCAAATTGTCCTTAGTGTGTGTAGGATAGTGTTAATTTGCATGGATCGCTGGTCAGTGCTGACTCGGTGGGCCGAAGGGCCTGTTTCCGTGCTGTATCTCTAAACTAAACTAAAATTATACTCTGTCAAATTTCTGCCCACTGATTCTGCATGTTACATTTATTTATATATCTATATCTGCCCCATCCTCACAACTTGCTTTTTTACCCATCTTTGTACGCACAACAAATGTGTCTACTCTTCACTTGATCTCTTCACATGCAGATATTACACAGTGGAAAAGTTAGTTTAAATAAATTATAAAATATTTAAACATATATAACTGTTTTAATGTGATTCTGACATGTCTTTGTATATTAATATTGTAGCTGCAATGCATTAATATTGTAAAAATCGTTAAAGCAAATACTTGTTGTGAAATGGTGCACATAAAGACAGAAATAATGCTAACTGCTGTTATTAATAAAGCATTAATTTTAGTGCGGAACTGGAAAAGCAGCCAATATAATCAAAGCCGCGTCGCACTCTGGTCATTCCTTCTTTTCCCTGCTGTCGTTGGGCAGAAGGTGCCGACACACCCCCACACCACTGTGCCATAAGCTCTTACCTCTTTCACTAGGTCATATGCTTTTGCTACACCTTCCCGTAGATCGACGGGCTGATGAGCCAGTCGATGCTGAGAGATGCGCTTGGTTCTCATCAAACCGTGTGCATTGCTCCCTGGAGACACCATGTCATAGGCTGTCTCAGCTGCTGCCTGTAAACAATACAAGGTGGGGTCAAACACCTCACAGTTACAGTGTCATTACAGTAAAGCCGCTCTCCTTGGGTTCCCCACTGTATTCATGAGAGATAAAGTCCTCTATTGGGCTAGGACATATTGCTTGGAGCGAAGAAGGCCGAGGTATGATTTTATAGCAGTAATAGATAGGTGAATACACAGTCTTTTTCCCAAGTGTATGGGAATCAAGAACCAGAGGACATAGGCTTATGGTTGGGGGTTAATAGGAACCTGAGGGTTCCTTTTTTAAACCCAGAGGGTGGTGGGTATATGGAACAAGCTGCCAGAGGAGGTAGTTGTGGGAAGGTACTATAACGAGATTTGAAAGATATTTGCACAGGTACATGGGTAGGAATGGTTTAGAGGGTTATGGGTCAAATGTGGGCAAGTGGAACTAGCGTAGATGGGACATCTTGGTCGGTACAGGCAGGTGGGACTAGCGTAGATGGGGCATCTTGGTCGGTACGGGCAGGTTGGGTTGACAGGGTTGTTTCCGTGCTGTATGACTCTATAGTCGGCATCACCTGTATAGTTTGCTATATGACTCTATAGACTACATCACCTGTATAGTTTGCACCAGTCGGTTTGTCAGCTCCAGTGCAGCCATGGCGGTGGAGGTGCCAAAAGAGGCAGCTCCTCTCTGGAGACCCCTCACAATGCGTCCGTCCCTGCGATATTGCTCGATGGGCAGCCATACCAGATCCTTCAGTCCTTGAACTAATCAAAGACAGGGGACAAAGACCAGTCGAAAACGCAGGGAATATTTCTCTGACTCCGTCATTACATGGTATGATTAAGCAATTACTTATACAGAGCATAGCACAGCACAGGTACAGGCCCTTCGGCCCACAATGTCCGTGCTGAACATGATGCCAAGTTAAACATATAATAATAATAATATAATAATATATTTTATTGTCATTGCACATAAGCGCAACGAGATTTGGTATGCAGCTTCCAACCGATGTCATAACATAAAAAGCTAATAAAATTTAGATTTAGATATCCCGAGAACATGGATTGTAACATCTCCTCTGTTCCACATCCATGTGCCTATCTAATAGTCTCCTAAACACCACTATCACGTCTGCCTCCACCACCACCCCTGGCAGCATGTTCCTGGCACCCACCACCCTCTGTGTAAAAAAACCTTCCCCGAATATCTCCTTTAAACTTTGCCCCTCTCACCTGAAAGCTATATCCTTTAGTCTTTGTCATTTACACCCTGGAACAAAAGGTCCTGACTGTCTACTCATGCCCTTCATAATTTTATATACTTCTATCAGGTCTCCCCTCAACCTACGATGTTCCACAGAAAACAACCACACCCGAGTTTGTCCAACCAGACCCTATAGGTCGTGCCTGCAAAACCAGCCAGCATTCTGGTCAACCTCTTGTGCACTCTTGTCTAAAGGATCCATATCCTTTCTGTTCAAGAAGGAACTGCAGATGCTGGAAAATCGAAGGTAGACAAAAGTGCTGGAGAAACTCAGCGGGTGCAGCAGCATCTATGGAGCGAAGGAAACAGGCAACGTTTTGGGCCGAAACGTTACCCATTTCCTTTGCTCCATAGATGCTGCTGCACCCGCTGAGTTTCTCCAGCACTTTTGTCATATCCTTTCTGTAATGGGGTAACCAGAACCACACACAATATTGAAGTAGTTCAATGCTTTACACAAACAAAAACCACTAACGGTCATAAGGAATAGGAGCAGAATTAGGCCACTCGGCCCATCAGATCTACTCTGCCTTTCAATCATGGCTGATCTATCTCTCCATCCTAACCCCATTCTCCCCCCCACTCCCCATAACCTCTGACACCCGTATTAATCAAGAATCTATTTCTGCCTTAAAAATATTCACTGACTTGGCCTCCCCAGCCACAGGTGGCATCTCTGGAGAAAAGGAATAGGTGATGTTTCGAGTCAAAGAAGTCTGAAGAAGGGTCTCGACCTGAAACATCACCTTGTGGCGGCTCCCAAGGGTCGGGCCATTTCCACTATCGAACCCCTCGGCACAGGAATGGATGAGTCCGGGAGCGGCCTTTAGCTACAAGGATAAAGGCCAGGGGTTTAGGCGCAATCTCTCTCTTGAGGACCCGTCTGAACAGGAGATCAACATCTAATTAAAGTCCTCCCGAAATACCTGGCTCCTTGTCTTCATTTCGGGCCTATCACCGCGCCACAACCTATTCCTTTTCTCCAGAGATGCTGCCTGACCCGCTGAGTTACTCCAGACTACTCCAGATTCTGCAGAGATGTTCTGCTCCAGCACTCTGTGTCCATGTTCTGCAGAGATGCTGCCTGACCCGCTGAGTTACTCCAGATCTCTGTGTCCATGTTCTGCAGAGATGCTGCCTGATCCGCTGAGTTACTCCAGCATTTTTGACGTGTTAACGTTCTTCACATCGTGAACACTTACCCAACTGGACCAATGAGTGCATGGGTCCAATGCCTCCAAAGATACCAGGCAGCTGATTTTTTCTGATGTCAGTCAGCCACTCATTAAGTGCGTAGGCGACCAGCTTGTCCACTCCCAACAGCCTGCGGAACAATCAGTGTAGTTTAATGTCAGATGGAACCAAGGTCACTGCAGAAAGGGAACTTGCCTCATGGTCATCTACCTAAGTGGTCAGAGGCCAGAAACGCACAGGTTTCTTCTGGAAATTGATGGGAACGACTCTACGGAACAGAATGAAAAGCTATCAGAACTATTCTCTGGCCAAAAAAATCAGAATTAACGTTCGGGTTTTCTTTCCATCATGGATGCCCAATCTCAATGCGCTTCCATTCCCCTTCAGGAAGGCATTGGGGCCCTCTGTTACTCTGTAGAACACAGATCCAATCAATTGCCCTCGACTAACACTCTCCTCTAACTGGCCAACCCTGTTCACACCCAGAACAACTTTTCTTTTGATTCCTCTCACTTTCTACAAGTCAGAGCTGGGGTCCTGAGCACCAACGTGTGTCCGTCACCGGCCTTATCGTTGGCTGCATGGAGTGGTCCTTGAACCAATTCCCCACTACATCAACCACTGCATTGCTGCTGCCTCCTGCATCTCAGCACAACCCGTCCATCTTATTAACTTTGCTACTGACTTCCACCCCCACCCTCCAATTCACTTGGACCATCTCTGCATCTCACTGTCTCCATCTCTGGAGAAAACTAACATTTACATTAAACTAACCGACTCCTCCCACCTTGATCTTCCTCGGTTTCTCCGTCTCTGTCGCATCTGATGTCGAGATGAAGCTCTCCACCCCAGGACATCAGACACATGGCTTTCCCTCTGCTGTGGTGGATGGAGCTCTCACCAGCAATCCTCCATCTCCTGCACCTCTGCTCCCACCCATCTCCCCCACAACGAGTTAGCGTTCCCTTTCACCCTGCTTCCCTGCCCAAGCAATGGCAGACTAACTCAGGCCAGCATGGCCAGTACTAGAACTGAAACGTGATATACAGACCGACTGTGCTCTTACCCGTGTCTGTAGCACAACCTTCTCAACTTCAACTCGGAGCAGTTGAGCTGAGCCAGTCCAATCAGGATTCCTGCCAAGGTGCCCTGAAATAGGAAATGTTTAGGAGACTTAGTGATCAGTGCATACTGCACCAAGATCAGTTTCAGTAACGGTGTGGGAGTTTGCAACCTTCACCCTGTTTCGAAGAATGCAATCAACCCGGCGTGCACAATCAAATAAGATCAAATAGAACAAGTTGTCCTACAACTTTAGGCTGTGCATGCCATACACAAGAAGAAGTTTCAGTAATTAGTAACCAGTATCAGTAACTAGTAACCAGTTTCAGTAACTAGTAACCAGTTTCAGTAACTAGTAACCAGTCTGAAGAAGGATCCTGGCCTGAAACGTTACCTGTCCATGTTCACCACAGATGCTGCCTGACCCGCTGAGTTACTCCAGCACTCTGTGAAATGTCACTTTTCCATGTTCTCCACAGATACTGCCTGACCCACTGAGATACTCCAGCATTGTCTTTTTTCTGCAGTTCCTTGTATCCTCAGTAATTATGACTGCTGTTCACACCTCTCAACCTCTCTTTCTATAAACTATGGATTTGGTTGCATTAAATAATTCTGTTTTTTGCACGTATGTTGGGGTTTTTAATTTGTTGATTTTTTGTTTATTCGAGCTGAACTGCTCTGAGTTGAAGTCAGAGACAGGTGAATTTCTAAAGGGAAACAAGGAAATGGCAGAACAGTTAAACGAGTACTTTGGTTCAGTCTTCACTAAAGAAGGCACATATAAAAGAGGATTGGACAGGGTAGATGCAGGTAAAATGTTCCCAATGTTGGGGGAGTCCAGAACAAGGGGTCACAGTTTAAGAATAAGGGGTGGGCCATTTAGGACTGAGATGAGGAAAAACATTTTCAGCCAGAGTTGTGAATCTGTGGAATTCTCTGCCACAGAAGGCAGTGGAGGACAATTCACTGGATGTTTTCAACAGAGTTTTAGCTCTTAGGGCTAAAGGAATCAAGAGATATGGGGAGAAAGCAGGAACGGGGTACTGATTTTGAATGATCAGCGGTGATCATATTGAATGGTGGTGCTGGCTCGAAGAGCCGAATGGCCTCCTCCTGCACCTATTTTTCTATGTTTCTATATTGTATTGTGTTACAGGTCCAATAAGCTGCTGCAAACAAGGATTTCATTGTCAGTTGTCGGTACATGTGACAATTAAACACTTTTGACATTTGACCCTCTTCTCTGCAAGAGGCTCTCTCCAGAACCCGCACTCTGGTCAGCAGGAAACCTAACTCAAGGATAACCTGTGGCTGCCACTCCTGATCCCATCCTCCAATTACCTCAAGTTTTCCCACCTGGGTGGATAGCATTCTCTCCTCCGAACCTTTCCCCCAGGGTGGAAATGTCAAAGACATGAGGGCATAGTCTAGTTTAGTTTAGAGATACAGCGCGGAAACAGGCCCTTCAGCCCACACCGACCAGCGATCCCTGCACATTAACACTATCCCACACACACTCGGGACAATTTACACATACACCAAGCCAATTAACCTACATACCTGCACGTCTTTGGAGTGTGGGAGGAAACCGAAGATCTTGGAGAAAACCCATGCAGTTACGGGGAGAACGTACAAACTCCGTACAGACAGCACCCGTAGTCAGGATGGAACCCGGGTCTCTGGCGCTCCAAGTGCTTAAGCCAGCAACTCTACCCTCTGCGCCACCGTGAGGCGGGCAGTTTAAAGGAGATGTGCAGGGCATGTTTGTACACAGAAGGTGGCGGGTGCCTAGCCCGCACTGCCAGGGGTAGTGATGGAGGTAGATATGATGGTGGTGTTCAAGAGGCTTGCGGATAGGCACATGGATATGTATGGAATGGAGGGATATGGATCACGTGCAGGCAGAGAAGATTAGTTTAACCTGGCATCATGTTTGGCACGGACATTGTGGGCTGAAGGGCCTGCTTCTGTGCTGTACACTTCTATGTTCTAATTCCTCCTCACCTGGATCCATCGCTTACCTGCCCGTTCTTGCCTCAGTCACCCCCCTCACCTCTTTATGCCAGATTTCCTCCCCCAACACAGGGTCTTGACTTGAAACATCGATTATCTCACTGCATCCAGAGATGCGACGTGAGCCGCTGTACTGTTGTATGTTGTGGGGCCTTCAGCACATGGTCTCAGCTGCACCACGGTGGGAGGCAGCAGTGGGGCAGCGCAACAATGCAGAGATTGTGAGGGGATTCGACTGAACTAAATCATGATGAAGGGCATTGGCTAAATGAATGGGGAGGAGCTGTCCCATTGGCAGAAGAGCCAACATTCAGGGGACACAGAATGCAAAAAAGAAAATGGTAAATGAAACCATAGCTCACGCAGAATTATTATTTTCACCCTATATTGGGGGGTACAGTGGAGGCAGACTCAATTGCAGTATTCAAATGGAGGAGCTGGAAAAGCACCTGACATGAACCTTCATGGACATTCCTCTCCGTTGTAATGGGCTATACTCTTGTACAATGGATGAGAGAACATTGCGTCTTCCAGATCTAATCACTGGCTGAATGCAATGACACAAACAGCACTCAGCAGATAGTATCTCACACCCTCCACAACTCACTTGATCCATGGACATGTGCTTGCCATGATAGTCCAATCGAATCGGCACCTCGGATGTGAAGCGAAACTCCCTGGAATGAGAAAAAAATGTTGGTGTAATATATTTCATCCATTGTGTTTTTAGACATATTTCAGAGCCAATCTGGTGAGTAAACATGACATATTTCAGAGCCAATCTGGTGAGTAAACCGTGCACTGGACGAGTGCATTGAGGCTGAGAGGGCAGGATTAAGAGTTGAAGGGCAGGAGAGACACAGGACATGTCTGTGGGGGTTGCACAGTGGTGCAGCAGCAGAGTTGCTGCCTCACAGCGCCGGAGACCTGGCTTCGATCCTGACTACAGGTGCTGTCTGTACGGAGTTTGTACGTTCCCTCTGACCATTCGGAATTTCTCTAGATGCTCCAGTTTTCTCCCACTCTCCAAAGACATCCATTCTCTTGAGGGAGTGCATAGAGTTGTGAGTCTGGGGAATTCTCTGCCTCAGAGGGCGGTGGAGGCCGGTTCTCTGGATTATTTCAAGAGAGAGCTAGATAGGGCTCTTAAAGATAGCGGAGTCAGGGGCTATGGGGAGAAGGCAGGAACGGGGTACTGATTGGGGATGATCAGCCATGATCACATTGAATGGCGGTGCTGGCTCGAAGGGCCGAATGGCCTACTCCTGCACCTATTGTCTATTGTCTCCTGCCATCTCCCCATAACCCCTGACACAAGTACTAATCAAGAATCTATCTAACTCTGACTTACAAAATGTCCATTGATGAGGCCTCCACAGCCATCCGTGTGAATTGATTCCACATTTAGTTTAGTTTAGTTTGGAGATACAGTGCAGAAACAGGCCCTTCAGCCCAACGAATCCGGGCTAACCAGCCATCCCCGCACATTAACTCGATCCTACACCCACAAGGGACAATTTTTACATTTACCAAGCCAATTAACCTACAAACCTGTATGTCTTTGGAGTGTGGGAGGAAACCGAAGATCTCAGAGAAAACCCATGCAGGTCACGGGGAGAACGTACAAACTCCGTACAGACAGCACCCGTAATCGGGATGGAACCCGGGTCTCCGACGCTGCATTTGCTGCAAGGCAGCAACTCTACCGCTGCACCACCGTGACCGCCCAATGTGTTTTGGCCACATCACATAGAAACATAGAAATTAGGTGCAGGAGTAGGCCATTCGGCCCTTCGAGCCTGCACCGCCATTCAATATGATCATGGCTGATCATCCAACTCAGTATCCCGTACCTGCCTTCTCTCCATACCCTCTGATCCCCTTAGCCACAAGGGCACACATCTAACTCCCTCTTAAATATAGCCAATGAACTGGCCTCGACTACCCTCTGCGGCAGAGAGTTCCAGAGACTCACCACTCTCTGTGTGAAAAAAAGTTCTTCTCATCTCGGTTTTAAAGGATTTCCCCCTTATCCTTAAGCTGTGACCCCTTGTCCTGGACTTCCCCAACATCGGGAGCAATCTTCCTGCCATCTAGCCTGACCAACCCCTTAAGAATTTTGTAAGTTTCTATAAGATCTCCTCTCAATCTCCTAAATTCTAGAGTGTATAAACCAAGTCTATCCAGTCTTTCTTCATAAGACAGTCCTGACATCCCAGGAATCAGTCTGGTGAACCTTCTCTGCACTCCGTCTATGGCAATAATGTCCTTCCTCAGATTTGGAGACCAAAACTGTACGCAATACTCCAGGTGTGGTCTCACCAAGACCCTGTACAACTGCAGTAGAACCTCCCTGCTCCTATACTCAAATCCTTTTGCTATGAAAGCTAACATACCATTCACTTTCTTCACTGCCTGCTGCACCTGCATGCCTACTTTCAATGACTGGTGTACTGGAGTACCATGACACCCAGGTCTCGCTGCATCTCCCCTTTTCCTAGTCGGCCACCATTGAGATAATAGTCTACTTTCCTGTTTTTGCCACCAAAATGGATAACCTCACATTTATCCATATTATACTGCATCTGCCAAACATTTGCCCACTCACCCAGCCTATCCAAGTCACCTTGCAGTCTCCTAGCATCCTCCTCACAGCTAACACTGCCCCCCATCACAATGCTCACCTGAAGAAGATAGGCTGATCTGCGAATGCTGCTGCTGACGTGCCCTGTGGCTCACAGATGGAGCCTCTGGCCCCCACAGTCGCTGGTTCAGCCCGGAGCTTACTCTGACCTGGAAGAGTGATAATGGGGCCATGATCCGTGACGCTCGTTCCATTTTTGGACAGGGTGCTGGTGGTCTCCGAGCCGGGAGATTTTCTCACTGAGGAAGGAAGAGGGAACTAAATGAGCATCTCGTCGATCTCCCTCGTTTCACTTTTGACTAACAACACGTAATTTTCACCAGTTAGCACAGTGAATAATCATCACCGTCAGCAAAGAGCAGCACCAGCTGCCATTAAACTCTCTTCGCTTTACGGATTCATCCTTTGATCAATTTTCTAATGAGGAGGAAAAGGTTCCAATGGATTTCCCCAGCACACGATTCCTCTGGCCAGAGGCTGTCTGTCCTTGCATCTTCGTGGTTGAGTGTCACTACCTCTGGTGCCATCTTCCCCTCAAGCCTAAACCTTTTTACACTGGTAGAACCCGTGACCCACCGAGGATCAGAGGACATAGGTTTAAGGTGAAGGGGAAAGGATTTCATAGGAATCTGAGGGGTAACTTTTTCACACATAGGTGAACGGAACGGGGTATTGATTGGGGATGATCAGCCATGATCACATTGAATGGTGGTGCTGGCTCGAAGGGCCGAATGGCCTACTCCTGCACCTATTGTCTATTGACGTGTTGGTCGGTGCGGGTAAGTGAACCAAGGGGCCTGATTCCACGCTGTATGATTGTATGACTCTAAGCTTAGTAGTAGTACATGTTGATAAAATAAATGTCATAATCACTTCAGACACAGCTTGTATCCATTTGAGAAATTTCTTTCATAAACGAGGGTGTAAATGCAATCTCCCAACCCACGTCGTTGCGGATCTTGCACGTTCTCTGTTACTGTAATACTGGTACTCAGATTCAGATTCAGATTCAGATTCAATTTTAATTGTCATTGTCAGTGTACAGTACAGAGACAACGAAATGCATTTAGCATCTCCTTTGAAGAGCGACATAGCAAACGATTTTGAATTAAAAAAAAAAAATAATAAGTGTCCGGGGGGGGGGGGGGGGGGGGGGGCACAGTGACTCTCACCCTGTAACACTAGGACACTATGACAATGTACTGCTATGACACTACAAGGCTACAAGCCACATTGGACAACCCTGCCCGTGTGGCATAACATCGTGCTGCCATTACTCACCCTCCTGCACAGGATCCGGCGGCATTAACAGCTCAACCTCCACCGCCAGGCTGCTGAAAAAGTCCTTCAAGAAGAACAGGGCATCCTGAACAGAGACAAAATGTAAGAGACATTGATCAGGAATAGTACAAGGAAAGGCTCCACAGGAAGGTAGCATGGTGAAAACAAAAGGCACCAACTTCACGCTAAATATATCGGGTTTTGATTCAGAATAGGAATCTTCCTCCCCTCTCCCATGGACACACGCTGAGTCAGGGTGAGCAGAGAGAGCACGGGAAGGTGGAGTTGAGGCCAAGTTTGGACCAGCCATCGTCTGTTAATAGGTGCAGTAGGAATGAGGAGCCAATTGGCCTGCTCCTGCCACTTAAATCTTCACGTAAAACAAAGACCAAAAGGTATAAAAATCTTTTAACACAAATATTTGAACGTTATCTCATTAATAGTGCCCATTACCTGGGACAGCCCTTCACACACTGACACTTCAAATAAGCAGGATGATCCAATGGTGTCAAGAGGGATTCATTGTCCTATGTACTGGCAACAGAGCAATTACATTCATATTTGCTGAGGCTTAACAGGCCCGTTAATACAATAACTGAGATAAATAACAATAATCAGTAATACAATCAATGAATAATACTACTAGATAACCATAATATCATAATAACGCTCCAAAGTGCAGCCCATAGAATATCATAGTTGAAAAGGTCATGATTAGCGTTGTGCAGTGTTCAATAGTCTGTTGATGGGAATCAGTGCTTGAACCTGGAGCTCACGGTTCTCAGGCTCCTGTACCTTCTTCCCAATGGTAGCATTGAGATGCGAGTGTGACCTGGGTAGTGTGGATCCTCTTAATATTCAAAACTTTGAAGACATTTGGACAGATGTATGGACAGGAAGGGTTCACAGTGATATGAGACAGATGCAGGCAGAGAAAAATATGGTGGGAAGCAAAAAGAGAAAATTCCCCTACATACAGAAAGAAAGTTTTAAGTTGCAAAAGTTGTTATTTTTCCCGGCCATCTCTTTTATCCCCATACCTAACCCTAACCTCCCAAAGTGCAACACCTCACACTCCATCTGCCATTTCCAGGTACGTGGGTCCCAGGTACGTGAGTCCCAGGTGTATGGGTCCCAGGTGTATAGATGGTCCCAGGTGTATAGATCCCAGGTATGCGAGTCCCAGGTTCGTGGGTCCCAGGTGTATGGGTCCCAGGTTTGTGGGTCCCAGTTTTTGGGTTTTCGTTTGTGTTTTGGGGGGGGGGGGGGGTGTGGGGTTTGCAGTCTCTCCCAGGTGGGGAATCCGACCTTTTTGTCGTATTCCCAGGTTGCCTGGGTCCCTGAGGCCTAATGGTGGGTCCTCGAGGTGTAGAGCACCGGGACTCGCTCTGGCTCGTATGAGGGTGATCCCTCAGGGCTGGAAGAGGCTGGGTCCCGTGAGGTTCGCCCGAGGGTGGGAGGCTCCCAGGTGTGTGGGTCCCAGGTGTATGGGTCCGCTGGCAGCCGAGGGAGCGGCCGGAGCTTTTGAAGGTTGCGGCGGCTGTGTGGGTCCCAGGTGTGGCGGGGTCCCAGGTACGACGCCCAAGTCCCAGGTACGCGGAGGTCCCAGGTGTATGGGGCCCAGGTACGCGGGGAGAGTCCCATGTGTATGGGTCCCAGGGGAGGTTCGGGTCCCAGGTGTATGCGGCCCGGTCCGGGTATGAAGCGACCCCATGTCGTATGGGTCCCAGGGAGAAGCGACGCCCATGTCGGGGCGGCCCGGTCCAGGGGAGGTGGCACCCAGGTACGCGGGCGGCCAGCCCGAGGCTGAAGGGCCAGTACTCACGTGCGGGTGGCTGGGATATGTGTCCCGGTACCTGAGTCCGGGGTTCGGTATGCGGGCCCAGCAGCTGCTTCTGCATGTACACGGGGCCCAGCTTACAACCCCGAGCCCAGGTGTATGGGTCCCGGGACTGTTTTAACATCGCCAGGTACGCGGGGGTCCCCCAGGTACGCGGGTCCCAGGTACGAGACTGGACCCAGGTAAGCGCCTCCATCACAGGTACGTGGGTCCCAGGTATGCGGGTCCCAGGTACGCGGGTCCCAGGTGTATGTGTCCCTGCAATTTTGTTCAGACTAAGTCTGAATGACAATAAAAAGGCTATCTATCTATCTATCTAGATCCCAGGTATGCGGGTCCCAGGTGTATGTGTCCCAGGTACGTGGATCCCAGGTGTATGTGTCCCAGGTACGCGGGTCCCAGGTACGCGGGTCCCAGGTACGCGGGTCCCAGGTACGCGGGTCCCAGGTGTATGTGTCCCAGGTACGCGGGTTCCAGGTACGCGGGTTCCAGCAGGAATAGAAGCCTTCCACTCAATCACTGTAAAATTGCAGGCAGTTCTCCACAAAGCCACCTGCAAACTGTAGGCAAGAGCAAGCTTCAAGCTTGGTTTGGGGTGGCTGTCAGTATCGGTTTTACCAACCTGATCAACGTTTAGTCGAAGAGGCATCAATGTAATGCGCAGGCAACACTCCTGAGGCATCCGAGCCGAGTCTGGACTCACGTGCAAAGCCTTAATAGTCAGCTGGAAAACAATGGCCAAAGGTGAACTGAAATAAACAATTATAAGGAGGTGAATAGGTGGTAAAACTCAGCAGGTGAGGCAACATCTATGGAGCGAAGGAATAGTTGACTTTTCGGGAAGAGACCCAAAACGTCACCTATTCCTTCGCTCCATAGACGCTGCCTCACCTGCTGAGTTTCTCCAGCATTTTTGTCTACCTTCGATTTTTCCAGCATCTGCAGTTCTTTCTTGAACATGTGGTAAAATTACTGGTGCTCCCTTGAGTTTAAACAATTGACTGATCTGAGCTTGGTAATTTAAAAATTGATAATACTTCAGTCGGGTTGATATTTTCTTTGATTATGGAGGGATCCAGAACAAAGGAGGGGAGTTAGAAAAGGAGGCAGGTGGCTCAGCTGTGCCGTCAGGAAGCTGGTACATAATGCCCCTGAATGCAGTTTCTCTACCCTGCTTCCAGCACCTAAACTTTGTGATTCCCAGTCTCAAAAGCTTCAATTAACACCAATCTTTGCTGTTTACTGAGGGAAGAGAACTCCAGATTTCTGAAGTCTGAAGAAGGGTCTTGACCCGAAAGGTCGCCTATTCCTTCGCTCCATAGATGCTGCCTCACCCGCTGAGTTTCTCCAGCATTTTTGTCTTTCAAGAATTCTATTATTCTTTCTCTGAAATAGTGCTTGCTGTTTGTATAGTCTGGCCTGCTGGACATATCCCTGCTGCAACATGCCCAGATAGAACACAGAACAGTACAGCACAGGAACAGGCCCTTCGGCCCACAAGGTCTGTGCTGACATTGTGACGCCAAGTTAAATTCATCTCCTCTGCACAGAATCCATATCCCTCCATTTCATACACATATGTGCCTGTCTAAAAGCCTCTTAAACGCCACTATCTTATCTGCCTCCACCACCACCCCTGGCAGCGCGTTCCAGGCACCCACCTGATCCACACATATCCTTCAAACTTTGCCCCTCTCACCTTGAAGACATGTCCACTACTCTACGACATGTCCACCCTGGGAACAGGTTTCTGACTGTCTACCCTATCTATGCTTCTGGTTTTATAAACTTCTAACAGGTTTCCCCTCAACCTCCGACACACCAGGGAAAACAGTTTGAGCTTTCTTTGTTGCTAATACCCTCTAACCCAGGCGGTATTCCGGTAAACCTCTTCTGCACCATCTCCAAAGCCAGCGCATCCTTCCTGTGGCAGGTCAATGTAGTCTCAGTCTGCAATCTCATCTTCAAGAGCAATAGTTCTTTCATTTAATATAGTGCTCAGAATGAAATGCAGTATATTCCACATACTGAATTTTATTGCTGCTTTTAGTACTATTGAGATAAACATATTGTTTCTCTCCACAATATTGCACAATTGACAATAGGTGCAGGAGTAGGCCATTCGGCCCTTCGAGCCAGCACCGCCATTCAATGCGATCATGGCTGATCATCCCCAATCAGTACCCCGTTCCTGCCTTCTCTCCATATCCCCTGACTCCGTTATCTTTAACAACCATATCTAGCTCTCTTGAAAGTATCCAGAGAACTGGCCTCCACCGCTCTCTGAGGCAGAGAATTCCACAGACTTTAGATCCCTCCCAATGTCCATTCAAATGAGCAGGTCCACAAGGCCAGCCTCACCATGTTGGAGTGCGCTTTCCTTGGTAACTCTTTGCTGGAGTACAGGTACAGGAACTTGTTCATCTGTGACGATGCAAGGCGGTCTCGGATCTCAAGGTCCTGGACTATGAAGACCTGCCGTGAGGTGGGACGCTCTGCCGAAACTGGATCCGCACTGTAGCCTGTCTGAGGATAAACCTCATGCTGAAATTTCACCTTTGGGGGAAAAGGAGACATACTATGAGATTTACTATGACATGTCAGCAGCTTGTGTTTTACTCAGGATTCCTGCATTCTTGTGTCTTGGACATACCATGAGATGCTTCCTTCAGGCTTATTCTTTCTTATTCTACGTCATTGCTTAGCGATGTGATAAATGACACGGCGCCATTTTTCCATATAGAGAAAACAATCCAGAAACCAAAGTACTATAACATAGCGTCATAGAGTGATACTGTGTGGAAACAGGCCCTTCCGCCCAACTGGCCAACATGTCCCAGCTACTCTAGTCCCACCTGCCTGCACTTGGTCCATATCCCTCCAAACCTGTCCTATCCATGTACCTGTCCAAACGTTGGGATAGTTCCAGCCTCAACTACCTCATCTGACAGGAACATGGATATGAGAGAGAGGGATATGGGCCAAACATGGGCAAATGGAACTAGCTTAGATGGGGCATCTTAGTTGGCATGGAGGAGTTAGGCCGACGACACTCTTCCTGTGTTGCATGACTCTATGACTCTAAAAAGGCAACATTTGAAGGATATGTGTGGATCAGACCTTCTAGCCAAAGAAGAGATGACTCTCTTTAGTTTTGATGTTAAATGTGCTGAACTAATATAAGACAGCAACTGACAAAGGTTGATTTTATCTTAAACAGCGTATGAGGATGGTGGGCAAATTAGGGTGGCATGTGGCAGAGTTGCTGCCTTACAGCGCCAGAGATCTGGGTTTGATTCCAACCTTGGATGCTGTCTGTACGGACTTTGTACGTTCTCTCTGTGACCACATGGGCTTCCTCAAGATGCTTCAATTTCCTCTCACATCCCAAGGACGTGTAGGTTTGTAGGTTAAATGTGTAGGATGTAGATCTGGTCTAACATAGAACTAGTGTATAGGTGATTGATGGTCGGCATGGACTCAGTGGGCTGAAGGGCCCGTTTCCACCCTGTATCTCTAAACTAAACTCAGATCAGACTCACCTCACACACTGTTTGGATCTGCTTTGAGCACTCTGTCTAAGTTCTGCTAACTGAGATACACAAGGAACCTTGAAAGGCCAGGACTAGTAGGAGAAAGGCCAGTCTCAGGCTGGAAAAGATGTCTGACACTCTCATGGAAATGTGGAATTCATTTTAAAATGTCATGATTATTGGCATTGGCATGTCGGAGAAATGTGTTAAAACATTACAAAAATATGTAAATATTACTCGATTTATAACCAGTAAGATTTTCCTCACATAAAGATTTAGCAATACATGGAACAGGTTCATAGATAATATATTATAGAGTCATAGAGTGATACAATGTGGAAACAGGCCCGTTGGTCAACTTGCCCACACCGGCCAACATGTTCCAGCTACACTAGTCCCACCTGCCCATGTTTGGTCCATATCCCTCCAAACCTGTCCTATCCATGTACCTGTCTAACTGTTTGTTAAACGTTGGGATAGTCCCAACCACAACTACCTCCTCTGGCAGCTTGTTCCATACACCCACCACCCTTTGTGTGAAAATGCTGGTTGTAAATTAACTGTATGCCTGTTTATAGGCCCGTTAAGGTGCAGCAAGTAGAGGCAAGGAACGTGCCATACCAGCACGTAACGTCACAGCAACAAACACTGGACTGGGTAAAACAGATAGAGACAAGTGGGATGTTGTAAAAGATGCCATGGAAAAAAAATACCATATCGAATTGTGAAATGATAATCGTTAATAAATAAATAAGGACTGTAAATATAAGGTAAATCGTATAATACAAGGGGGGCCTGCTGGAAGAGACTGTCCATATTTGAGTGTTTGACTCTGACAGGAGGGAATGCTGGGTGTGGGAGAGCTGTGCCAGCGTGCGCAAGGAGAAGGGAGAGCAGGTAAAGCAGGCGTTTATTCTCACCTTACTGAACTGAATCTCCATCAGGATGTCGTGGTTCCTCCCGGGACCACCCTGAGTGCGTCGGGCCGAACGGCCGTGTCGCGCAGAAGGCTGAGATGGAGAGCTTTGGGAAGAGCTCGAGGCAGGCCGAGTGCTACGACGAAAAACCCCAAAAAAATAAATTATTATGTGTAGGAAGGAACTGCAGATGCTGGTTTAAACTGAAGAACGACACAAAATGCTGGAGTAGCTCAGCGGGACAGGCAGCATCTCTAGAGAGAAGGAATGGGTGACGTTTCGGATCGAGACTCTACTTCAGACTGAAGTCAGGGGACAGGGAGATGCATAGATAAGGACGTGTAAGGTGTGAAAACGGGACAAAGGGGATGAGATCAATGCAAATGTAAAAAATAGATCATTGTTAGCTGGGAGAAGTTAACAAAGCAAATAGAGATAAAATATAGCCGCAGACAGTGAGACTGGTCAGCCAACTGAGAATGGGGAGGGATGGAGAGAGAGAGAGAGAGAGAGAGAGGGAAAGCAAGGGTTACTTGAAGTTAGGGTAATGACCCAAAATGAATTGTTACTCTACATCATGCATAAGAAGGAACTGCATGATGTAAACGGAAGAGACACACAAAGAGCTGGAGTAACTCAGTGGGACAGGCAGCATCTCTGGAGAGAAAGAATGGGTGACGTTTCGGGTCAGTAATTCTGTTACTGACAGATTTAGCTAAATACAAGCACTATATGGTTACCTTGTATTATGATTATAAATGTATTGTATTATTGATTATTATTACCCCCACTACAATAAGTCCCGACGTGAAACGTCACCTCTCCGTGTTCTCCGTGCTGTCTGACCCACTGAGTTACTCCAGCACTTTGTATCTCTGTTGCATGATTACAACTGCATTCTGGATTTGTCAGTGTGGTGAAGAATGAATAGATATGGGCATGCCACAAATGTTTAAGGATTCATTACATTCAAATACAGTGGCCTCAGTGGTCTCGGTGATAGTTACCAACAAGTTGAACAAGCTGACCGACAATGATGGTGGTGGGAAACTCACGGTATGCTTTTAACAGGGGAGCGTACAGTGACAGCTGATCCAAAGTCCCTTCCTCCATACAGATGCCACACAAC
The DNA here is from genome assembly GCF_028641065.1 of Leucoraja erinaceus. Classification (NCBI taxonomy): domain Eukaryota; kingdom Metazoa; phylum Chordata; class Chondrichthyes; order Rajiformes; family Rajidae; genus Leucoraja; species Leucoraja erinaceus. The sequence goes on from NC_073385.1 coordinate 20,295,777, forward strand.
AGAGATCTCCTTCACCACGTATCGGATCTCTGGGACCGGAAGGTGCAGCGGTGCCTTGCTTTTGTCCACCTTCTTGACTGGCGATGTGAAGTGTTCATCTTTGATGAGGATGGGCCCGGTGACCAGCATCTTCACCACGGGCTCCGTCTCTCTCTTCTGGGAAAGACAGGTGACAGGAACATCAGATATTACTACTGGTTGGACCCCGGGGCAACTCACGCAAGGGAACATCTGCGCCTGCCGTTCCTCTCCGCCACACGTTCACGGGAATATTACCAACTCTTTATCGAAGAAATCCCTTTGAAATGGCAGTGTGGGAGCGCGAGTGGGACGGACTTTGGAAATGGCACCAAAACATGGCGGAGCCCGCATGTGTAAATATGCAAAGATTACTTCACTCTGCAGATGACGATTACCGCACCATTGAACCGTTGACATATAGTGACCAGGTGGATGGAAGCGGTTGAAGAAGGCAGTTCACAATTACTTCTCCAGGGTCAAGAGAGAAGTTTGCCAGCCTTGTTAGGGACTTCAAGAATAAAATATTAAAAATAAATAATAAATTGAGAAAGAAATTGTGCAGCACGTCAACCAAACACCACCACTAAAACCGTTGACCTTTATAACAAGAGGAGTCGAGTATAGGACCAAAGAGGTCCTTCTGCAGCTGTACAGGGCCCTAGTAAGACCACAGCTGGATTATTGTGTGCAGTTTTGGTCCCCTAATTTGAGGAAGGACATTCTTGCTATTGAGGGAGTGCAGTGTAGGTTCACCAGGTTAATTCCAGGGATGGCGGGACTGTCATATGCTGAGATAATGGAGCGGCTGGGCTTGTACACTCTGGAGTTTTGAAGGATGAGAGGAGAATCTTATTGAAACATATAAGATTATTAAGGGTTTGGACTCGCTAGAGGCAGGGAACATGTTCCCGATGTTGGGGGAGTCCAGAACCAGGGGCCACAGTTTAAGGATAAGGGGTAAGTTATTTAGAACGGAGACGAAGAAACACTTTCTCACAGAGAGTTGTGAGTCTGTGGAATTCTCTGCCTCAGAGGGCGGTGGAGGCCGGGTTCTCTGGATACTTTCAAGAGAGAGCTAGATAGGGCTCTTAAAGATAGCGGAGTCAGGGAATATGGGGAGATGGCAGGAACGGGGTACTGATTGGGGATGATCAGCCATGATCACAGTGAATGGCAGTGCTGGCTCGAAGGGCCGAATGGCCTACTCCTGCACCTATTGTCTATTGTGATCCCTGAGCAAGGTCCTTATGCAAGTGACATTAAGGGGGAATTCTACTGTTCCTTGGATAATCTTCCAGTACTGCCTCTCTCCACTAATTCCCCTCACCTTCCATCCTTGCTAGAATGTGCTCCACAGATCCTGGGGGAACTATTCAGCTTCTTGCACAATTCGACGAGACCAAGGCAGGTGCCCCAACTCAGCAATCACGCCTGAGTGTTGTCTAGTTATGGTCAGTTTTATAGTTTTAGTGATACAGCACTGAAACTGGCCCTTCAGCTCGACGAGTCCATACAGACGATATCAATTATCCATTCACACTAGCTGTATGTCATCCCACTTTCTCATCCACTCCCTACACACCAGGGGGAATTTTACAAAGTCCAATTAACCTACAAACCTACATGTCTTTGGGACCTGGAGGGAAACCGGAGCACCTGGAGGAAAACCACCCGGTCACAGGGAGAACATGCAAACTCCACGAATACAGCGCCCGAGGTCAGGCTTTGAACCTGGGTCTCTGGCACTGTGAGGCAGCTGCTCTACCAGCTACACCACTGTGTTACAGTTTGCTCGAGTCTGTTACAAAATTTAAACCCATGATTTTTTGAGCCATTTAGCTCTGAGCAGTGATCAGAGATAGACATTGGGATTTGCTGAGTGGTTAGACGAGGATTTTGCCAACGTCCTCCAGTATCTGACCCGGGCCGTACGGTGGCTCCCTGACTTCACCACTCACCGTGACGGGCAGCTTTGGTGCCTCCAGGATGCAGAAGTCCTCACTCTCGGGCTGCTCGCTGGGTCGGGAGGTGTAGGCGGCACGCTGCTCAGAAAGGACCATGGTGGAACTTGGGCTCTGCTCCTGCGATGAGCCTCCACTCTCGTCGGGGAAGAGGAACAGATCAGACCGTGCGGGCTCTCCTTCCTGAACCAGCTCCCTGTAGATCCCTGAAGACAAAACGTCGATGAAAGGTGTAGGAAGGAACTGCGGGTGCTGGTTTACACCGAAAATAAGACACAAAAACCTGGAGTAACTCAAGGTGACAGACAGCATCTCTGGAGAAAAGGAAGACAGCATCTTCTACAGAGATGTTGTCCGACTGAGTTACTCCAGCTTTTTGTGTCTATCTTTGCAGATGAAAACCGACTGCTGTCACCTGCCATGGGTGCACAGCGACGAACAAGCCTGAGAAATCCTTGGTCAGATCAAGAGCAAATAACTGGGTGTTCCATGGTTTCAGAGAGTCCTGACCAAGAGGCACTAATGGCCTGCATGAGTCGGCACTACATCCATTGCTTGGGCAGCATCTAATTGGAGTTGTGAATGGAACAACTTGCACAGGTAACCAGTGGCATTGCCCATGAACAGACTCAATCCTGGCATGTGATGAAGCAAAGGGTTTTGATGACGCAACTGTATTCGTTGGTCTGGGGCCCGTTCTCAGAGGAATGACCTGGGGTTCTGCACGCCGCTCGCTCTCCCTCAGCCACCACCTGTTTCTATGTCAGTCGGGTACCACTCCTGTCAATTCATGCCCACTACCTTCATTTTGCACGGTCTTCTCCAGCCCGTTTGGGTAGTTCTTGGATGGCCTATAGATATCTGAACACCACTTGCCGGGCTTTTACCCATATTCCTTGATAATGTCTCCTCAAAATATCTTTGAAGATTAATCTTGAATATTAGTGTTCAACTTGCAAGTTTCCACTCCTGCAGGCGTGAGCAAGTGGGGAGGGCAAATGACCAAGGGGCATAAAGGTTAACGGCAAGAGCAGGCGTCATGAGGCAGGAGCTGGGAGAGTGAGTTGTGAGCAGCTGACAAGTGGGAGGTGAAGAGCAGCTGCTCCGAGTTCAGGAGTGGCATGTTCCAGGAAGAAAGGACAGGGAAAGCGAGGCCAGGAATGTCCTCCCGCCTGACGTCCCGGCTCCGTTCACTCACCGTTTGATTGGTGCGGAGCAGGTGGGGGAGGAGGGGACGAGGGCCGGATGTCCATCTCCTCCATGGCGTCGATCATCAGGTCCCGCAGGATCTTCTGCTCAGCCTCGGCGAGGCCCGAGGGTCTGCAGGGCGTGCTGTCACCCGATCCAGCCTGGGCAACAAGGAGACAGTTACACCCGGCTAACGCCCGCCAATGCTCTACAGACCGTCACCCGGTCCAGCCCGGGTGAACACAACACAGTTACACCAGGCTAACGCCCAGCAATGCTCTACGGCAGGGGTTGCCAACCTTTTTCGTCCCATTTACCCCAGGCAACTTTAATATAACAATATTTGATATAACAATATCTGAAGAAGGGTTTTGGTCCGAAACGTTGCCTATTTCCTTCGCTCCATAGATGCTGCTGCACCCGCTGAGTTTCCCCAGCTTTTGTGTGTACCTTTAATATAACAATGTTCTTTCACTTATTTATGAACAACTAATGATGAACAGATACCGGTATACCAGAACCAAACACAGTCAGTCAATGAGAAAAAATATGTACACATCCACAATCAACTAATTTACCCCCTGGGTAGGCGGAACTTGCCCCCTGAGGGTCAATTTACCCCAGGTTGGGAACCCTTGCTCTATGGACTGTCACCCTGTTGATCCAGCCTGGGTAACAAGGAGACAGTTACAACCAGACCTCCAGGCTAAAGTCTGACAATGCTCTAGGGACTGGCATTAGATGCGCTGAGTGCAGCAAAACTATCAACTAACCTTTGACTAAAGGTTTAAATGATGTGCACACTGAGGGCTCCCTCTCCTCATGACACCTGAAGATTGTCTCATGCAACGTTTTTTTACTTAACATCCGAGTACCTCTGGCAAGGCCTGGATTAGGGGGCTATTGGGTCTGAAGAAGCGTCTCGACCCGAAACGTCACCTATTCTTTTTCTCCAGAGATGCTGCCTGACCCGCTGCGTTACTCCAGCTTTTTGTGTCTGTCTGAAGTAGGGGGCGTTAGCTACAAGGGATTGTTTTCTCAGAGCATCGGAGGCTGAGAGGAGACCTGATGTGCGGGACAAGCCTTTTTTTTTTTTTACACAGAGACTGGTCAGTGTCTGGAGCACAGTTGCCGAATGGGAATAACTCCTATGCTTTCCAGTAGTTTCCCTATCACTGATGCGAGGATCACGGGTCTATAATTTCCTAATTATCTCTGCTATCTTCTGATACAAAACAACAGTAATGTCCACCCTCCATTCCTCCGGGACCTCCATTCATCAAGGTCCCTGCAATCTCCTATCTTGCCTCTCCCAATAACGTGCCTCTCACATCCAATCACTCCTTGGAGATTTATCCAACTTAATATATATTATCCCATTTTCTCATCCACTCTCTAAAAACTAGGGGTCATTTACAGAAGGCCGATCAAATCCACACCACTTTGAGATGTGGGAGGAAATCGGATCACCTGGAGGAAACCCACGTGGTCACAGGTGAACATGCAAACTCCACACAGACAGCATCCGAGGCCAGGATGGGAGCCAGGTGTGTGGCACGGTGAGGGAGCAGCACTACCCATTGCGCCACCGTACCATTGCTATAGATGCAGTGTATTCATTTACTACCCTCAGTCTGAAGAAAGGTTTTGGCCCGAAACGTTGCCTATTTCCTTAGCTCCATAGATACTGCTGCACCCTCTGAGTTCCTCCAGCATTTTTGTCTACCTTCGATTTTCCAGCATCTGCAGTTCCTTCTTGAACATTCATTTACTACCTCTCCTTTATCCTCTGACCCCTAACACAGCCCCTCATTTATTCTTCAGCAGTGTTATCTTCTCAATGGCCAAAAACTGGAAGAGGTGAGAACGGTCGGGATTATTTCCCATTTCACGAGGACTCAGACTGTGACTGGCATCAATACTGGGGTGTGTTGACCAAGCCTGCCCGATCCCAGCAATGCCCCACCGTAGACCCAGACCCAAACGTTTCTTTGGTTACCCGGCTACTTGGCGCTGGTGCTCCAGGGCTTGCTTGGAATTTGCAGGGTGGATGCAGGTCTCCGTAACTAGCCACGTACTGGATAAGGTTCATGAGGGCAGCACAAGAGTCAGAGCAGGTGCGGACATGGATGACGTCGCTGGAGCAGCGCAGCTCGAACCGAGGCTGCAACTGGACAGAGAAGCAAAGGTCAGTGGAGCCACCCGAGCTGCAGGTCACACGGGGCAAAGTTCACGGGGATAAACGTCGCTCACCCTCTCTCCCTCCGCTGTCGGCTTTGACGCAGTTATGCGGAACTCCAGCAACCCCATGTCCAGCACTCGCACGTAATCTGCAATAAACAGTCAATACAAGGGAAGTAGCGAGTGGCATCAACCGGAAACAGGCCCTTTAGCCCACTGAGTCCGCAACCCATGCTGGTCCTAGGAGAAGGTACAAACTCCGTACATACAAGCATCCGTAATCAGGATCGAACCAGGGTCTCTTGGACTGTACGCGCTGTCAGGCAGCGACTCTACCACTGCAACGAAATTTCGTTCAGACCGAAAGGTCTGAATGACAAATAAAGGAATCTAATCTAATCTAAATCTGCTCCACCGCCCCATGGACACCAATTTGTCAAAAAGCTTCCTTTTGTTCAGCAAAGTCCACTGATGCTAACAACTACATAGACTCTACCTATATAAGAAATTACAATAAACAATAGGTGCAGGAGTTAGCCATTCGGCCCATCAAGCCAGCACCGCCATTCAATGTGATCATGGCTGATCATCCCCAATCAGTACCCCGTTCCTGCCTTCTCCCCATATCCCGACTCCACTATCTTTAAGAGCCCTATCTAGCTCTCTCTTGAAAGTATCCAGCGAACCGGCCTCCGAGAATTCCACACTCACATCACTGTGTGAAAAAGTGTGTTTCCTCATCTTCGTTCTAAATGACTTACCCCTTATTCTTAATTACCTATTACCTAAAAAGCTTTTTACTGTAACCTCGTTACACGTGACAATAAACTAAATTGACTATACATCCACAAATCCCTGCTCAGAGGAATACTTGGATTGTTTTCTCTGGAATGTCGGGGGCTGAGGGGAGACCTGAAACAAGTATGTAAAATGATGATGGGCACAGACAGGGGAAACACAGTGGAAATGTCAAGAAATAGAGGGCATAATATTAAGGTCCGAGGGAAAGGTTTAAAGGAGATATGCAGAGCAAGATTTAAAAACAGAATGGTGGGTACCTGGAACGAGCTGCCAGGAATGGGGACCATAGACAATAGGTGCAGGAGTAGGCCATTCGGTCCTTTGAGCCAGCAAATGGTGGTGGAGGCAGCGATGATAATGGTGTTGCAGAGGTTTTAGATGCCAATCACAGGGGGAGCAGTTATCCAGGACACACACCCCGCTCTTTAAATGAATACTTAAAGATCTCACCTTTCTTTAAATTCACCACGGCATTATGACATTTCTCAGACAAGTACAACGCAGCATCGTCAATGATAATTCTGGAAGATGAAGGAGATTGATTATTGGAACAGTCAGTGGGTGTGAAACACAACGGATGGACGGTCTGATTGAGAGGAGCGGAGACGGTACCTGAGTGTGGAGCAGTACTTGTCCAGCACAATGTTACTGGATATCGTGAAGGTTTCCACAGTCACTACTGCACGAACTGGTAAATATAGCGGCCTGGAATACAGTGAAAGAAATTATCAGCATCCAACTCATCTTCTATATAAGAGGAATCGAATATACTGTAGGAGCAAAGAGGTCCTTCTGCAGTTGTACAGAGCCCTAGTGAGACCACACTTGGAGTATTGTGTACAGTTTTGGTCCCCTAATTTGAGGAAGGACATTCTTGCTATTGAAGCAGTGTTGCGTAGGCTTACAAGGTTAATTCCCGGGATGCCGCGACTGTCATATGCTGAGAGAATGGAGCGGCTGGGCTTGTACACTCCGGAGTTTAGAAGGATGAGAGGGGATCGCATTGAAACATATAAGATTGTTAAGGGTTTGGACACGCTAGAGATTTGATTTGAGAATTAAGGGACAGAAGTTTAGGGGTAACATGAGGGGGAACATCTTTACTCAGAGAGTGGTAGATGTGTGGAATGAGCTTCCAGTGAAGGTGGTGGAGGCAGGTTCGATTTTATCATTTAAAAATAAATTGGATAGGTAGATGGATGGGAAAGGAATGGAGGGTTATGGTCTGAGTGCAGGTAGATGGGACTAGGTGAGAGTAAGTGTTCGGCACGGACTAGAATGGCCGAGATGGCCTGTTTCCGTGCTGTAATTGTTATATGGTTATATAGAGGCAGGAAACATGCTCCCGTTCACAGACATACGTCCTGGCCCCTATGCAGAACAAGGTTGCCAACTCTTGAAATACAGGTTTGTAGGTTAATTCTTGCTATTGAGGGAGTGCAGCACAGATTTATAAGGTTAATTCCCAGGATGGCGGGACTGTCATATGCTGAGAGAATGGAGCAGCTGGGCTTGTACACTCTGGTGTTTAGAAGGATGAGAGGGTATCTCATTGAAACATATAAGATTGTTAAGGGCTTGGACACGCTAGAGGCAGGAAACATGTTCCCGATGTTGGGGGAGTCCAGAACCAAAGGCCACAGTTTAAGAATAAGGGGTAAGCCATTTAGAACGGAGACGAGGAAACACTTTTTTTCACAGTGAGTGGTAAGTCTGTGGAATACTCTGTGGAGGCCGGTTCTCTGGATGCTTTCAAGAGAGAGCTAGATAGGGCTCATAAAAATAGCGGAGTCAGGGGATATGGGGAGAAGGCAGGAAAGGGGTACTGATTGGGGTTGATCAGCATTGATTACATTGAATGGCAGTGCTGGCTTGAAGGGCCGAATGGCCTACTCCTGCACCTATTGTCTATAAGTGTGTGTGTACGTTTCTGCCTTCCACAGACGTTTAAAACCATGCCCAGCATCAATCTCTACCATTTCAACTAATGTCAGTAACATGGAACTGCAGATGCTGGATTCTGGAGCAAAACACAAAGTGCTGGAGGAACTAAGTGGGTCATTTTCTGGTGGGAATGTACAAATTACAAATTATGTTTGGAAATACACAATGCTCCAGGTGGGGTCTCACTAGGGCCCTGTACAACTGCAGGAGGACCTCTTTGCTCCTATACTCAAACCCTCTTGTTATGAAGGCCAACATGCCATTCGCTTTCTTCACTGCCTGCTGTACCTGATCTCATTGAAACATATAAGATTATTAAGTCAATATCGTCTATTGTCTATTGATTGTGCTTTTGATTTTTACTGAAGTGTATGTAAAAAGGGATTTCACTGTTGCTCGGTACAAGTAACAATAAAGTCCCATTGAGTGTCACAAGAGACCAATGTTGAGGTTTGCACTGCATTTTGAATGACAAAACTGTGAACTACAATCCAAACTCTGAGCTGCATTTTAATTGATTTTGCATTATATTGTTTTTTTTTAATTTATTGAGCCTCTTACGTTTGTTTGTTTATTATATAATCTACTATGTTTCCAACGTGTTGTCTTGCTGCTGCAGGTAAGTTTCATACTTCCATATTGGGACGCAAGACAATACAATACTTGGTTTTGCCATGTCATACATCAAGCAGATCATCACATCTAAAAACAATCAAGATGTTCCTACTCGCCTGTAGTCCAAGCCACAGCTCCAGAGGTGCAAGTGGAAGGTGGTTGCGTTTGCCGGGCGAGCGTAGCCCAACACAGGCTCCTCCGCAATGTTGAGGAAATCCAGGATCTGCAGGGATGTCAAGCAAGTAACGTCCAACAGCAGCAGCCAACAAGCTTTCAACACAATTCAAATGTAGAAAAAAACGACAAAGTGCTGGTGTGTTTACGTAACTATTTAGGTATGTGAAGAGGAAATTGTTAAGACCAAAGTTGGACCCTTGAAGACTGAAAAAGGTGAATTTATTATGGGGAACAAGGAAATGGCAGATGAATGGAACAGGTACTTTGGATCCGTCTTCACTAAGGAGGACACAAACAATCTTCCTGATGTACTAGTGGCCAGAGGATCTGGAGTGCGGGAGGAATTGAAGGAAATCCACATTAGGCAGGAAATGGTGTTGGGTAGAAATGGTGATGGGACTGAAGGCTGATAAATCCCCAGGGCCTGATGGTCTGCATCCCAGGGTACTTAAAGAAGTGGCTCTAGAAATCCTGGACACATTGGTGATCATTTTCCAATGTTCTATAGATTCGGGATCAGTTCCTGTGGATTGGAGGGTAGCTAATGTTATCCCACTTTTTAAGAAAGGCGGGAGAGAGAAAACAGGGAATTATAGACCAGTTAGCCTGACATCAGTGGTGGGGAAGATGCTGGAGTCAATTATAAAAATGAAATAGTGGCACATTTGAATAACCGGATCGGTCCGAGTCAGCATGGATTTATGAAGGGGAAATCATGCTTGACTAATCTTTTTTGAGGATGTAACTAGGAAAATGGACAAGGGAGAGCCAGTGGATGTAGTATACCTGGACTTTCAGAAAGCATTTTATAAGGTCCCACATAGGAGGTTAGTGGGCAAAATTAGAGCACATGGAATTGGGAGTAGAGTGCTGACATGGATAGAAAATTGTTTGGCAGACAGGAAACAAAGAGTAGGGATTAATGGGTCCCTTTCCGAATGGCAGGCAGTGACTAGTAGGGTACCGCAAGGCTCGGTGCTGGGACCGCAGCTATTTACAATATACATCAATGATTTAGATGAAGGGATTCAAAGTAACATTAGCAAATTTGCAGGTAGACAAAAATGCTGGAGAAACTTAGTGGGTGAGGCAGCATCTATGGAGCGAAGGAATGGGTGATGTTTCGGGTCGAAACTCTTCTTCTGACTCAATCTTCTGGAATCTTTAGCAAATTTGCAGATGACACAAAGCTGGGTGGCAGTGTAAACTGTGAGGAGGATGCTATGAGGATGCAGGATGACTTGGACAGGTTGGGTGAGTGGGAAGATGCATGGCAGATGCAGTTTAATGTGGATAAATGTGAGGTTATCGACTTTGGTCACAAAAACAGGAAGGCAGATTACTATCTAAATGGCGTCAAATTGGGAAAAGGGGAAGTACAACGGGATCTAGGGGTCCTTGTTCATCAGTCAATGAAAGTAAGCATGCAGGTACAGCAGGTAGTGAAGAAAGTGAATGGCATGTTGGCTTTCATAACAAGGGGAGCAAAGAGGCTCTTCTGCAGTTGTACAGGGCCCTAGTATTGTGTGCAGTTTTGGTCCCCTAATTTGAGGAACAACATTCTTGCTATTGAGGGAGTGCAGCGTAAGTTTTGCAAGGTTAATTCCTGGGATGTCGGGACTGTCATATGCTGAGAGAATGGAGCGGCTGGGCTTGTATTCTCTGGAATTTAGAAGGATCTTATTGAAACATATAAGATTATTAAGGGTATGGACATGCTAGAGGCAGGTAACATGTTTCCGATGTTGGGGGAGTCCAGAACCAGGGGCTATAGTTTAAGAATAAGGGGTAAGCCATGTAGAATGGAGATGAGGAAACACGTTTTCACAGACAGTTGTGAGTCTATAGAATACTCTGCCTCAGAGGGCGGTGGTGGCCGGTTCTCTGGATACTTTCAAGAGAGAGCTAGATAGGGCTCTTAAAGATAGCGGAGTCAGGGGATATGGGGAGAAGGCAGGAACGGGATACTGATTGGGGATGATCAGCCACGATCAGAACTCCACGACGACCATCAATCACCTGCACACTAGTTCTATGTTACTGCACTTTCACATATCACACACTAGGGGTAATTTACAGAGGGCCAATCAACCTACAAACATAGAAAATAGGTAGGTGCAGGAGTAGGCCATTCGGCCCTTCGAGCCTGCACCGCCATTCAATATGATCATGGCTGATCATCCAACTCAGTATCCTGTACCTGCCTTCTCTCTATACCCCCTGATCCTTTTAGCCACAAGGGCCACATCTAACTCCCTCTGAAATTTAGCCAATGAACTGGCCTCAACTACCTTCTGTGGCAGAGAATTCCAGAGATACACCACTCTCTGTGTGAAAAATGTTTTCCTCATCTCAGTCCTAAAAGATTTCCCCCTTTTCCTTAAAGTGTGACCCCTTGTTCTGGACTTCCCCAACATCGGGAACAATCTTCCTGCATCTAGCCTGTCCAACCCCTTAAGAATTTTGTAAGTTTCTATAAGATCCCCCCTCAATCTTCTAAATTCTAGCGAGTACAAGCCGAATCTATCCAGTCTTTCTTCATATGAAAGTCCTGACATCCAGGAATCAGTCTGGTGAACCTTCTCTGTACTCCCTCTATGGCAAGAATGTCTTTCCTCAGATTAGGAGACCAAAACTGTACGCAATACTCCAGGTGTGGTCTCAACTGCAGTAGAACCTCCCTGCTCCTATACTCAAATCCTTTTGCTATGAATGCTAACATACCATTCACTTTCTTCACTGTCTGCTGCACCTGCATGCCTACTTTCAATGACTGGTGTGCCATGACACCCAGGTCTTGTTGCATCTCCCCCTTTCCTAATCGGCCACCATTCAGATTTTAGTCTACTTTCCTGTTCTTGCCACCAAAGTGGATAACCTCACATTTATCCACATTATACTGCATCTGCCATAAATATGCCCACTCACCCAGCCTATCCAAGTCACCTTGCAGCCTCCTAGCATCCTCCTCACAGCTAACACTGCCCCACAGCTTCGTGTCATCCGCAAACGTGGAGATGTTGCATTCAATTCCCTCGTCCAAATCATTAATATATATTGTAAATAGCTGGGGCCCCAGCACTGAGCCTTGCGGTACCCCACTAGTCACTGCCTGCCATTGTGAAAAGGACCCATTTACTCCTACTCTTTGCTTCCTGTCTGCCAGCCAGTTCTCTATCCACATCAATACTGAACCCCAATACCGTGTGCTTTAAGTTTGTACACTAATCTCTTATGTGGGACCTTGTCGAAAGCCTTCTGAAAGTCCAGATATAACACATCCACTGGTTCTCCCTTATCCACTCTACTAGTTACATCCTCGAAAAATTCTATAAGATTCGTCAGACATGATTTACCTTACATAAATCCATGCTGACTTTGTCCAATGATTTCACCACTTTCCAAATGTGCTGCTATCCCATCTTTAATAACTGACTCTAGCAGTTTCCCCACTACCGACGTTAGACTAACTGGTCTGTAATTCCCCAATTTCTCTCTCCCTCCCTTTTTAAAAAGTGGGGTTACATTAGCTACCCTCCAATTCTCAGGAACTACTCCAGAATCTAAAGAGTTTTGAAAAATCACTAATGCATCCACTATTTCTGGGGCTGCTTCCTTAAGTACTCTGGGGTGCAGCCTATCTGGCCCTGGGGATTTATCGGCCTTTAATCCATTCAATTTACCTAACACCACTTCCCGGCTAACCTGGATTTCACTCAGTTCCTCCATCTCATTTGACCACCGGTCCCCTGCTATTTCCGGCAGATTATTTATGTCTTCCTTAGTGAAGACAGAACCAAAGTAGTTATTCAATTGGTCAGCCATGTCCTTGTTCCCCATGATCAATTCAAACCTGAATGTCTTTAGAATGTGGGAGGAAACCGGAGCACCTAGTGAAAACGCACGTGGTCACGGGGAGAACGTACAAACTTCGCATAGACAGCATCAGTATTCAGGATCGAACCTGTGTTTCTTGCGCTGTGAGGCAGCAACTCTTCCTTTGCACCACTGTGCCACCAGTGAGCAAACTACTCTTGTTTTCCCGTGAGCTTTGAATAGTTTGGGAACAGCTCCATCCAAGACCCGCAAACAATTGCAGCGAAATGTGGACGCAGCCCAGACCATCACACGATCCAACCTCCCTTCTATTGACTCCATTTATACCTCACGCTGACTCAGCAAGGCCAGCAGCATAATCAAGGACAAGTCACACCCTGGCCACTCCCTCTTTTCCCCTCTTCCATCAGGCAAAAAGTATAGAAGTATGAAAACGCACACCTCCAGATTCAGGGACAGTTTCTTCCCAGCTGTTATCAGGCAACTGAATCAACCTTCCACAACCAGAGAACAGTGCGGAACTACTATCTACCTCTTTGATGACCTTCAAACTATCCTTGATCGGACTTGTCTGGCTTTACCTTGCATTAAACATTATTCCCCGTATCATGTATCTATACACTGTCAATGGATTAATTGTATCATGTCTTGTCTTTCTGCTGACTGGTTAGCACACAACAAAAACAAAAGCTTTTCACTGTACCTCGGTACGCGTGACAATAAACTAAACTGAAAAAGAGGAAAATTTTAGGAAGATCATAATCTTTTTTCCGAAATAATGATAGAAGCCTTGCCATGCTACTGCTGTACAAAGCATTAGTAAGACCACATTTGGACTGCAGTTCTGGTCACTCTGTGATAGAATATATATCATTAAACTAGAAACGGTGCAAAAAGATTTATGAGGATGATACCAGGACAGGAGAGTTTGAGTTATAAGGAGGGACTAGAAAGGGAGGGTTTTAGAAAGTTGAGGTATGATCGTACACAAGTATACAAAATCACAAGGGGCATAGATAAGGCGAATTGCCTGTGTTTTCTCACTAAAATTAGTGAGGGCTTAAGTTTAAAGTGAGAAGAGAAAGATTTAAAAGGGACCCGAGGGTTATGTTTTTCCATATGGAGTGGTGCATAACTAGAACAGGCTGCCAAAGGAAGAGGTGGAAACGGGTCCAATTATGACATTTAAAACAAAGCTATGTGAATAGAAAATGTTTGGCGGGATTTGGGCCAAGCACAGGCAAGTATGGATGAGTTAGGCCGAAGGGCCTGTTTCTGTGCCGTATGTGGGTCAAATGCAGGCCAAGGGACAAGCTCAGGAAGGCAACTGGTTTGGCATCGACTCGGTGGGTCGAAAGGCTCGTTTCTGTGCTGCGCAGCCATACGTGTGTTAATCAGGCAAGTATACGTAGAGTCTAGCGATGGATACAGACACACTAAGTGAATGGGCAAGAAGTTGGCAGATGGAATACAATGTGGGAAAATATACAGTTATCCACTTGGGAAGAATGAATGAAGAAGCATTTAACAGATGTACAGATGTCTGAACTGCAAGGTAGACAAGGAGTCCCGGGAGTGGAGTTGATGCCAAGACTGGATCAGTGGTGATCTTACTGAACGGCAGAGCAGCTTGAGAGCCGACTAGTTTACTCTTACTTCATATATCCTTACACATTGGACCCACTGGTGATGGGCGAGCAGCTTACCTGCTCGTGCCAGCTTTGTCCCGGAGGCACGTTGCGGTGTTGAAGGGTGGCCCCACGCAGACCAATAGCCACGAGGATCTCCTGAAACACAGAGGGTCAGTGATCAACGTTTACATAGATACAAAGTTACTGAACCAATTTACTGTTGTGTGGTGTCTTTTTAAAATTGCTGTTTTTTTCTCCCACAAATATGTAATTTTGATTCTGTTCCATTCTGTTTTGTAGTGCACAATCCGCGAGCATTGCCACTTTTCATTTCACTGCACATCTCGTATGCGTTTGTGACAAATAAACTTGACTTGACTTGAGAACTGCAGATGCTGGAACCTTCAGCAAAACACAAGGTGCTGGAGGAACTCAGGCAGCATCTGTAGAGGGAATGAATAGGCAATGTTTTGGGGAATCACCATTCATCAGTCTGAAGAAGGGTTCCGACCCGAAAGGTCATCTATCCATTCCCTCAGATACTGCCTGACCCGTCGAGTTACTCCAGCACTTAGTGTTTTGATCAACATTTGTAGAGATTTACCCGTTGAAACAGCGACCTCATGCTTTGTCAATACATATGAGTAAACGTCCTATATGCTCAAATGTGCACGACCACTGAGCCACGTGGGTGTGTGAAGGAACAGGAGGTCCCATATGGTTTTTTAAGGAGAGGAGACAGCCGGTGTTGTGGAGAAAAGTCAGGAGGCAATTCCATTCTTTACGTTCCTGGGAGCTGAAGACAAGTTAACCAATGTCATGGCAAATGCATTGAGACACAAGGTGCAGAGTTACAGTTGTTCTGGCTTCTCAAAATACATTTATACTAAACTGTGACCGGTTCACAAATTTACAACATTGTAAGGACACTGTGTCAAATATATTTTTATCCAATTTTTTCAATGATAAAGCTGACAGCATTCCATTATCAATGATGAGTCAGCCTGGAGTAAATACTTCAGAAGGAGGGTCTGAAGGAGGGTCTCGACCCGAAACGTCATCCATTCCTTGTCTCCCGAGATGCTGCCTGTCCAGCATTTTGTGTCTACTTTGACGTAAGGAGGGTTGTTGTCTGTCCAACACTGGTAAAATGCACCTGGTTTAATTTAATAATTTAATACAGCATGGAAACAGGCCCTTCGGCCCACCATATCTATGCCGACCCATTCAGACCAGTTATAGAGTCAAAGAGTAATACTATGTGGAAACAGGCCCTTCGGACCAACTCGCCCACACCGGCCAACAATGTCCCAGCTATCCTAGTCCCACTTGCCTGCGCTTGGTCCATATCCCTCCAAACCTGTCCTATCCATGTACCTGTCCAACTGTTTCTTAAACGTTGGGATAGTCCCAACCTCAACTACCTTCTCTGGCAGCTTGTTCCATACACCCTCCACCCTCTGTGTGAAAATGCTGCCCCTCGGATTCCTATTAAATGTTATCCCACTTTCTAATCCACTCCCTACAAACAAGGGGAAATTTACAGAGGGCCAATTAACCTACAAGCCCACACGACTTTGGGATATGGGAGGAAACTGGAGCACCAGAAAGAAACCCACGTGATCACAGGGAGAACGTGCAAACACCACACACAAACAGCACACAAGGTCAAGATTGAACCTGGGTCTCTGGCGCTGTGAGGCAGCGGCTTTACCAGCTGTGCCACCTTTGTGAAGCAACAATCACAGTTTGATGAAGATGAAGGCAGCACACAAGGATAGGGAGCTCCAGCAGAGGAGCTACTGCGGAAATCCTGTGGTCAGTGACTACCTCACTTAGAACATTAAAGGATCAACAAGACTCTTCATTATGCGAATGGTATGTTAGCATTCATAGCAAAAGGATTTGAGTAAAGGAGCAGGGAGGTTCTACTGCAGTTGTACTGGGTCTTGGTGAGACCACACCTGGAGTATTGTGTACAGTTTTGGTCTCCTAATCTGAGGAAAGACATTCTTGCCATAGAGGGAGTACAGAGAAGGTTCACCAGACTGATTCCTGGAATAGCAGGACTTTCATATGAAGAAAGACTGGATAGACTCGGCTTGTACTCGCTAGAATTTAGAAGATTATGGGAGGATCTTATAGAAACTTACAAAATTCTTAAGGGGTTGGACAGGCTAGATGCAGGAAGATTGTTCCCGATGTTAGGGAACTCCAGAACAAGGGGTCACAGTTTAAGGATAAGGGGGAAATCTTTTAGGACCGAGATGAGGAAAACCTTTTTCACACAGAGAGTGGTGAATCTCTGGAATTCTCTGCCACAGAAGGAAGTTGAGGCCCGTTCATTGGCTATATTTAAGAGGGAGTTAGATGTGGCCCTTGTGGCTAAAGGGATCAGGGGGTACAGGATAATGAGTTGAATGATCAGCCATGAGCATATTGAATGGCGGTGCAGGCTCGAAGGGCCGAATGGCCTACTCCTGCACCTACTTTCTATGTTTTTATAAACAGGAACACGCACGACAGAGGATTCTGTGGAGGGGAGTTACCTTCATGTTGCTCTCGTTCATGTTGCGGTGAACCTTTACTGCGATGGACAGCATGTTGGGACTGTCTGTAGCACTTCCCACAGACGGGGCAGCCTGTTTGATCCACACCCCCTCCTCAGACTGGTAGATGGTGGGCTCCAGCCACAGGGGCCGTGCCTTGCTGGGGAGTTTCACGTCGCCTGGGGCACACACATCCTCCACCACTCCTGGAGGATCAGAGGGAAAGGACTGACATCATCTTTATAAAGTCAAGGGGAGCTTTTCCTTTTGACTACAAGATTCAATCAAAGGAATAAAGTTTTATCATGTTAGACGACAACAAAACATTTCTGAAGATAGCTGGAGTAACTCAGCGGGACAGGCAGCATTTCTGGAGGGAAGAAATGGGTGACGTTTTGGGTCGAGACTCTTCTTCAGACTGGTTAGGGATAAGGGAAAATAGAGATATAGACGATGATGTGGAGAGATACAGAACAATGAATGAAAGATATGCAAAAAAAGCAACGATGTAAAGGAAGCAGGCCTTTGTTAACTGTTTGTTGGGTGAAAATGAGAAGCTGGTGCAACATGGGTGGGGGAGGGATAGAGAGAGAGAGGGAATGCCAGGGCTACCTGAAGTGAACCCATCCCTTCTCTCCAGAGATGCTGCCTGTCTCGCTGAGTTACTCCAGCTTTTTGTGTCTACATTCGGTTTAAACCAGCATCTGCAGTTCCTTCCGACACATTTCTGATGTGGGGTGCTGCTTTGTTAGCCAGGTGGAGGGTTCTGATTATACAGCGAGGTGAACAGGTACTCCAGCCCACTGAGTGCATGGTGACAATCAAATGTCTACTAATCCCACACAAACACCAATTGCTTATTGTCCAGGCGTTTGCATCAACTCCCATTGGTGGAATGACAGATACAGGATAGAAATAATCCCCATGGCCACCGAGTCCATGCAAACTATCCATCACCCCTTCACACTAGTTCCACAGTGCCCTCCTTAATGTTTGGGACAAATACCCATCATTTATTTATTTGCCTCTGTACTCCACAATTTGAGATTTGTAATAGAAAAAAATCACATGTGGTTAAAGTACAAATTGTCAGATTTTGATAAAGGCCATATTTATACATTTTGGTTTCGCCATGTTGAAATTACAGCAGTGTTTATACATAGTCCTCCCATTTCAGGGCACCATCATGTTTGGGACACAGCAATGTCATGGAAATGAAAGCCGTCATGTTTAATATTTTGTTGCATATGATCACATGTGGATCATTTTGTTGCATGTGACCACATGTTATTTTTTTTTCTATTACAAATCTCAAATTGTGGAGTACAGAGGCAAATAAATAAATGATGGGTCTTTGTCCCGTACATTATGGAGGGCACTGTATGTTAGCCCACTTTCTCATCCACTCCCTACACACCAGAGGCAATTTACAGTGGGCCAATTATCCTACAAACCCGCATGGTTATGGGATGTGGGAGGAAACTGGAGAACCTGGAGGAATCCCACGCAGTTACAGAGAAAATGTGCAAACTCCACAGAACCCTTAACCCCAGCAAGAGTGTGTGAAAAGCGTAATTGCTCAGTAAGTTGACAGCTGGATCCCATCTGTACCTTGGTGACAGAGGGAGACTTTGTTGGTCTGGAGACAGAAGTAATGTTGGTCATCGCAGCCCTGATACTTCCCCACCGTGAACAAGCTCCCATTTTCAATCTCCAACCAAAATTCACCGTGCTTTCCAGCTAACACCCTGCTGTCTTCAGTCTGCAAGAGAACAACACATCTATTACACATGGTTCATCAGTTCAGTAGGAACAGAAATTGGCCATTCGGCCCATCAAGTCTACTCCACCATTCAATCATGGCTGATCTATCTCTCCCTCCTAACCCCATTCTCCTGCCTTCTTCTCCCCATAACCCCTAACACCCGTACTAATCAAGAATCTATCTATCTCTGCCTTAAATGGTGGCACGCCACCTACCTAAACTGTGAGAAGGGTTTCATGACACAACCTCCTTTTTAATTACATCTGTGTACTAAGTCTGGGACAGGGCGTCCGAGATGTTAATGGCCAGGATTATGAAGCTGCTAACTCTCTGCACCTCCGACCTCTCGTCACATCCCCTTTCTGCAGAAGAGGTTGACATCATGTGGCCTGGATTAGAGGCTATTAGTTATAAGGAGAGATTGGACAGGCTTGGCTTGTTTACTCTGGAACTTGAGGTTGAGGGGAGACCTGATGAAGTGACATAAAATTACGAGGGGCATCTTTATCCTTTGTCATAGGGTGGAAATGTTAAAGACTGGAGGGTATAGCTTTAAGGTAAGAGGGGCAAAGTTTAAAGATGATGTGCAGGGCAAGTTTTATATAAACACACATGGGTGGTGGGGGCAGATACGATAGTGGTGTTTAAGAGACTTTGAGATAGGCACATGGATGTGCAGGGAATGGAGGGATGTGGATCACGTGCAGGCAGAGGAGATTAGTTTATCTTGGCATCGTGTTCAGCACAGATATTGCCAAAGGGAACTAGTGTAGCTGGGACATTGTTGGCCAATGTGGGCAAGTTGGGCCGAAGGGCCTGTTTCCACACTGTACCACTCTATGACTCTATAAGGGCCTGTTGATATGCTGTAGTGTGCTGTTTGCTGTCAATGTTTAAGAAGGAACTGCAGGTGCTGGAAAATCGAAGGTAGACAAAAATACTGGAGAAACTCAGCGAGACCCGAAACGTTGCCTATTTCCTTCGCTCCATAGATGCTGCCTCACCCGCTGAGTTTCTCCAGCATTTTTGTCTACCTTTGTGTTCTGTCAATGATTAGTTCCCCGACTTTGTTGTGGTGGAGCTGGAGGTTGTTGTTACGGCACTACAAAACCAACCGTCTGAGCTCTCTCCTCCTGCACGCTGATTCATCACTACCCATGTGGGTTTAAAGACATCCAACAACTTTATGATCATTTGATTCACATGTTTATGATATTTCATTCACATTTATAAACTACAATGTTTTATTCTTAATAGTTTACTGTTCGTGGTGTTGTTACTTGCAAGCTGAGCACCAAGGCAAATTCCTTGTATGTGTACATATTTGGCCAATAAGCTTATTCGTTCATTCATTCATGAGACAGACTATTCATCTTTCAATTCCAATTACATCTGAAATTTAATTCTCAAATTACTAAAAGCCCTGTCCCACGGTACGAGTTCATTCCAAGAGCTCTCCCGAGTTTGCCCTGATTCGAACTCGGAGATTTATGGTAATGGCCGCTCGTCGGTACTCGGGGCTCTCGTGGACATTTTTCAACATGTTGAAAAATCTTCACGAGTCTCCCCATGCTTACCTGCCGTTAGCGAGTCTTCCCGAGTACCTGCCGTTAGCGTTACGAGCCGCTAAGTGATATCCCCGAGTTCCGACGTACCGGCTACGTTCATTCTCTGTGATTACCACGAGTTTATGATTTTTTTATAAACTCGGGAGAGCTCTTGGAATGAACTCGTACCGTGGGACAAGGCCATAATGGTGGAATTTGAACCCAGTCTTGAAACATTCCAGTCCAGTAACACATTAACATATAAATACCTATAGTGTATCATTTTGCTCATCTCACACCAACTCAGGGCGGACGTCCACCAGTCATGCAGCACGAGCAGACACCTATGGAGTTAGTGATGGTGTGTGTGTGTGTGTGTGTGCGGCTCACCTTTGTATCTGTGTGCACCGTCACCAAGCCATGAGACACGCTGAGCAGGATGGACAGGAGGCTTTGACAGTTCTTGTTCAGCTGTTCAACCTTCTTTTTGCGCCGTGACCTGTGGGCCGGATCAGCGGTGGACTGGAACTGCGGAGACTCTTCATCAGACCCGCTCTCATCATCTGCAGGAGCACAGCCAGGGAACCATCAGTCTGGTCGTGACACAAGTACCCAGCTAACCACAGGTTTATTTGTTCCTCTTAGTCATTATAACGTTGAAATTCGAGCCAGCTTGCTTTTGGCACACTGACTGATGTGCTTCTTAATCGCAATACCACTCAGAATATTTCACCGACCACAAAGTGCTTTGGGGATGTTGTGAAAGGGTGCGTAAAGTACCTGCTAAATTCAAGCTTCTTCTTCTCTCTTCTCTGAGGGGAACAATCCTAGACTATTTTCATGTTTTACATAACAATACATCATCTAATTCGATTCTATGTGTGGGCTTGGGAAACAGCACTCTCTCCCTCTCCGCTGCACTTGGTGGGGGAGAGGGTGGCAGTCTGATGATAGGAGATGTATCGCTACACCTGAGCTGCAGGTCAATTCCAGTATATTCTGTAACATCGTCTATTTCCTTCGCTCCATAGATGCATGTCTCACCCGCTGAGTTTCTCCAGCATTTTTGTCTACCTTCGATTTTCCAGCATCTGCAGTTCTTTCTTAAACATCCCCTTAATGTCTCTTGTCTCAGTGTGATACAAAAAGCTGGAGAAACTCAGCTGTACAGGCAGCATCTCTGGAGAGAAGGAATGGGTGATATTTTGGGTCTGTATCTTGGGTTTAAACCAGCATCACACTCAGTGTGAAGACTGCTCTCTACATGTTGGTTGGGTACACACCACAAGTGTTCTAACATGGTCGGTCCATCTGTGTTATTAATGGGCACATCCCAACTCAGGCAGCGTTGTGGCGCACAGCGGGTAGAGCTGCTGCCTTACAGCGCCACACAACCGGGTTCAACCCTGACCTCGGGCGCTGTCTGTGTAGCGTTTGCACGTTCTCAAACTGCTTGGACACGTTAGTTAGAGGCAGGAAACATGTTCCAGATGTTGGGAGAGTCCAGAACCAGGGGCCACGGTTTAAGAATAAGGAGTAAGCCATTTAGAACAGAGACAAGGAAACACTTTTTCCTCACAGAGAGTGGTGAGTCTGTGGAATTCCCTGCCTCAGGGGGCGGTGGAGGCAGGTTCTCTGGATGTTTTCAAGAGAGAGCTAGATAGGGCTCTTAAAAATAGCGGAGTCAGGGAATATGGGGAGAAGGCAGGAACGGGGTACTGATTGGGGATGATCAGCCATGATCACATTGAATGGCGGTGCTGGATTGAAGGGCCGAATGGCCTACCCCTGCACCTATTGTCTATTATTGTCTATTGTCTTCTTGTAACTGCACGGGTTTCCTCTGGGTACTCCGCTTTCCTCCCACGTGCCAAAGATGTGCAGGTTTGTAGGTTAATTGGGCTCCTGTAAAATTCTCCCTAATGTGTCGCAACGTAGATGAGAAAGTGGAATAACATAAAACCAGTGCGAACGGGTGATCAATGGTTAGCATGGACTCAGTGGGCCGAAGGGCCTGTTTCCGTGCTACAACGCTAAACTAAAACTATTTAACAAGCCCTCAGCTGTTACACACCCCCCACTTCAAGCCGAAAGCTAGTTGAGAGTTAAACAGGTTGACATAAATTCAATACAATTATACCATCCTGGAGGAGAGCAGACTTGAGCTGAGTGAGACTGTCTTTGCTGAAGGCATTGATCAGCTGGCTGGCCACAGATAATCCAACTCCATACGTGATGTTTTCAACCGTCTCCACTGGAGATGGTGCAGCAGGTTCCCACAGCAACAAATCATTGTTTATTCTGGAATGAACAGCACATAAACTATTATTTAATATAAGAAGAGTGAATTTGCAAAACCAAACCTAAGGTGTGGTACAGCGGTAGAGTTGCTGCCTCGCAGTGCCAGAGTCCTGGGTTCAATCAGATTCAAAGTTATTGTCATTGTGCAGTGTACGTACAGAGACAATGAAATGCAGTTAGCATCTCACCCAGAAGTGCGAACACAGAATAATGGAACAGTAAAATATATATATGTATATACAGTAGCAGTAGTGGAATTTTCTGGGGGAGCGGGAGATCAGTCACTGGGGGAAGGAGTGTCAGTGGGGGTGACTGGCAATCACCAAGGTGCAGAGTTAAGTAGGGTAACAGCCGCAGGGAAGAAGCTGTTCCTGAACCTGCTGGTCTGGCAACGTAGAAACGTAGCGTAGTTGACGTAGCGCCTCCCTGATGGTAGGAGGGTAAACAGTCTGTGGTTGGGGTGAGAGCAGTCCTTGACGATGCTGCGCGCCCTTCACAGACATCGCTTGCTCTGGACAGACTCAATGGAGGGGAGTGAGGAACCGGTGATGCGTTGGGCAGTTTTCACCACCCTCTGCTTTCCGATCGGTGAAAGAGCAGTTGCCAAACCATACTGTGATACAGTTAGTAAGGATGCTCTCGATGGCGCAGCGATAGAAGTTCACCAGAATCTGAGGAGACAGATGGACATTCTTTAGTCTCCTCAGGAAGAAGAGACGCTGGTGAGCCTTCTCGACTCCGGGTGCTATCTGTACGAATTATGTACGTTCTCCCTGTGACCGAGTGGGTTTTCTGCGGGTGCTCCGGTTTCCTCCCACATTGCAATGACTTACAGGTTTGTAGGTTTATAGTCTTTGATAAAGATTGTAAATTGCCCTTAGTATAGGATAGTGCTGGTGTACGGGAATCACTGGTCAGTCTGGACTCGATGGGTCGAAGGGCCTGTTTCCGTGCAGTATCTCTAAACTAAAACACAACTTTACTATTCTCTTCATTGCAACTGTATCTCAACGTTAATAAAAGATGGTACAGAAGCTAATTCACAAAACAAAAGCAAATTAAATGATTTTTGAGCAAAAGGGAAACTACTGGAGGAATTCCAGAGGTCAGGCTGCCTGCCCCACTGAGTTCCTCCAGCTCAGCTCCTCCACTTTTATGCTCAAGGTTCTAGCTTAATATTCATAGAAACATAGAAAATAGGTGCAGAAGTAGACCATTCAGCCCTTCGAGCTAGCACCGCCATTCAATATGATCCTGACTAATCATCCAAAATCAGTACCTTGTTCCCGCTTTCTCCCCATATCCCTTGATTCTGTTAGCCCTAAGAGCTATATCTAACTCTCTCTTGAAAACATCCAGTGAATTGGCCTCCACTGCCTTCTGTTGCAGAGAATTCTACAAATTCACAACCCTGGGTGATGGTCTTTCCTCATCTCAGTCCTAAATGACCTTATTCTTAAACTGTGATGCCTGGCTCTGGACTTCCCCAACATCGGGGCCATTTTTCTTGTATCTAGTCTGTCCAATCCCTTAAGAATGGTGTATGTTTCTATAAGATCCCCTCTCATCCATCTAAATTCCAGTGAACATAAGCCCAGTCGATCCATTCTTTCGTCATATGTCCGTCCTGTCATCCCAGGAATTAACCTGGTGCACTCCCTCAATAACAAGAATGTCCTTCCTCAAATTAGGAGACCAAAACTGCACACAATAGTCCAGGTGTGGTTTCACCAGGGCCCTGTACAACTGCAATAGAATTGCTTTGCTCCCATACTCAAATCCTCTCGCAATGAAGGCCAACATGCTATGAGCTTTCTTCACTGCCTGCTGTACCTGCATGCTTACTTTCAGTGACTGATGTACAAGGACACCCAGGTCTCATTGCATCTCCCCTTCTCTATATCTGACACCTGCAGTCTCTTGTGTCTCTGACTTTGTCGTGTTGGTCGATGAGGGGCGAATGTTGACTTGGACACCAGTAAAAAACTGTTTGTTCATAAGATCTTAAACATCCTCCTCAACAGGCATTTAGTACCAGTTTAATGTCTCATCCAAAAGCTAGGTGCTCAACTTGTGGATAGAAGGAACTGGTGATGCTGGTTTGCAATAAAAGCCACAAAGTACTGGAGTAACTCAGCAGGTCAGGCAGATTCTCTGGAGAACATTGTTAGGAGAAGTTTTGGGTCGGTCCAGTTTGAAGAAAGGTCACTTCCCGAAACGTCACCTATCCATGTTCTCCAGAGGTGCTACCTGACCCGCTGAGTTACTACAGCACTCAAATGTCATTAGAAACGGGAATAGTGCCGGAGGATTGGCGTACTGCGCATGTTGTTCCATTGTTTAAAAAGGGTTCTAAGAGTAAACCTAGCAATTATAGATCTGTTAGTTTGACGTCAGTGGTGGGCAAATTAATGGAAAGGATACTTAGAGATAATATATATAAGCATCTGGATAAACAGGGTCTGATTAGGAACAGTCAACATGGATTTGTGCCTGGAAGGTCATGTTTGACTAATCTTCTTGAATTTTTTGAAGAGGTTACTCGGGAAATTGATGAGGGTAAAGCAGTGGATGTTGTATATATGGACTTCAGTAAGGCCTTTGACAAGATTCCTCATGGAAGGTTGGTTAAGAAGGTTCAATTATTGGGTATTAATGGTGGAGTAGCAAGATGGATTCAACAGTGGCTGAATGGGAGATGCCAGAGAGTAATGGTGGATGGCTGTTTGTCAGGTTGGAGGCCAGTGACTAGTGGGGTGCCACAGGGATCTGTGTTGGGTCCACTGTTGTTTGTCAAGTACATCAATGATCTGGATGATGGTGTGGTAAATTGGATTAGTAAGTATGCAGATGATACTATGATAGGTGGTGTTGTCGATAATGAAGTAGATTTTCAAAGTCTACAGAGAGATTTAGGCCATTTGGAAGAGTGGGCTGAAAGATGGCAGATGGAGTTTAATGCTGATAAGTGTGAGGTGCTACATCTTGGCAGGACAAATCAAAATAGGATGTACATGGTAAATGGTAGCGAATTGAGGAATGCAGTTGAACAGAGGGATCTAGGAATAACTGTGCAGTTCCCTGAAGGTGGAATCTCATGTAGATAGGGTGGTAAAGAAATCTTTTGGTGTACTGGCCTTTATAAATCAGAGCATTGAGTATAGAAGTTGGGATGTAATGTTAAAATTGTACAAGGCATTGGTGAGGCCAATTCTGGAGTATGGTGTACAATTTTGGTTGCCTAATTATAGGAAGGATGTCAACAAAATAGAGAGAGTAACAGAGGAGATTTACTAGAATGTTGCCTGGGTTTCAGCAACTAAGTTACAGAGAAAGGTTGAACAAGTTAGGTCTTTATTCTTTGGAGCGCAGAAGGTTAAGGGGGGACTTGATAGAGGTCTTTAAAATGATGAGAGGGACAGACAGAGTTGACGTGGATAAGCTTTTCCCACTGATAGTAGGGAAGATTCAAACAAGGGGACATGACTTGAGAATTAAGGGACTGAAGTTTAGGGGTAACATGAGGGGGAACTTCTTTATTCAGAGAGTGGTGGCTGTGTGGAATGAGCTTCCAGTGAAGGTGGTGGAGACAGGTTCGATTTTATCATTTAAAAATAAATTGGATAGTTATATGGATGGGAAAGGAATGGAGGGTTATGGTCTGAGCGCAGGTAGATGGGACTAGGGGAGAATACGTGTTCGGCACGGACTAGAAGGGCCAAGATGGCCTGTTTCCGTGCTGTAATTGTTATATGGTATATATGGTTATATGAAACGTCACCTATCCATGTTCTCCAGAGATGCTGCCTGACCCGCTGAGTTATTCCAGCACTCTGTGAAACGTCACCTATCCATGTTCTCCACAAATGCTACCTGACCCGCTGATTTACTCCAGCACTCTGTGAAACGTCACCTATCCATGCTGCCTGACCCCTGAGTTACTCCAGATGCTATCCTGACCCACAGATGCTGAGAGTTACTCCAGCACTCTGTGAAACGTCACCTATCCATGTTCTCCACAGATGCTGCCTGACCCACTGAGTTACTCCAGCACTCTGTGATACGTCACCTATCCATTTCTCCAGAGATGCTGCCTGACTCCAGCACTCTGTGAAACGTCACCTATCCATGCTCTCCGGGGATGCTACCTGACCCACTGAGTTACTCCAGCAGCACTCTGTGAGACGTCACCTATCCATGTTCTCCATAGATGCTGCCTGGCCCACAGAGTTACTCCAGCACTCTGTGTCTTTTTTAGTTGTTCCTACATTGAGACTTAAAGCCAAGATATTTTAAGTATAATTGAAGATATAGAAAATGTGAGAAAAAACTGCATACAGCAATAATTAGTTATAAAACGTTCATACTTAACGGAAGTATCTAAATCTAATTTAAAATAAAACAAGCAAAGAATAGAATGGAAACTGTCTTTTAAAACCATTCTTTATCATTAGCAAGCTTTGAAAGTATAGCAGTGTACTAACCACATTATTGAACCAGTAACCTCAAGGTCTGTATCAATAAAAGAGTAGAATGTGAGAATAGAAAATTGGGAATTTAGTTTTCAAATGAGGAACTAAAAAGCTTAAGATAGACACAAAATGCTGGAATAACTCAGCGGGACAGGCGGCATCTCTGGAGAGAAGGAATGGGTGACGTCTGAGGTCGAGACCTTTCAATGAAGAAGGGTGTCGACCTGAAACGTCACCCATTCCCTCTCTTCAGAGATACTGCCTATCCCGCTGAGTTACTCCAGCATTTTGTGTCTATCTTCGATTTAAACCAGCGTCTGCAGTTCCTTCCTCCACAAACAAAAAAGCTGATATTAGTGGATAGTAAAGCCGATAGTAAAGTTAAACATGAAGCTATTGGATTATTGTAAATACCCAACCATTCACTAATAATCTCAGGAGAATCGTGTTTGTACGTGATTCCACCAAGGTTTGGTGCACTGTGGCTGTTTGGAATGGACAACGTGCTGGCCTCACTAATGAGCCACATTAAGATGAGTTGAAAATGTTACTAGAACGCAATAACTCAACACTAAAGGCAATGAATAGATAACAAGAGCTAAATCATAATCTAGTTTTGATGAGAAGACTCGCCTGTTGTACACCTTCTCATAGAAGGCTTTGCTTGGCAATGCAAGGTTCACATTTGGCAACGTAAGTTCCAGTACGTAATGGGAAGTGCTCATGGTTTTATCCTGGAACTGACCCATTTCGTGCTGGTCTCCTGGCATCACCATCTGCAGAGAGCATATCACATTCAGATTCAGATTCAGATTCAATTTTAATTGTCATTGTCAGTGTACAGTACAGAGACAACAAAATGCATTTAGCATCTCCCTGGAAGAGCGACATAGCAAACGATTTGAATAAATAATAATAAGTGTCCGGGGGGGGGGGGGTGATTGGGCAGTCACCGAGGTACGTTGTTGAGTAGAGTGACAGCCGCCGGAAAGAAGCTGTTCCTCGACCTGCTGGTTCGGCAACGGAGAGACCTGTAGCGCCTCCCGGATGGTAGGAGGGTAAACAGTCCATGGTTGGGGTGAGAGCAGTCCTTGGTGATGCTGAGCGCCCTCCGCAGACAACGCTTGCTTTGGACAGACTCAATGGAGGGGAGCGTGGAACCGGTGATGCGTTGGGCAATTTTCACCACCCTCTGCAATGCCTTCCGGTCGGAGACAGAGCAGTTGCCATACCATACTGTGATGCAGTTGGTAAGGATGCTCTCGATGGTGCAGCGGTAGAAGTTCACCAGGATCTGAGGAGACAGATGGACCTTCTTCAGTCTCCTCAGGAAGAAGAGACGCTGATGAGCCTTCTTGATCAGAGTAGAGGTATTGTGGGTCCAAGAGAGGTCATCGGAGATGTTGACTCCCAGGAACCTGAAGCTAGAAACACGTTCCACCTCCGTCCCGTTAATGTGGATGGGGGTGTGCGTGGGTATGTCATGTCAGTCACACAGCATCACCCCTCCAGTGAGCTATAGCAGCTTTCAAGGTACACATCACAGCTGCTTTAAGCAAGACGTTGGCAAGAGCTTCTTCACCTGTCTCCACACGTTGCAAGTTGCCTTGTATTTTGGGAATCAGTGTTGAGGCCATGCATAACAAATACATTTACCAGTACAACTGGACATTCCGCAGGCTACAGTGACCTCAAGCATAACCATAGCTCCAATGCAACTCTTCACAGGGATCAGGCTTTAGTGTTTCAATGATGGCCACACATTTAAAGTGAGAGGGGAAAGATTGAAAGGGGAGCCGAGTGGCAAATGTTTCACACAGAGGCTGATGGGATATGGAATGAGCTGCCAGAGGAAGTAGTTGAGGCAGCTACAATTACAATGTTATTGATTGATTGATTGATTGATACAGCATGGAAACAGGCTCTTTGGCTCACCGAGTCCATGGCGACCAGCTCTACCAGCTGTTCCACCGTGCCGCCTTTGGCCATAGTTTGGAGAGATGTGGGCTCAATGCAGGCAAGGTAGGCAACTTGATTGACATGGATGACTTCAGACAAAGGGCGCATTTCTGTACTGTAAAACTCTATGCCTTTTCAGGGATCAGCAACCTAACTGAAGAAGGGTCTCGACCCGAGACGTCACCCATTCATCCCTTCTCACCAGAGATGCTGCCTGTCCCGCTGAGTTACTCCAGCTTTTTGCGTCTATCTTCAACCTAACTGCCAACTTCATTTAGAAAGACCACGTGCAGGTAGATGTTGGAAATCACGGAACTACTCAACGTTTTCTTGCTTTCTTTGCATCAAACATGTCCTGCTAGACCCGTCCTGCAAAAATAATACACCATGGACTGCATTGAATGAATTTGATTCTTGTGTGAGTCAGGTGGAGGATGGTGGCTGGCCAGTGAGTGGAGCACCACAGCGGCTGAGAAGGTGGGAGAAGGCTGCAGCAGAGAGAGACTCCCAACCTTGGTGACGTCCATGCTGTTGGCCCTGGGTGTGCCTCTCACGGACCATGTGCGGCTGTCCACGCACTAGTCCCCCATGTTAAAAGATGCCACAGTGCATCTGGAGCTAGAATAAAATCTGTGCTTCCACGATCAGCCTCTTCAGCTGTCTCATGACCCTCAGAGAGGACCAACCAGGAGGACAAGCATACCCAGCATCCAAGTGGTCCCCGATAATGACCACTCTTTGCTTCATCCACCCTCCAAGCAATAAATTGGATACCTGAAATTAAAAAGCGCTAATCCTTGGTTTTGACGAATAAATAAATGAGCACTAAAGGGCCTGTCCCACTTACGCAATTTTTTCGACGACTCGTCGGCACCTGTCATAGTCGCAGCAGGTCGCCGAAAATGTTCAACATGTTGAAAATCCAGTGGCGACCAGAGTAAGGTACAGCTCTTTGGGAGACTACTCACCACCATACAGACGTGACAATAGACGATAGACAATAGGTGCAGGAGTAGGCCATTTGGCCGTTCGAGCCAGCACCGCCATTCAATGTGATCATGGCTGATCATCCCCAATCAGTACCCCGTTCCTGCCTTCTCCCCATATCCCCTGACTCCGCTATTTTTAAGAGCCCTATCTAGCTCTCTCTTGAAAGCATCCAGAGAACCTCCCTCCACCTCCCTCTGAGGCAGAGAATTCCACAGACTCACCACTCTCTGTGAGAAAAGGTGTTTCCTCGTCTCCGTTCTAAATGGCTTACTCCTTATTCTTAAACTGTGGCCCCTGATTCTGGACTCCCCCAAAATCGGGAACGTTTCCTGCCTCTAGCGTGTCCAAGCCCTTAACCATCTTACGTGACATGTCCTTAAAAGTGCCTCCCATTAGGCTTCATCTAACAACATAATAACACATCAATGATGATACCTTCACTCCATCTACACCTCACGCTGCCTAAGGCCAGCAGCATAATCAAGGACGAGTCGCACCCCGGCCACTCCCTCTTCTCCCCTCTCGCATCAGACACTGAGTATAGAAATGTGAAACACACACCTCCAGATTCAAGGACAGTTTCTTCCTTGCTTTTATCAGACAACTGAACCATCCTACTGCAACCAGTGAGCAGTCCTGAACTACTATCTACCTCATTGGTGACCCTTGGACTATGCTTGATCAGACTTTACTGGCTTTACCTTGCACTAAACGTTATTCCCTTATCATGTATGTACATAATGTAAATGGCTCGATTGTAATCATGTACCTCGGTTCACGTGACAATAAAATAAAATAAACTAAACAAAGTACGCTTGTCTGGCTCTCACAATTCATAGATAAGATTTTACTTCTCTTTGTTTTAGTGGGTACAACTGTTGATCTTACCTCTTCGTTTTCATACATGACTCTTCGAGACGAGAATGGCGAGGGTTCCTGCTTTCCCAAATCACAGACATCTTTCAATGAGTGCCCTCCACCTTCTTCATCCTCCAGTAAATGTCCCCCGACCTCCTCCTCTTCACTCACTATCCGCTCCAAGATGGAATGCACGGCTGTGGGATTCACCTTGAACACAACCCTGGGGACAAAACCTCCTTGTCATGAACACCGACAGTGCACAGCCACAAAGTCAACTGAGCTTTGCGGAAGTCGAGCAGCTTTGCAAATGTAGTCATTGTGGGAACGCGGAGAGAGGTAGCGACACCTACCTTGGCCAGTCGAACTTGCCACTGTCTGAGGTGGACATGTCTCCATCTGTGGCGTGTGACACTTTACAAAATGTGAACGACGGCGTTTCCGCATCTTCCTGGAACTTACCTAAGATAAAGCAAAGGCCAACCTGTGAAGTACTCCATGTGACTGTGACTCACCCTGCCCACAGAACTGTGGTGTCCTTACAACCAACAATGCCACATCACTGCCAAAGTCCTGCCATCTCCTCAATCCTGTTGGAAAACGATTCACATATTCCAGATGCCCTCCTATGCTGAACAGACTGATGAAGACTTTGAGGAGTCTTCACTGCTGTTTACTTTTAGACTTTAGAGATACAGTGCGGAAACAAGCCCATCGGCCCACCGTGTCCGCGCCGACCTGCAATCACCCCGTACACTAGCACTGTCCTACACACTAGGGTCAATTTTACAACTTTACCAAACCTGCAAACCTACATGTCTTTGGAGTGTGGGAGGAAACCCAGACGGTCTCATTGGAAAATGATCACCAATGCGTCCACGATTTCTAAGGCCACCTCCTTGAGTACTCTGGGATGCAGACCATCAGGCCCTGGCGATTTATCTGCCTTCAGTCCCAACAGTTTATCTAACACCATTTCCTGACTAATGTGGATTCCCTTCAGTTCCTCCTTCCCACTAGATCCTCGGTCCCCTAGTATTTCTGGGAGATTGTTTGCGTCTTCCTTAGTGAAGACAGAACCAAAGTACTTGTTTGTTTAAGAAAGAACTGCAGATGCTGGAAAAATCAAAGGTAGACAAAAAAATGTTGGAGAAACTCAGCGGGTGAGGCAGCATCTATGGAGAGAAGGAATTGGTCACGTTTCGGGACCTGAAACGTCGCCAATTCCTTCTCTCCATAGATGCTGCCTCACCCGCTGAGTTTCTCCAGCATCTTTTGTCTACCAAAGTACTTGTTTAACTGGCGTGCCATGTTTTTGTTTGGAGCAATGGACATGATTTAGTGCTCAGATATGGGCTGTGAGCAAGCTTTCACACTCAGCAAAGGAAGGATGCACACAAGATCCATAAAGGACCTGCCACCATCCCAGAAAAACAGTACACCTGCAAACAAGCTGTAAACTCCAGAGACTGTGACAAGCTACCAATTCACTATGGTAGGATTTGAACTCGTTAGATAGCAGTCATGGAACAGAAAAAAGGCCCTTCGTCCCAACCCGTCCATACTGACCCAGTTGCCCACTTGAGGTAATCCTATCTGCCTGCATTTGGCCCTCATCACTCTGTGCTTTTCCTATCTATTACTGGTCCAATAATGTCAGGAGATATGATATTGTGTATATTGAAAAGAAGTATTACTTTAAAACAATAAATATATACACAAAACAAGAAGAGCAATTCAGCTCACCAAGGAGCTCCTTAAAAGTCAGCTCAAGTTTGAGCTGTTCGTGAGCTAGACTCCCACAGTACTCCGTCTTAAACTCCAACTCGCTGAACTCCAGGTGTAAAACCTCCTTCTGAAGTGACTTCTTGAACCATGGTCCCCGTTCCTGGTCGGACCGGAGGTCTGGGATTGGGAAGCGGATGGCCATTTTGAAGCTGGGAGTGGTGAGCTGCACGGACGTGCGGTAGTTGGCGGGCGATCCAGAATCGTCCCGGAAGACCTCGGTAAAAGCTCTCTGCTGCAATGAGAAGCACGGACAACGTCATCGTATGGATTTAACAATCAATCGTGGCACAACAGCAAGGACACCAACTCCACTAGCAATAGTGCCAATGAATGATTCATCTCCTCCGCACCAAAAACTGCCCAATTCCAACCTGAATGGAATAACTTTACATCCAATTTGCCTACTTGCCTTGGATCCCATGGAGTCTAATCTGATAAATCATTTTTTCATTGTTCAGTTTAGTTTATTGTCACGTGTACCGAGGTGCAGTGAGAAGCTGTTTGTTTCATGCTAACCAGTCAGCAGAAAGACAACACATGATTGCAATAGAGCCATTTACAGTGTATATCCTTATCAAAGTCCTTCCTGAGATCCATGTAGACCACATCAATCCCACTACCTTCATCAAAACACTTTGGTTCCCCTTCAAAAGATGCAGTCCAATTAGTCAACAGGATCTGGCTTGAATAAACCCATTTTCCAAGTGTAGATTAAACCCTCCCTCAGAATTCTTCCATTAACTTCCTCACCACTAACATGAGATACGGATATAAAATGTCAGAATCCCAGAAATCTACACTTGCCTGCCGCCCGTTCCAACTTGGGATACATCTTATCAGACCCCAGGAACCTATTAATCTTTAAACATGTTACAACATCTGATACCTTCTCCTTTGCAACAGTAACCTGTATAATGTGTCCCCCTGACTGAATTCTCCAACTATAATGTCCTTCTCCTGAGCAAATTCCAATGAAAAGTATTAATTTAAGACTTCACCTATACTATGGTACCTGGCAGATATCTCCCATGATTCATGATTCCTAATTCACCCTTTTCTTCCCCTTTTCACCTTCTTCCCCATC
This sequence comes from Leucoraja erinaceus, assembly GCF_028641065.1. Classification (NCBI taxonomy): domain Eukaryota; kingdom Metazoa; phylum Chordata; class Chondrichthyes; order Rajiformes; family Rajidae; genus Leucoraja; species Leucoraja erinaceus. Next base: position 20,329,446 of record NC_073385.1, read on the forward strand.
ATTTGAAATTGTCCTCAATCTTATCTACCAGCAGTGTTTCATATTTCATGCTCCAGTTTGCCTTCCTAATTCCTTGACTCTTGAAATCTTCACTTCCTCATTTCTTTTTTAAGAAAATGAAAAAATAATGGATTTCCCCAATATTTTCTAACAGATTATTTTAGAGCCACAGAGTGATAAAGTGTGGAAACAGGCCCTTTGGCCCAACTCACCCACACCAGCCAACATGTCCCAGCTACACAAGTCCCAACTGCCTGCGAATCGTCCATATCCCTCTACACCCGTCTAGTGGTTTCTTAAACGATGCGATAGTCCCTGCAACTACCTCCTCTGGCAGCTTGTTCCATACACGGTGTAAAAAAAATTACCCCTTGGATTCCTATTAAATGTTTTCCCTTTCATCTTGAACTTATGTCCTCTGGTCCTCGATTCCCCTACTCTGGGCAAGAGACTGTGCATCTACCCGATCTATTCCTCTCATGATTTTATACACCTCTATAAGATTACCCCTCATCCTCCTGCGCTCCAAGGAATAGAGACCCAGCCTACTCATCCTCTCCCTATAGCTCACACCCTCTAGTCCTGGCAACATCCTCGTAAATCTACTCTGAAGCCTTTCAAACTTGACGATATCTTCCCTATAACATGGTGCCCAGAACTAAACACAATATTCTAAATGCGGTCTCACCAATGTCTTATACAGCTGCAACATGACCTCCCAGCCTCTATACTCAATACTCTGACTGATGAAGGCCAAAGTGTCAAAAGCCTTTTTGACCACCTTATCTACCTGCGACTCGACCTTCAAGGAACCATGCACCTGTACTCCTAGATCCCTCTGCTCTACAACACTACGCAGAGGCCTACCATTTACTGTGTAGGTCCTGCCCTTATTAGACATCCCAAAATGCAACACCTCACACTTCTCTGTATTAAATTCCATCAACCATTCCTCCGCCCACCTGGCCAATCGATCCAGATCCTGCTGCAATCGTTCACAACCATCTTCACTATCTGCAAAACCACCCACTTTTGTATCATCAGCAAAGTTGCTAATCTTAACCTGTAAGTTCTCATCCAATTCATTGATATAGATGACAAACAGTAACGGGCCCAGCACCGAACCCTGAGGCACACCACTAGCCGCAGGACTCCAGTCCGAGAAGCAACCTTCCACCATCACACTCTGCTTCCTTCCATGGAGCCAATTTGCTATCTATTCAGCATTTTCACCTTGAGACAAGATTAAGCAGGTCCATATTTTCCTGGCATGGACACGGTGGGCCAAATGGTCCTTCTTCCCTGCCACAAGGTACTATGGGGATTCATGTCAGTACATTGATCCCGATGGGTGTATGCTGACACGTAAATGTTCCCACACTCACCAAACTAATGTGCTTGTTAAAAGAGGTGTACATGTGGGACGCCATCATTTCTGTTGTCGCAAGCTTCTGCGGCTGCAGCAGTGAGTTGAGTCTATCCACGATACTGATGTCCAACTCTGACTGGATCAGCCCCAGCTCGATCTGCAGCTCTGCCTTGTGTGGCACTGATGTCAACCTCCCTTGACTGCCCTGAAAACAGACAGCACAGTAACCCTCATGCCAATACAATGAAAAAGCCATTTCAGTAGTTTATGATGTTGCTATACTTATTGTGACCTTGAGAACTGCTCAATTTTCAAATCACCACACATATATTGGAGCTCATCTGCCACTTAAAACCTGGAACAGTCCAGCACACAATGTCTGTGCCGAACATGATGCCAAGTTAAACTAATCTCTGCCTGCATGTGTACCATGTCCCTCCATATCCATGCGCCTATCCAAAAGCCTCTTAAACACCACTATCGTATCTGCCTCCACCACCACCCCTGGCAGCGCCCACCACCCTCTCATGTGATAAAAAAAAGTGCCGCACATCTCCATTGAACTTTACCCCTCTCACCTGAAAGTTATGACCTATAGTCTTTGACCGCCACCCTGGGAAAAGGATTCTTATTATCTATCCTGTCAATGCATTAGCCATCTAACTCCATATCCATGTGGGTAACGCAAGGTTCTGGAGACCCGGCCTTCCACTTCCCCTTGAATCTGAAATACACTAAAGAGCAGAGAAACTCTCCCTCCCTTCACTGTCCAACACGAGCTGAGCTAAGAATGACACCCTCCCCGTCACAGTCCATCAGTTCAAACATTGCTTGCTTGCCTTTCTGTCGGCAAAACCTTTGCAAAAAACCCTAGAATGCTACCATAGAGTTTAGTCCTTAACTCTTGTGGCTGCCTTTGGCTTTCAATAAATCATCGAAAGCTCCCAGCACCGTACTGCAGCCCATAACAAGACATGCTCACACATCACATACATCTTGTTTAACCAGGAAACAAGGAACTGCAGATGCGGGTTACAAAAAAACCCACAAAGTGCTGAAGTAACACAGCAGGTCAGACAGCATCTCTGGAGAACATGGACAGGTGACGTTTTGAGTCGGGACACTTCTTCAGACCGATTATGGTGAGGGGCAAACAAAAATCTCCGCTGCCCGCATGTGATCTATACCCCATCATTCTCTGCATATCCACAAGAACTGGAGAACACTCCCCACTATCCAAGGTCCAGTTTTTAATCCATGAATAGACAGCTATGATTCATTGCCACGTTGCCATTTGCGAGAGCTTGTTGTAGGCAAATTGGTTGAAGCTACATTGCTGCATTCATTGTACAACACTTCAGGCATATTGAGGCTACAAAATGCAAATCATTCCTCCTGTCCATACCTGCACTCCTCTTCGGTCAAGGTGCTTGTAATGAATCTGGACGGAAGGTGTAGAATGAGCTTCCGTCTCGCCCACGGATTGAAATGTGATCAGCTGCCAAAACAAGTCAGAGAAGGAGAGAAAGATTCAGGTAAAATGTCTCAAAGAGATGTTCTCCTAAGATCAGTACAACCATAAACATGAACCAGAAAATCCTCTGCTGAAGGTAGACAAAAATGCTGGTGAAACTCAGCGGGTGAGGCAGCATCTATGGAGCGAAGGAAATAGGCAACATTTCGGGTCGAGACCCTTCTTCACACAACCTTCTACTGAAACCCTTCTTCTGAAGAAGGGTTTCGACCCGAAACGTTGCCTATTTCCTTCGCTTCGAAGTAACACAGTGAAAGCAGGAGGTTTTGAAGGGAATGCTTTTAGCGTTATGAACCAATTGCAGGGACAAAGCTGAAGACACAGTGGGAAGTCGTTAGTTGTGTGTGCATTGGGACTGTGGGACAGCTCTCACCTCTGTATACTGGGGCATGCCAGAGGGGCAATCCATAGGGAACAGACATTCCAACAGTTCCATCCACTGGATGCAGACGTCAGTGTTTACACTCCTGGAGCTGGTGCCCCGCCGCTGCTCATAGTTCAGCTTCACGCTGGTTGCAAACAGCCTATGAAAGAGATACGTGCTAGTTAATCTCTGCAGCTGTGAACGTAGCTCAGCTTGTGTTTAGGTTGCGCATCTACTGCTGCAAACAAAATGTTAGGAAGAAATAAAACTTAAAATCCCACGTAGACACAATCACAAAAAGAGTAATAGTAGTCCCAAATAATTGAGGTGTGTTTGTACGGTCTTGTGTACGGCAGGAAAGGCCAAAGGCATGCTATCCTACACCTGCCTCCCAGCTCCCACCTCAATTGAAATATACACTGTAAACCACAACTTACAGCTCAGCGATGGTTATTGATCCTGGCTCTTCCATGTTGCTCAACCCAAATCACACAGAATATATCCTTAGTTTGTACCCTTCGCTTAGAGTATTGTGTTCAGTACTGGGCACCATGTTATAGGAAAGATGTTGTCAAGCTGGAAAGGGTTCAGAGTAGATTTACCAGGTTGTTGCCAGGGCTAGAGGGTGTGAGCTATAGGGAGAGGTTGAGTAGGCTGGGTCTCTATTCCTTGGAGCGCAGGAGGATGAGGGGTGATCTCATGGTGGTGTACAAAATCATGAGAGGAATAGATCGGGTAGATGCACAGAGTTTCTTGCCCAGAGTAGGGGAATAGAGGACCAGAGGACATGGGTTCAAGGTGAAGGGGAAAAGATTTAATAGGAATATGAGGGGTAACTTTTTCACACAAAGGGTGGTGGGTGTATGGAACAAGATGCCAGAGGAGGTAGTTGAGGCTGGGACTATCCCAACGTTTAAGCAACAGTTAAACAGGTACATGGATAGGACAGGTTTGGAGGGATATGGGCCAAATGCAGGCAGGTGGGACTAGTGTAGCTGGGACATGTTGGCCGGTGTGGGCAGGTTATAAATCAAGACTATGCAGGTGATCTGGAGAACAGCCACAGTAAAAGTAACAACACACGAAGGCCATTGTTATTTGGAAATGTCTGAAAAATTAGGGCTCTATTTCACAGTATATAAAATTATTAGAGGCATAGAGAGGGTAGACAGGGTAGATCTTATAGAAACATATAACATTCTTAAGGGATTGGACAGGCTAGATGCAGGAAAAATGTTCCCGATGTTGGGGGAGTGCAGCACCATGAGCCACGAAGTTCAGAATAATAGACAATAGACAATAGGTGCAGGAGTAGGCCATTCGGCCCTTCAAGCCAGCACCGCCATTCGATGTGATCATGGCTGATCATCCCCAATCAGTACCCCGTTCCTGCCTTCTCCCCATAGGACTGAGATGAGGAAAAACTTTCTCAGCCAGAGTTATGAATCTGTGGAACTCTCTGCCACAGAAGGCAGTGGAGGCCAATTCACTGGGTGTATTCAAGAGAGTTAGATAGAGCTCTTGGGGCTAACTGAATCAAGGGATACGGGGAAAAAGCAGGAACAGGGTACTGATGCTAGATGATCAACCACGATCATATTGAATGACGGTGCTGGCTCGAAGGGCAGAATGGCCTACTACTGCACCTATTGTCTATGTTTCTGAGTACTAGAGGGCATAGATTTAAAATGAGAAGGGCACAGTTTAAAGGAGCTATAAGAGGCAAGTTTTACTTTTACACAGAGGGTGGTGCAGGTAGACACAATTGTGGCATTCAAGAGACTTAAGGGCCTGTCCCACTTAGGTGATTTTTTCAGCGACTGTCATAGTCGTAGTAGATCGCTGTAGAAAGTAGTAGAAAGCCGGTGACTGGACCCCCTACGACAATGTCTACGACAAGCTAGAACAACCTACCACGTAATCGACGTCAAGCTACGGCAAGCTACGGACAACCGGCGACCCTTTAGGATTGTCCGTCTACGACCACACCTACGACAACCTACGTCCACCCGCGACAAGCTACAACCCTGTCGGCGACAACTGAAAACAACTTAAGACAATTCAGTCGCCGGTACCTGTCACCGGTTAATGTAGGTTGATGTAGGTAGTCGCCAATGGAATTCGCCGAAGTCAGCACCAGCGACAACCTACGTCACCTGGCGACAACCTGCGTCACCCTAGTGACAACCTATATCATCCTGGCGACACCCAGAAGTCAAGCTACGCTCATTGGCGTCAAGCCCACTGTCGCCTAAATTTTTTGAACATGTTGAAAATCCAGCAGCGACCTGAAATCGCTACGACTCTTTGGGCGACTCACGACCATACAGGCGACACCCGGCAACCATGTGGCGACAGCCTTGTACCCTATAAAATCGCCTAAGTGGGACAGGCTCTTTAGGCACATGAATAATCTGAGAATGGAGGGATATGGATCACATGCAGGCAGATGGGAGTTGGTCTTGGCATCATGTTTGGCACTGGCATTTTAGGCCAAGGGCCTGTTCTTGTGCTGTATTGTTCTATGTTTAACTGTGAGAGGACCATTGAGTTGCTGCAAGAATGGAAACATTCACTTTTGGTGGTTAGAATATTTGAGTTATCAGACACATGGTAATTATTAAGCATGGCTCCAAGCAGACGTAGACGGAAGATTAATATGCAAGGCTGCACAAACCGTAGATGGTCGTGGGGACAGGCAGAGGCAAACTTGCTTCGGAACATGTGGAAATCTCGTGCTGGGAATTGAGAGAGGTTGAGGGTCTTCAACTGCTGGAAGAAATGGGAGGCCATCTTGGTGAGGGGTTGGAGGTGCAACGGGCTCTCGGGCGGAGGCAGCGGATCGATGTGCAGCACCGACACTGAAAGACTGCCAATGACCAGCCGGACCACAACCTCAGGCCGGGACTCATCAATGGGGTGAGCTTTGGATGACAGACCTGAAAAACAAGGAGGGAAAACCTGACGGTTCATATCTGAAGTTGATACTGGAGAATGTGTACAAGAAAGGTAGATGCCTGAAGACAATCACACTCTTCCATTTATCAAAACCATGGTCAATGTCATTTGCTTACTGTTATTCCCAGACTTTAATTTAACTCAACCGCAATAAATAAACTATGATCTAATGGCACTACAGGTTTGATGCAACAAATGGCCTACCTCGCCAATGTTTATATTCATCTATCCCTCTGTGGGACTGACTCAAGCACAGGACCATCATTGCAAACCAAGAGCCATTAACTCAAAGTGCTCATTTCACTGGCCACTTATGTCAGCTTTGCTGTTGACCACTTTTAAAAGTCTCCTAAAGTGTTCTCGATAGTTAAGTGCAACAAGACATGGGTGTCCTTGTTCATCAGTCACTAAAAGTAAACACGCAGGTACAGCAGGCAGTGAAGAAAACTAATGGCATGTTGGCCTTCATAACAAGAGGAGTTGAGTATAGGAGCCAATAGGTCCTTCTGCAGTTGTACAGAGCCCTGGTAAGATCACACCTGGAGATTTTGTGCAGTTTTGGTCTCCAAATTTGAGGAAGGTCATTCTTGCTATTGAGGGAGTGCAGCGTAGGTTCACAAGGTTAATTCCCGGGATGGTGGGACTGTCATATGTTGAAAGAATGGAGCAACTGGGCTTGTACACTCTGGAATTTAGAAGGATGAGAGGATATCTTATTGAAACATATAAGATTATTAAGGGATTGGACATGCGAGAAGCAGGAAACAAGTTCCCGATGTTGGGGGAGTCCGGAACCAGGGGCACAGTTTAAGAATAAGGGGTAGGCCATTTAGAATGGAGATGAGCAAAAAGCTTTCACCCAGAGGGTTGTGAATCTGTGGAATTCTCTGCCTCAGAAGGCAGTGGAGGCCAATTCTCTGGATGCTTTCAAGAGAGAGTTAGATAGAGCTCTTGAAGATAGGGATATGGGGAGAAGGCAGGAACGGGGTACTGATTGTGGATGATCAGCCATGATCACAGCTGGCTCGAAGGGTTGAATGACCTACTCCTGCACCTATTGTCTAAACATGTGTCGGCTTCCAATAAATGGAAGGCCGGCACAGCACACTTGGAAAGACCACTGAGTAACCTACTGCTCGGTCGGAGAGGCCTCTGTATTATTGGCAGCTCTTTGGAGTTAAATGGCGACTCCTGCAGTACTCGGCTCCCTGGTCCAGAACTATCCAGGTATTCATCCCACGATGTGGAAAACTGAAACGCAAAATAAAAGATTTCAGGTTTGTTTTTTGTGATCACGTTCAACATTTTTTTTTTTTTTTTTTTTTTTTAAAAGATCTCATGACGTGGATGACACTGGCAAGTTTGTATTCAAACAGTTTAGTTTAGAGGTACAGCATGGAAGCAGGCCCTTCGGCCCATTGATCACCATTCACACTAGTTCTACGTTATCCACTTTCTCATCCACTCCCTACATACAGAATGCAAGTCACAGAGGGCCAATTAACCTACAAACCTGTGTAGAATCTTGGTCAGAAGATTCTGTCAACGGTTTTGATTGCCAAACTATAAAAACATAAACACTGGAAAAACATCAAAGAAAGAGCTGTTGATGTTGGAATGAGATGACGTCCATACCCGCAGTCACCAGACAACCAAACAAACCTCATTAACCAAGGGTGAAGCCCCAATCTGCTCCCCCTCCCACCCAGCCGCTACCTACCCCGATTTCTCTTTTCACCCTCCCTCCTGTCGCTTCTACCCCCCATCCCTACCTCTGCTCTTTCCATATCAGAATCCACCACCTGCAGTCGTTCGTCCTCTTCACATCACCTCCGGCCTTGCTTACTATCTCCACCCTTCCCTCTCCCACTTGCCTCATCTGCAAATCAACCCCTCCTTATCACGGTCCACCCAGCACTCACCAGCTCTTGCCCCGCCCGCACCCTTCACTCTCTACGAGCTACCTCCCCCTCTACTCCAGTCATGAAGAAGGGTCCCAACCTGGAGTGTGCTCGGTCCATTTCCCTGCGTGGGTGCTGCCTGACCTGCTGAGTTCCTCTAGCAGTTTGTATTTTTGCTCATTTATCCATCCCACTGCGAGAGACTGCTCAGATCAGGACAAAGGATCTTCCCAGGAAGCAGATTCATCAACTTGCTATCAGCTGAGAAGTAAGTAAATTCACTATTGCCTTGCTATTGTGAAATTTGAACTTACAACATTAGAGTTTCCAGTTCTGAACCATCACACCACAACAAGTAACCACAACAGCGCTACCTGCATGCATGTGTAAAGTCATTGATATACACTGTATTGATTTTGGAGCAAGGTGGTCCTATTGCAGTTGTACAGGGCCTTAGTGACACCACACCTGGAGTAGTGTGTGCAATTTTGGTCTCCAAATTTGAAGAAGGACATTCTTGCTATTGAGGGAGTGCAACGTAGGTTCACCAGGTTAATTCCCGGGATGGCGGGACTAACATATGATGAAAGAATGGGTCGACTGGGCTTGTATTCACTGGAATTTAGAAAAATGCGAGGGGATCTTATAGAAACATATAAAATTCTTAAAGGATTGGACAGGCTAGATGCAGGGAAAATATCCCCGATGTTGGGTGAGTCCAGAACCAGGGGTCACAGTTTAAGAATAAGGGGGCGGCCATTTAGGACAGAGACGAGGAAAAACGTCTTCACCCAGAGAGACATGAATCTGTGGAATTCTCTGCCACAGAAGGCAGTGGAGGCCAATTCACTGGATGTTTTCAAGAGCTCTTAGGGCTAAAGGAATCAAGGGATATAGGGAAAAAGCAGGAATGGGGTATTGATTTTGGATGATCAGCCATGATCATAATGAATTGCGGTGCTGGCACAAAGGGCCGAATGGCCTACTCCTCCACCTATTTTTTCTATGTTTCTGTGTTCAGCACGATGAAGAATATGACCATGAGATATACTGTATTACCACATGGTAATTGATATCTTTCAATGCGCCTTTGGGTCAAATGCTGGTCAAAGCAGCAAGAAGTGTCCCAAGCCAAAACGTCACCTATCCATGTTCTCTGGGGATGTTCCATGACCTGCCGAGTTACTCCAGCACTCTGTGAAACGTCACCTATCCATGTTCTCCACAGATGCTGCCTGACCCGCTGAGTTACTCCAGCACTCTGTGAAACGTCACCTATCCATGTTCTCCACAGATGCTACCTGACCCGCTGAGTTACTCCAGCACTCTGTGAAATGTCACCCATCCATGTTCTCTTGGGATGTTGCCTGACCTGCTGAGTTACTCCAGCACTTTGTGTCCTTACTTTGTAAACTAGCATCTGCAGTTCCTTGTTTCTACAGCATGAACATGACTTGGATTCTTCACTTACCCTTGTGGCACTTTGCGGAGAGCTGTCTGTTGAATTGATGTGCGTACTGCTCAATGATAATTCCATATCTACTGTCGGTTCTCCAAGAGGTGGAAGGGACGTCACGCTGTTGGACATTTCCATGTCTGCCATTGAGAAGAAGACTTCATCTTCTGCTGTCAGAAGGAACATGATGAATGATGAACAACGCACAGCAACCAGCTCGCTGCCTGATCCGCAACCATCCCACCTCACGTGGAAACACGGCTGGACACGGGAATACTGAACGGTTGGGGAGGGGCAGTGGTGGTGGTGGTGGTGAGGCAAAAGGGATGGGAATAAACTATGACCAATTTACTAACTGTTTATCTCATTGGCCATTTAATGACGAAACATCTCAGTCTAGTCAAGAACAGAAACACATACATAAACCCTCCCTTTCCCTCTGTGAACACTAAAGCTGGTTCGATAGAACATATACATTTGGATGAGATGCTGTTGCCTTAAGCTCTTCCATTTCACATCAAGAGGATAACTGCTCAACTAGCCTATAGTGCTAACATGTTAGGTGTCAGCGTGAGGTGTGAGTGGAATCTATCAATCAACGATTCTCTGATGGCATCCTGAGGGTCTTGCCTCGTCATGAGAATGGAGTCACAACTGGTCAGCTTTTTCCAGTTGACTTGAGATGGCATAAATCTAGCACAGAAATGATAGCAAAGCCTGGCCTCATCACAAAGCCATGATGGGGCTGATAACGCAACTATTCACTGAGAGACCGTTACAGGCGACGATATATTAGAGCACATCATGCTTGCTTCAGTGTGTTTGAGTGTGCATGAGACTTGTACTATGTTTTTGGCGCTCTCCCTCTCCCTCTCCCTCCCCCTCTATATCTCTCTCTCTCTTTCTAACAAACAGGGGTCAGGGTGTTACATTCCATGTTTAATTCATTCATGTGTGAGTGGGATAACATAGAATTGGTAATCAATGGTCGGCATGGACTTGGTGGGCCGAAGGGCCTGTATCTCTCAATCAATATGATTTGCACGTTGCTGACCTGGCAGGCCCATTCTTATTTGCCCACAAACTGAGTGGCTCAACAAACCCTTTCAGAAGCCACTTCATACCCAATCAGATTCCAAAGTGCCTCCTGGAATGCAGGGACAGAATGAGTGAAGCAGGTGTGTTTTTGTGGTGGTATAATAGTCTCATGGCACCATTGCAGCAAGCAGCATTCCCCCCCAAAAAAAATTTGACTTTACTTAATTATTTGAATTGAAATTCCTCATATCGACTCATGCCACAGGTCAATATGGTACAAGATCTCACAGCAATGTTTGTAAAAGATGGCAGTGTGATGTGCGTGAGGTGCCAGTGTGTAAAGGTTGGGCTCAGTCGAGCTGTGCATGTGAAAGTGGATGAGGTTTTGCACTGACGTTGTGTGTGTGAATATGCTCCATACCACGGCTTGACGTTGTCCGAACTGTTTCGGTCTCGTAGAAGCTCTGCTCTGCGGAGATGCCGGGGGACACGGTCTCCTTCTGCAGGTAACGGTTGAGTTCCATCTGGATCAGATATTGATCTTCCTGCTGCATCGGCCGGTTCCTCCGGCTCCTCGACTGGAGAGCTGCTGGCTCTGTGCATCCTGAACAAGCCACACACAGACAAATCATTGGTCCATCCTCAACAAACAATTCATTTCAACCAGCTAAAGATTTAAAAAAACGCCCGCATTTTGACAGCACCTGATCCTGAATGACCAGCTTGTGTTGTGTTGACCACTCAAACTCGAGGTCTCTGCACTCCTCCAGTACTGGTCTACAGTGTTTCACTCATCCCTGCCATGCCATTCACTATCATCGTGGCTGATCTACCCCAAGTTTAAACTCCCCTTCTGTGCCAATTCTACTTAGCCCTCAAATCCCTGATCTTAAATGCCCTTGATCCTGACCATGGGTGCTGGCTGTGTGGAGTTTGCATATTCTCCCTACGACTATGTGGGTTTTCTCCAGGTGGTCTGCTCTCATTCACAAATTGTCCCAGAACTAATTTATGGGTGATCGCTGGTCGGTGCGGACTCGATGGGCCGAAGGGCCTGTTTCCAAACTGTATCTCTAACTAAAAATTAAACTAAGCTCCTCTGGGAGGAGAATTCCAGAGATCCATCAACCGCTGCAAGAAGCCATTTCTATGTCTGCCCTTTTCTCACGTAACCACGTGCCCTTGTTTGAGATTCTCTCATTTGGGAAACATCTCAGCATCTACTCATTCACACCCACTCAGGATATCATTTTTGGAAACTCAACAAACCAACCAACCATTTTTCACAGGGAAATCCTCTCTCAGGACTCTTCCTCCAGGAAGTAGCCTGGTGCTGGAGTGCCTCCATGGCGCATGCATCTTCTCTTAAATAAGGGGACTAAAACCGTGTACAGTATCACAAGTGTGGCCTCACCAAGGTTGTGACCATCATAACACCGTCAATTTTACATCAACCTATGACACATTTAACCAAGTGTTTGTAGACGGCACAGGAGAAGCCAGAGACTCAGAGATGAAGTGTGGGCATGGCAGCCTTGTGATAACCACAGTCTGATCACGGGGCAGGTGGTCACAGAGCAGTCACAATGTTTTGGTAGACACAAATGCTGGAGAAACTCAGCGGGTGAGGCAGCATCTATGGAGCGAAGTAAATAGGCAACGTTTCGGGTCGAAACCCTTCTTCATACTGATGTGAGGGGGGGGGGGGGGGGGGGGGGAGGAAGAAAGGAAGAAGTGGAACCAGAGGGCTGAGGGAGAGCTGAGAGGGGGAGGAGAAAGCAGGGACTACCTGAAATTGGAGAAGTCAATGGTCATACCGGTGGGGTGCAGACTGCCCAAGCGAATTATAAGGTGCTGCTCCTCCAATTTATGGTAGGCCTCACTCTGGCCATGGAGGAGGCCCAGGACAGAAAGGTTGGATTCAGAATGGGAGTGGGAGTTGAAGTGCTGAACCACCGGGAGATCAGGTTGGTTATTGCGAACCGAGTGGAGGTGTTGGGCGAAGCGATCGCCAAGCCTACGCTTGGTCTCACCGATGTAGAGCAGCAGACATCTAGAGCAGCGGATGCAACAGATGAGGTTGGAGGAGGTGCAGGTGAACCTCAGCCACACCTGGAAAGACTGCTTGGGTCCTTGGATGGGGTCAAGGGGGAGGTGAAGCGACAAGTGTAGCATTTCTTGTGATTGCAAGGGAGAAGGGGTGGTTCGGGTGGGAAGGGACGAATAGACCAGAGAGTTACGGAGGGAGCGGTCTCTGCGGAAAGCCGACAGAGGAGGAGTTGGGAAGATGTGGCAAGTGGTGGGATCTCGTTGGAGGTGGCGAAAAAGTCGGAGGATTATTTGTTATATATGACGGCTGGTAGGGTGGAAGGTGAGGACTAGGGGGACTGTTGTTGCGAGTGGGGGGGATGGGGAGTGAGAGTAGAGTCACAGGGTATAGAAGAGACTCTGGTGAGAGCCTCATCTATGGTTGAAGAGGGGAACCTCCGTTCCCTGAAGAATGAGGACATCTCCAATGCCCTGGTGTGGAACACCTCATCCTGGGCGCAGACGGAGGAATTGGGAGTAGGGAATAGAGTCTTTACAGGAAGCAGGGTGGGAAGAAGTGTAGTATAGATAGCCATGGGAGTCAGTGGGTTTATAGTGGATGTCGGTCAAAAGTCTATCTTTTGATGTTTAAAGATTTGATAAGGAAAGAAAATGAAGAACAGAATTTAAATTGCAACCAAAAAAAAATTGTGCAAGGACTGACCTGGCAGAAGGATGGTCCCCAGCATGTCCAGGAGCAGGTGGACCTGGCGCGGAGACAGGAAGAATTTGACAGATTCGATCTGCCCATCCACATCCAGCTGCACCAGACAGAAACAGTTACTGCACACGCTTCCCAACATCGGAATATATTCAGCCCCTTACACCTATTTCACTCACACCATGGCTGATCTTTCATCTAAACCTCACTTGCTTGCACTAACTTCATATCATTTAACTCGCCTCATAAAATATAATGAATAATCACAATATTAATGACACATTTTTGGTCTATGTCTTGAACATAGTCAGAAACTGAGCACCTACAGAATAGAGAATTCCAAGATTCACAACTTTTAAATACAGGATACAGATTTGCTCAAAGACTCTGTGTATTGACATTGACTCAGCGAATCAAGAACCAGAATACAGGTTTAAGGTGAACATTTTTAGGGGAACATTTTCATTAGGAACCCGAGGAGCAGCTTTTTCACACAGAGGATGATGGGTACAGTTCCTTCCATAATGGTTGGGACAAAGACCTATCATTTATTTATTTGCCTCTGTACTCCACAATTTGAGATTTGTAATAGAAAGAATCACATGTGGTTAAAGTGCACATTGTCAGATTTTAATAAAGGCCATTTTTATACATTTTGGTTTCACCATGTATAAATTACAGCTGTGTTTATACGTGGTCCCCTCATTTCAGGGCACCATCATGTTTGGGACACAGCAATGGCATGTAAATGAAACTAGTCAAGTTTAGTATTTTGTTGTATATCCTTTGCATGCACTGACTGCTTGAAGTCTGTGATTCATGGACATCACCAGTTGCTGGGTGTCCTCTCTGGTGATGCTCTGCCAGGCCTGTATTGCAGCCCTCTTTAGCTTATGCTTATTTTGGGGGCTAGTCCCCTTTAGTTTTCTCTTCAGCATATAAAAGGCATGCTCAATTGGGTTCAGATCGGGTGATTGACTTGGCCACTCAAGAATTGACAATTTTTTAGCTTTGAAAAGCTCCTTTGTTGCTTTAGCAGTATGTTTGGGATCATTGTCTTGTTGTAGAATGAACCACCGGCCAATGAGTTTTGAAGCATTTGTTTAAACTTGAGCAGATAGGATGTGTCTATACACTTCAGAATTCATTATGCTGCTACCATCAGCAGTTGTATCATCAATTAAGATAAGTGAGCCAGTACCTTCAGCAGACATACATGCCCAGGCCACAACACCACCGTGTTTCACAGATGAGGTGGTATGCTTTGGATATTTGGCAGTTCCTTCTCTCCTCCACACTTTGCTCTTGCCATCACTCTGATATAAGTTAATCTTCATCTCATCTGCCCACAAGACCTTTTTTCCAGAACTGTGGTTGCTCTTTTAAGTATTTCTTGGCAAACTGTAACCTCGCCATCCTAGTTTTGCAGCTAACCATCTTGCAGTGTAGCCTCTGTATTTCTGTTCATGAAGTCTTCTGCGGACTGTGGTCATTGAGAAAGCCACACCTGACTCCCGAAGCGTGTTTCTGATCTGTCGGACAGGTATTTGGGGATTTTTCTTTATTATAGAGAGAATTCTGTCATCAGCTGTGGAGGTCTTCCTTGGCCTGCCAGTCCCTTTGCGATTAGTAAGCTCACCAGTGCCCTCTTTCTTCTTAATGATGTTCCAAACAGTTAATTTTGGTAAGCCTAAGGTTTGGCTAATGTCTTTAACAGTTTTATTCTTGTTTCTCAGTCTCATAATGGCTTCTTTGAGTTTCATTGGCACAACTTTGGTCCTCATGTTGATAAACAGCAATAAAAGTTTCTAAAGGTGATGGAAAGACTGGAGGAAAGACTAGGTGCTGTGAGCTCTCTTACACCTGCATTAAGGAGGCATTTAAACATACCTGAGCAATTACAAATGCCTGTGAAGCCATGTGTCGCAAACATTATGCTGCCCTGAAATGGGGGGACTATGTATAAACACAGCTGTCATTTCTACATGATGAAATCAAAATGTATAAAAATACCCTTTAATAAAATCTGACAATGTGCACTTTAACCACATGTGATTTTTTTCTATTACAAATCTCAAATTGTAGAGTACAGAGGCAAATAAATAAATGATGGGTCTTTGTCCCAAACATTATGGAGGACACTGTATTTTGTATGTGCAGGGATATCAAGCAGCCACTGACCTTGGCTACTGGAAGCGCTTCGTTCTGCTTCAAGGTGAGTTCCAGTTCCATCTTTCCATCACAGCTCCCAATCTGGACCGGATCAAAGTGAACCACATCAGATGCTTTCCTTGTGAACTGGGGGTGAGGTTCTGAAACAATCTTTGGGTTCCAACTTGGAGAAAGCTTTGGTTCCATTTCCTGCAAAATAAATTGACACCATGAGCAGAATGACATTTTAACAGAAGCATGTTATTCAGCCTTAGCGTGGAGAATGATGGTCTCAAATGGGAGCCAGCCCAGGGGGTTTGTTGCTGCTATATTGTTTTTCTCAATTGATACCAATCAAAAGGATTGAGGTCCTACAGATTGTACGGAATTAGAAACATAGACATAGAAAATAGGTGCAGGAGGAGGCCATTCGGCCCTTCGAGCCAGCACCGCCATTCATTGTGATCATGGCTGATCGTCCCCAATCAATAACCCATGCCTGCCTTCTCCCCATATCCCTTGACTCTACTAGCCCTAGAGCTCGATCTAACTCTCTCTTAAACCCATCCAGTGACTTGGCCTCCACTGCCCCCTGTGGCAGGGAATTCCACAAAATCACACCCTCTTAAATGGCCTCCCCTTTATTCTAAGACTGTGGCCCCTGGTTCTGGACTCGCCCAACATTGGGAACATCTTTCCTGCATCTAGCTTGTCCAATCCTTTTATAATTAGCAAAGCAAATTAGCAAATAATTTAGAATTAGCAAAGAGATGATTGAATCAGGGCAGCAAAACAACATGCATGACATTACTCCACACAAGAAGTTCATTGGTCCTCTGGTTGGAGTTTAGATTAATTGTGCAGGGAGGTGGGCACGATAGGTTGGCAATGAAAAGGAAAGTGGTGAAAAAAGGAACGGGAGAAAGAAAGTTTACTTTAGTTTATTATTGTCAAAAAGCTTTTTATGTTGCATGCTATCTAGTCAGCGGCAAGACAATATGTGATTCCTATCAAGCACAGTGCACAGATACAGGAGAAAGAGATGAGGTCGAGTATACAATGAGCATTCTTGGTGTGAGTGTCCAATAATCTGCCCCAGACATCTCCTCTCCTGAACCCTTTCATCTCTGCCCAATGCAATCTGCTTTGAAGTGCACTCAGCTTTCAATAAAATTGTGTTCCCTGAAATATTTTCCTCTTTAGTTGCGGTGTGTAGCTTTTGAACATCTGCAAAGTGCGGTCTGTTGCATTTCTACAAGAAGGCAGTGAATGGATGCACGTTATTGACATCCAGAAGCCACGTTGAAAATCACTCCATCACTCTCACCTGCATTGGCGAGATCCTGGGGGAGGTTTTTGCACTTTCAGGAAACTCAAACCAGAAGAATGAGATTCCACTTAGCTGCAGGTTCTTGCGGGCAAAGGCTGTGGGCTGATGAATGCCCACGTCTGGACACTCCGTCGCAGATTCATCGCAATATTCAATCCTGTAAACGCAGAAGCACTGAGACATTACACGCTGTTCAGAGATAACAGGAGCAGCAGCGTCGCATTCAGAACAAAGCTCTTCACTCCGATCTACAGACATAAAATGATTGGGAAAGTACGGGATGGTGTCATCGAGCCATTGTCATAGAATCTTACAGCATGGACAGGCACATTTTGGGCTTTCCAGCCTGTGCTGTCACGATGATACCTCTCCACTCTGTCACAAGCCAGGTGCTGGCATTGTTGCAGTGTTCAGTGTAAACACAGGGTGACTTCCAGTTTCATCCAGGGGATAAGTTTGTTTCCATTAAAGGATCTAAGGTCTGGCCTTACTGAATGCAGTGCTTTAGGCCAATAAGAAGCATATACCATTGGGCAATAAACAATAGACAATAGGTGCAGGAGTAGGCCTTTCGGCCCTTCGAGCCAGCACCGCCATTCAATGGGATCATGGCTGATCATCCCCATTCCTGCCTTCTCCCCATATCCCCTGACTCCGCTATCTTTAAGAGCCATATCTAGCTCTCTCTTGAAAGCATCCAGAGAACCTGCCTCCACCGCCCTCTGAGGCAGAGAATTCCACAGACTCACAACTCTCTGTGAGAAAAATAATTTCCTCGTCTCCGTTCTAAATGGCTTACCCCTTATTCTTAAACTGTGGCCCCTGGTTCTGGACTCCCCCAACATCGGGAACATGTTTTCTGCCTCTAGCGTGTCCAAACCCTTAACAATCTTGTATGTTTCAATAAGATTCCCTCTTATCCTTCTAAACTCCAGAGTGTACAAGCCCAGCTTCTCCATTCTCTCAGCATATGACAGTCCTGCCATCCCGGGAATTAACCTTGTAAACCTACGCTGCACTCCCTCAATAGCAAGAATGTCCTTCCTCAAATTAGGGGACCAAAACTGCACTCAATACTCCAGGGGTGGTCTCACTAGGGCTCTGTACAACTGCAGAAGGACCTCTTTGCTCCTATACTCGACACCTCTTGTTATAAAGACCAACATGCCATTTGTTTTCTTCATTGCCCGCTGTACCTGCATGCTTACTTTCATAGACTGATGAACAAGGACCCCAGATCCCGTTGTACTTCCCCTTTTCCCAATTTGACGCCATTTAGATAGTAATCTGCCTTCCTGTTTTTGATACCAAAGTGGATAACCTCACATTTATCCACATTAAACTTCATCTGCCATGCATCTGCCCACTCCCCCAACCTGTCCAAGTCACCCTGCATTCTCATAGCATCCTCCTCACAGTTCACACTGCTACCCAGCTTTGTGTCATCTGCAAATTTGCTAATGTGCAGGAGGTACAGTGGGCAGGAGGTACAGTAGCCTGAAGTCCCACACCACCTGGTTCAGGAACAGCTACTTCCCTACAACCACCAAGTTCATGAACCGAACAACACAGCCCTAATCTATCTTGACAACGGAATACTAGAATACTTGGACCACCTCCAGCAATATTACTGACCCCCCCCCCCCCACCCGCCAATTCTGTTTTTGCACTGACTAACGTTTTAATTTTTGCAGTCTTTGCCTTTTTTGAATTTTACATGTAATTTATGCACAAAATATGTATAATGTGTTTTGTGTGTTTGTCCGAGTCTATGTGCCTGCAACGCTGCTGCAAGCAAGATGTTTACTGCAGCTGTACCTCACCATAACAGTGCACTGGACAATAAACTTGAAGGGGCTGAGATGGCTGAGATGGCAGCTGATGGATGGGAGATATACTGCTGTCACCGACAGCCAAAGACATCTGAGCCTGGGGGGGAGGGAAGGTGGCTGGAGGGACGGGAGTAAATGAAGCTGCTTCACTTACCGCTGGATACGGATCTCCAATGCCACCCCGGTTTTAGAATTCTCCGGAACGTGCTCGATCCTGAGAACACTGTCTAGAAACGTAAGCTTGACTCTTCTTAAAACTGGTCAATGAGAAAAGCAGTGTGGCACATTTGCTTCAGTATAAGATACAGACAACACCCGCAGTATAGAAAGGTTTGCATTCTTAGACAACTCTCCTTGTGGCGATGTTCTGTAACTCAAGCCCACTTCCCCCATTGTACCCCTGTTATAAGCAGAGTTGTGACCTAAGGCACTTTAAGCCACTTCATGGGCAATAATGAAATGACCCACCACTGTCGTTTAACAGCTGGGGCTAACGTTAGACACGGGGGTGGGTGGCAGATGGTTGGTGGGCAAGGCTTGTGCCAAAGAAAGACCAAATGTTGTCAATTTTTATTTTTTACTCGCACAGTACTGTGAGGAAATAAGAGTTGGATATGACGTCACCATAAAGTCATGTACTACGGAAACAGGCCCTTTGGCCCAACTTGCTCATGCCGACCTAACTTGCCCATGCCAATTGGGTCCAGACATGGCCATGCCCCTCCGCTGCTGTGCCCCTCCCCATTGCCGTGACCCTCCCCTGCCCCATCTCTGCTGTGTGCCCCCCCCCCCCCCAGGCCGTGCCCCCCCACTGCTGTGCCCCCATCTCTGCCGTGCCCCTGCCCCCCCCCCCCCGTGCTGTGCCCCCCCCACTGCCTTGCCCTTCCCCCCCTACCTGCCCCTCCCCTACTGCCGTGCCCCTCCCTGCCGTGCCCCCCCGCTGCTGTGCCCCCCCCCACTGCCATGCCCCCTTCTGACAAAGGACATGTGAACGACGCATTTCATCTGTGAGGCATGAGTTTACACATTGTCCCTGGGACCGCGTGGGTTTCCTCCGTGTGCTCTGGTTTCCTCTCGCATCCAAAGACATGCGGGTATGTAGGTTAAATGGTCTCTGTAAATTACCCCGAGTGTGTAGTGAGTGGGAACTAGGGTGATGGCCGGCATGGACTGGGTGGGTCAAAGGACCTGTTTCCGTGATGTATCTTCCAATCAATTAAATTCAGTCAGAAAAGGCAGGAAGCCAGCATCACCCACGTGACTGCAGGCTGGGGCTACTCCTGTCACTGGGCGTCACTCCCAGTTATACATGTCGTCCTGTTACTCACCTGTTTCAATGGTTTCTGCAAACTTCTCGAGCCCCTCGAATGGCTGTGGCCCTTCAGCTTGATCATCCGTCAGTCTCTGGCTCAGGCACTCCTTGGCCAGCTGCATACTGTCCGTCATAAAGCTGGACCAGTACATGGGCTCCGAGCCCGACACTGCCACACAACAGCACAACATCTTTACAAGGTTGAGGGGGGACCTCATTGGCACTTACACAATAATGAAAGGCATAGATATAGGTGTCCTTGAGACTCTTGAAAGGTGCCCGTAAATAAAATGTATTATTATTATTATTATTATTATTATAGATAGACTGGAAATTGGAGAGGAAGTTTCCACTGGTGGGAGAGTCTAGGACCAGAGGTCATAGCCTCAGAATTATAGGCCGCTCTTTTAGAAAGGAGGTGAGGAGGAACTTCTTTAGTCAGAGGGTAGTTAATCTGTTGAACTCATTGCCAGAGAGGGCTGTGGAGGCCAAATCAGTGGATATTTTTAAGGCAGAGATAGAGAAATTTTTGATTAAAACGGGAGTCAAGGGTAATGAGAAGGCAGGAAAATGGGATTAGGAGGTCAGGAATAGCTACTTCCTCACAGCCATCAGGCTATTAAACCTGGCTCGGACAAAACTCTGATTATTAATAACCCATTTTCTGTTATTGCACTTTATCAGTTTATTTATTCATGTGTGTATATATTTATATTATGGTATATGGACACACTTATCTGTTTTGTAGTAAATGCCTACTATGTTCTGTGTGCTGAAGCAAAGCAAGAATTTCATTGTCCTATACAGGGGCACATGACAATAAACTCACTTGAACTTGAACTTGAACCATGATTGAATGTCGCGGTAGACGCGAAGGGCCGAATGGTCTAATTCTACTCCTATAAGTTGTGAACATCAGATCACCAGCAGCGCCACAGGTCCTGTGGCCTCAAACTTCCACATCCCAACATCTCCAAGTAAAAAACACCTCCCTTCCTCTCCCCACAAGACCTTCACCGTATCATTATAGTTCCCTTGCCTTTGGTTGTTGACCCATTCACCACGGGGAATAATTCTCTCCATCTTTACTATTCACACCATCTTGATATCCTCTTTCAAGAAACAAAGGAGATTATCAAGAGTGGTGGACACTGCCCGGTCCATCGCAGGTACTGATCTCCCCACCGTTGAAGGGATTTATAGGAGGCACTGCCTCAAAAGGAAGCGGATATAATCAAAGACCCACACCACCCTGGCTACACACTCATTTCACTTCAACCTTCAGGAAGGAGTTTCTGGAGCCTAAAAACCAGGGTTGAAGAATAGCTTCTTCCCAACAACCATCAGGCTCCTGAACACTTCACAATGCTCAACTATGGACAATGGACTGTCTTTGGTTGCACTGTGGACTGCAGATTTGTGTTGCACTAGTATTGTGGTTATTATTTTTCTTTTTCTATATTATATTATCTGTGTGTACCGTATTTACAGTGCTGCTAAGCTGCTGTAAGTGCTGGAGTAATTCAAGCCTTTGGTAGGCAGATGGTTGGACAAAGGCCAGAGATATAAACCCAGAAGGTGTGAGACAAACGGATTGGAGAGTTGTGAATTGTGAAGTGGGTGTAATTGTAATTGTAATTGTAATTGTAAATCTTTATTGTCATTTCCTGAGTATTCGCATACTCAGAGGAAACAAAAAAAACGTTTCTCGACCAGTGTCCATTCAGTTTTCGTTACAAAATAAATAGCAATTAAAGTTAAAATACATGTCATGAACAATTTAACCCTCTAATAACATTCAATAACATTCAACAGCCGTTCCGACTGGCAGCGGGGTGTTTGTGCGCGATACTTGGCAGGGGGGAAAGTTCATTTAACAGTCTTATAGCCTGTGGGAAGAATGTATGGGAGACGGAGGGAAGAAATTAGTGCGATCTCAGTGGGGGCTAGAGAGGGGGGTGTGGGGGAGAAAGGGGAGGGGGGTTGTTAGAAGTAACCTGAAATTGGAGAATTCAATGTTCATACCATTGGGTTGTAAGTTACCCAAGCAGAATAAGAGGTGCAGTTTCTCCAGTTTGTGCATGGCCTCACTCCAGCAATGGAAGAGACCCAGGACTAAAAGGTCAGTATGGGAATGTGAAGTTAAAATGATTAGCAATCAGATTAGTAGGCCATGGCAGACCAACCACAGGTGTTTGTCGATACAGTCACCGAGTCTACATTTGGTCTCATTGATGTATCATTCCTGATTCCCTGGCATCCAGAAATGTCACCAGGACTCCAGCTGAAGCAGTGATGTGTAAACCTGCAGCCTGACCCATTAATACTGACTCACAAGTCCTCTATATTAATGACTGAGCTAAATGCGGCTCTGAGTATATGGATGGGAAAGGGATGGAGGGTTATGGTCTGAGTGCAGGTAGATGGGACTAGGGGAAAATAAGTGTTCGGCATGGACTTGTAGGGCCGAGATGGCCTGTTTCAGTGCTGAATTGTTATATGGTTATTTGGTTATATGGTTCTTCAAAACTACTCATTCTTTAAAGCAAAACCAGATCAATTCCGTTACATTATCACTTCCTAACTATTCCTGGGTAATTTGGGGGCTCAACAGTATGTCAAATTGAAGCAACAAGAGAATGCAGGTGCTGGAATCTTGAACAAAACACAAAGTGCTGGAGGAACAGCTGGCCAGGCAGGGATGGGATGGGCAATGTTTTGAGTCTGACGGGTATGTCTAACTGGGTCAGGATTGTTTGCTGTTAAGCCACATGGTTACGGATCAAGCTCTGACCTGAGGAGAGATAGGCATTGGCTAACCTCCACTCTTGCACTTTGAGCATCCAATCCAAGCCCACACTACAGCAATACTGAGGGAACAACACTATCAGAAGGATGCTTCCGATGGTGCTCTGCATTGTCAAAGCAGCAGCAAAACCAAGTCATTGCCTGCCGCCTCAGGTAGACCGTATGCAATGAATAGCAGTCGAGTTCCCTTTGGTAATCAGACCACAATGTCACTCCCAACCAACCCAAAGCTTCAACGTTCCTTGCCCAAACATTTCCACCTCAGTCTGCTGTTTTTAAAGATGCTTCTTGAAACCTAGTCTTCAACATGCCCCAATCAATACCTCCTCATGTGATTCCTGTTAGATTCTATCACCTTGGATTATTTTAACTATATCCGAAGTGCCATAGAAATACCAGTTGTGGCTGTTGCCTTGATGCAAAACTGCGGACATTCAACAACTGTGACTAGTAATTTTTAGTTGGTTAAAAAATCTTATAGGTTACAGACTTGCAACAGATAAATGGAGTTAAGGTACAGGTCAACCCAAAACGCCCAAATGCCAGAACACCTTTGTGGGGCTGAATGGCCTTCTCCTGGTTTTATGTGATGGACAAACATTGTGAAAAATGGGAAGACTCACCTACTCGAGGCCTTGGTCGAAAGACCATCTCCAGTCCCTGCATCTCCACCGCACAGTTCTCTTGCAGTAGGGAAGACCAGGGGATGGAAACCGAAATATTTTGAATAAATCCTTCGATTATTTCCAAAGGTGCATCGAGAGAATCTAGGATTTCATTGAGGGACTGGAAGCCCAGAATAATATTTTAGTACCAACACCACTTCTAAGAGCTCAGTTAAATTGTTTTTCTTTATGTTCAGGTACATTTTCTAAGCTTTACAGTGAAAAGCTTTGATTTGCATGGTATTCAATCAAATCTGAAAATACTATACATCAATACAATCAAGTCAAACTGGAGTACAATAGGTAGAGCAAAGGGGAAGATACAGAGTGCAGAATATAGTTCTCAGCATTGTAGGGCACTAGTTCCACAAAGTCCAATATCCGCAGAGGAGTGGGTGTGAATCAACCAGTACCAGAGCTTATGCAACATCCACTCAGAAGCCTAATAACAAAGGGAAATAATGTGAGCTATCCATGTACATGATAGCTGGATAGCAAAGGTTTCGAGGGATATGGGCTAAAGTCAGGCACCTGGGATTAGCTTAGACAGGGCATCTTGATCAGAAAGGCCTATTTTTAACATTCCATGAAAACAATATTGTAAATCAACTCATCTACAACACTGTTATGATGGAAACAAAGTTTTGTATCATCAAAGCTTAGGAAATATTATATCCATTTTATGAATGTTGTGTTCAGTTCTGAAGGTAATGTGACTCGGGGATGACACCAGGCAAGAATTGAGTGACAGTGGGCTGCAACTGAGATCATGCAAAGTGCTTCTTAATTATCCAGAATAAGTCATCCCAGAAAAATCATATAGACAAATAGATTCTCCAATTAATTAGAAAATATTCAGAGTCAAATTATACTACTCCTGATTAACAGGTGTTGTAATGCTGGGGATTGGTGCATCTTTGTAGACTGAACTGTGGGTGTCATAGGATTCGGCCCATCCATGCCGACCACCATGCCTGTCAATTCTGTTCCCATTAGGCTCTATCTCCTATGCCTTCCCTGCTGGTGTTAGAATTTTATGATATCATTTAATTTGCTAAGAACATAGTTTGAAAGATAATCAACCACACTTGGAGTATTGTGTGCAGTTTTGGTCCCCTAATTTGAGTAAGGACATTCTTGCTATTGAGGGAGTGCAGCGTAGGTTTACAAGGTTAATTCCCGGGATGGCGGGACTATCATATGCTGAGAGAATGGAGCGCAAATACTGATCAGAAAAGGAGCATCTTTATAAGACAGAAAAGGTGTTGAGAACACCAAATGTCACCCCATTTGCTGTTTAGTACTCCTGCTTCAACAAAATCTTCACCTTACACTGCAAAAAAAGTTATGGATTCAAAATTGAGTGGTCCATATGGGCTTATGTTGCTATTATAGTCTAGAGTCTAGAGAATGAGGCATAGGGCAGTGCAATAGAACTGGGCAAGTGCCATCTCTTTGGAGACAGCACCGACCGGTCAGAGATATACACAGTATGTAAGAGCGTGCCAACCAGGGAGGGGCAGAACTGCAAGCACCCCACACTGCAGGTGGGATAACATTGAGGGAGCCAATACATTTGGAGACTACCGAGGGAAAAGGATATTGTCAGAGTGATGTATTTTGAAAGACTGAATCGTAGAGAGATACAGTGTGACTTCGGCCTAACTTTCCCACACCAGCCAACATGTCCCAGCTACACTAGTCTCACCTGCCAGCATTTGGTCCATATCCCTCCAAACATGGAGGACCTGTCTGCTGTAAAGGATTAGTGAAAATAAAAACACTTGCTCTCGGGGTGTTCTAGCTGGCATTGCAATCTACACCATTTGATTAATATGATTGTTGTTTGTGAAACTTTGATGTGCGCAAACCGGCTGTGGTGGAGTCAGAGTTGTCGAGCAGTACAGTGTAAAAACAGGCCCTTCAGTCCATATGCCAGCCATCATGTCTATCTTTACTAATCCCAATTAACTGCATTCATTCTGCATCCCACTATGGATCATTCAACTTCATGTCCAAGTGTTTCTTAAAAGCCGCTGCTGCTCCACCCCACCTCTGGCAGCTCACAGATCTTACACAGTAACATTCACAAAATTGTTTAATGGGTTAAAAAGCAGGTCCTGATATATTGAAGCCACTAAATACGCTGCAGAATTGCAAACTCACACTGTGATCAATGCTGCATTTCATTAATACATGCAGCAATTTGTTGGAAGTTGCTTACTCATCTACAACATCTAGCCCCTCCAACGCTTTGCAGTCTGCCACAGAAACTTCCCACCCCTGTCCCCATCCAATGAGTGTGCACTGGACAAGGTCTGCTGCAGTTATTTGTGTTATAATGTAGAGAGTGACCCTACCGATTTGTCCAGCGGAACCTGTGCGAGGGAGCCTGTTCCCTGATAGAGATCCACACTCAGCTGCTCCAGGCTCAACTTCTCCTCCAGAAAGTGGTCCAGGTATCGGTGCAGCAGGTACCTGCATGCCCGCTTCTTAATCGACTCAGAGAACGGCCAAGGCATCTTGATTTCAACCCATAAACACTAGACGCCCTGTCAGAATCACCCCGGTCCCAGTAAATAAAACCCGCTGGCCCTAATAGAAGACTTGTACTCTTTCTCTCTTTCCTCTCCACATGCTTTTAAAAACAAATACATGCACTTTCATTCTTACTTTAAGGGTCACCAAATCCCCCTGCTTCACCACTGCTGCTTTTCCTACACCCACAGGACTGTTATCTCCTTTATTCTGGATCCCTCAACAGTTATCCTCTCACCCTCTGACATTAGCTCATCCTCATCTCACATATTAACTTTCTTTACTCTTTCATTCTAACAATATGCCTGGTGATTTATTCAAGAATATGCCAACTGCCTTTGCCCCTCAATATTTATCCCTTTCCCTTTATGTTAAGTTAGTTTAACCCCTGAATCATCACCCTTGTATCTCCATCTAGATGCACAATTTGTCCTCCGCCGCGGCTTCTCCTCGGAGTTTACTCGCTCTCCCTCCACATTTACCTCAGAGGATCTCCCCCCTCCCCTCAGGATCCAGCCCCTCTCAGCCTCAGCCGTCCACCCGCTGCGTTTACCGCGTCTTACAATGCCGGCTATAGACCTGCCGCCTCTGTCCAGCAACCCCGGGTCGCTGTCAGCGCTTGGGGGAGAGAGGGAGAGCGGCGATCATGGAGGCCGGGCCTCGGTCAGCGGCCTGTGTTTACACCGACCGGCCTGCCTGCCTCACGGCTCACGTCGCCCCAGCGCGTCATCATGTTGACAGCACGCCGCCATCTTTCATCTTCCGTCTGCCCATCACAAAGATGGCGGGCAAGCGCGGTCATCCCCCATGACGCGCTCTGCTTGCCCATCACAAAGATAGCGGGCGGGCAAGCGCGATAATTTCCCCATGACGCGCTCTGCCTTCCCCTCACAAAGATGGCTGGCGAGGTAGTCGCCCCATGATGACGCGCTCTGTCTGCCATTCACAAAGATGGCGCCGGTAGCTCGCGCAAGCCTTTGAACGGATTTGAACGTAAGTGCGCGGGCCGCGGGCTTCCCGCCTCAGTCGTGGCCGGTAACGGCGACCGCGCTGAGCTGAGGTAAATGACACACCCGCATGTCCTGGCTTCAATAGCAGGGCCTCAGGCCGGCTCACTGCCTTCCCCCAGCCGGGTAGAGCCGTGTCCGGCCCTCGGGCAGGCTGCGGCCGGTAGCCGGGAGGGAGCGGGTTGAGGGAGAATAACGGCCGGTCCACAGGGTGGAGGATTTTAGACAGCGGTCCCCTGGGCGAGGGTGTGGTGGGTGACAGCGGGTCCCCTGGGTGAGGGCCAGACCCGGGGTGTGGAGGGACAATGGCTGGACCCCCGCCAGGTCAAATTCCATTTGGAATATTTTGGAGGACCAGGAAACCAAGAAGAAGAAGACCCCAGGGTGGGGGTGTGGTGGGTGACAGCCGGTCCCCAGGGTGTGGGTGTGGTGGGTGACAGCCGGTCCCCAGGGTGTGGGGTGTGGGTGTGGTGGGTGACAGCCGGTCCCCAGGGTGGGGGTGTGGTGGGTGACAGCCGGTCCCCAGGGTGGGGGTGTGAGTGGGTGACAGCCGGTCCCCAGGGTGTGGGTGTGGTGGGTGACAGCCGGTCCCCGGGGTGGGGGGTGTCCACATATGACGGTACCTGCTTCCACCAGCCGCTCAGATACTGTGGTCCAAGTTTGTCATTTGGACAATTTATATTTTTAGTTTAGTTTAGCGAGACAGTACGGAAACAGGCCCTTCGGCCCACAGAGTCCACGCTGGCCATCGATCCCTGCACATTAACAAAACCTGCACACTTGGGACAATTTACAATTATGCCAACCTACAAACCTGTACGTCTTTGGAGTGTGCGAGGAAACCTGAGGTCTTGGTGAAAACCCACGCGGTCACAGGTAGAATGTGCAAATACCGTACAGACATCACCCCTAGTCAGGATCGAACCTGAAGCTATGGCGCTCTGAGGCAGCAACTCTACCGTTGTGCCAGTGTGGCGCTTTGGGATGCCAGCTATTCTCTGACTTCCTAATTCAATATGGGTGCTACACAGTTTTTCTTGCGTAATAGTGGAGTTCAGCACAACTGGCAAAAGAAAGGCACAAAAAGCTGGAGTAACTCAGCGGGTCAGGCAGCATTAGGTCATGAGTGATAGGAACATAGAAAATAGGTGCAGGAGGACGCCATTCGACCCTTCGAGCCAGCACCGCCATTCATTGTGATCATGGCTGATCATCCACAATCAGTAACCCGTGCCAACCTTTTCCCCATACCCCCTTCATTCCGCTAGTCCCAAGAGCTCTATCTAACTCTTAAATTCATCCTGTGAATTGGCCTCTACTGCCTTCTGTGGCAGAATTCCACAAATTCGCAACTCTCTGGGTGAATTTATTTTTTTTCATATCCCAGTTTTAAATATTCTCCCCTTTATTCTTAGACTGTACCCACTGGTTCTGGACTCCCCCAACATTGGGGGAAAAATTCCTGCATCTAGCTTGTCTAGTCCTTTTATAATTTTATATGTTTCTATAAGATAGCCTCTCATCCAGTAAATACAAGCCCAGTCTTTCCAATCTTTCCTCATATGACAGTCCCGCCGTGGGGGGATTAACCTTGTGAACCTATGCTGCACTCCCTCAATAGCAAGGATGTCCTTCCTCAAATTAGGCCATTCGGCCCATCAAGTCTACTCCGTTATTCAATCATGGCTGATCTATCTCTCCCTCCTAACCCCATTCTCTTGCCTTCTGCCCATAACCCATGACACCCGTACCAATCAAGAATGTATCTCTGCTTTAAAATGTTCAATTGACTTGGCCTCCACAGCCTTCTGTGGTAAAGAATTCCACAGATTCACCACCCTCTGACTAAAGAAATTCCTCTCCTAAAGCAACGTCCTTTCATTCTGAGGCTATGACCTCTAGTCTTAGACTCTCCCTCTAGTGGAAACATCCTCTCCACATCCACTCTATGCAAGCCTTTCACTATTCGGTATGTTTCAATTAAGTCCCCCGTCCCCGTCCCCCATCTCATTTTTCTAAACTCCAGCAAATACAGGCCCAGTATCATCAAACGCTCATCATAAGTTAACTCACTCGTTCCTGGGATCATTCTTGTAAACATCTTGTAAGCATCTCTTGTGAAAAGGAATGGGTGACGTTTTGGGTTGAGACCCTTCTTCAGACAGTCAGAGGAAAGGGAAATGAGAGACATACACTGTTATTTTGAGAGATATTGAATAAATTATTAAAGAAAGGACTGCTTCACAAAGCCGGGTTTAATGTAAAAGTTCAGCACTGAGACATTTTTATTTGAATCCACCAATTGAATTAATACTGACTCGAAGGGCTAAATGGCCTACTTCTGCACCTATTGTCTATTGAAGCAGTGTTTGATTCTTTTGGGGGAAAAAAGGTAGTCGATCAAATTGGTTTCTCCCCACATTTGCCCTTGATACATCAACCCTTCTGCATGATTTACCATACATGATCCACAGTGGATTATTACACATGAGAAGCTGTTTCCTGGGAATATGGATTGCATTCCAAGGGAAACTATTCATTGGTATGTTTAATTTTGAAATTATTGCACTTGCATTTGCTTTACAGTCTCATCACACGGATCACGAACCAGGATATGGACGGTGATGCCCATGTGCTGAACGAGTCAATGTTTCATAATTTCAGCAAGTTTGAAGATTGGGAAGAGAGTGACTTGGAAGGGGCAGACCTGAAGGATATGAAAGTGGAAGCTGAGGCAGTGGTTAATGATGTCAACTTTGCTGTTAACCACATGGCTGTCTCAAACATGCTTCCAATCAGAGAGGACGTTGCCTACATTAACGTGGAAACAAAAGAAAGAAACCGATACTGCCTTGAACTGACCGAAGCAGGACTCCGGGTGAGAGTAGCTACTGACCAACTCCAGGGCCCAATAAAACATCATCACCTGAGCAAAGATTTGTTGCTGTTATTAACCCCCACCCCATGCCATCCCTTGCGCCAGTGACACAATATTTTGCCTTGTAAATGTTCATAAAGGATCATTACGGTTGAGCTTGGTGTGGGAGATTTGTATTGTGAAATTATATCAGTTTTCCTCCATAGACTGTCAGAGTGTGCTGCGCAGTCATCAGTATCTCCAGACTCATGCAACTCCCTGGTTTGTCAAACCCTGACTGCTGTTGCCCTAAATCAAACCAAGTGCTATTCACCCTTCACCTACTGGGCTTACTCATGTTCGGCATGGACATGGTGGGCCAAAGTGCCTGCTCTATGTTCTTACTGCTATGACATTGGGAAGATCATCTTTATTTCCTTCCCTCTACCTCATCCCTGCCCCTATTGAACCGCTTAGCTCTAGAGCCCCTCTGAGATCAATGGACACTTCCAGTGCTGTTGTCTATCTCTATAATGTATTGCTTGGTCAATATTGCAAAGCCATCCCTTTTGCATCCCCTGCCCCTTAGATGAAATTTCAAATCAATGATTTTGTTGTAAATCATGTTATATTTCTTACTTGGCCATTGCCTCTCCATGTAATGCCTTTCAATGTAATTCTCAATTGATCCCAGCCACCCTGCCCCATATCTATTTTCCTTCATTTATAATTTTAAGTCCCTTGCTTCAGATTGTACAACACCATTTTCAAAGCAGGTGTAAGATTATAATAGGTGGTGATGCTTAGGGGCTTGCTGTTTTATCCTGAGAGTTTTTGTGGCATTGGTGTTTAGAAGATGTGTGTGACACATGTCCTACATTATCCAGCACCAACTGGGTGGGTGGGTGGCTTCGGGGGTGATGTTACTTTGGGACAGACTTGTCACTGACCTGCTTTTTGTTTTCCAGGTGGTAGCCTATGGCTTTGACCAGGTGGATGAGTCATTGTCGACGCAATACCACGAGACCATATACTCCCTATTAGACTCGCTCAGCCCTGCATATCGGGATGCCTTTGGGAACGCACTTCTCCAGAGACTGGAAGCATTAAAAAAGTTACAGCAGTAAAAAGCCCGGACAGTCTGACAACCCATCTCTCAATATGTTTTCTTCAAATGCACTAACTTTATGATCCAAGTTTAGGCTGCATGTACCTTACAGAGCATTAACAGACGGTTTGTTCTCCGTTTCATTCTCGTGCAGTGTTACGGTTAGTTTCTTCCAGTATTCCCCCTTTGGTTCTACTCCCCACAAACGGAGAAAGGGTTTTCAAGTTATCCTGTTGAGATAGAGCTAGAAATGGAACAGATCAGTTGTGATTCCTATGGGCTTATTCATGCACTGCAAGATAAAACGGGGCAGTGGGGATTCTTAAAGGTTCGGGATGGAAGTGAAGCCAGTGATCAGTATTCGGTTCATGCCCAAGCACATGGTAGACTTTCCCATCTCACAGCTTCTTGTTAATTTAGTTTCAATATACATGCTGTCTTGAGCTGTTCACTTGTTAATGTAACAAATATTTCTTTACTCTGTACGCCAAAAACGTAAGCAAATATAAAGCAGATTCCAAAGTGAGAAAATTCCACTGTTCAACTGTTAGTGTTTAAAAATGAACAAATAAAATATTTTGGCCACAGCCTTGCTGTTTTGTGCTGAATCTAGATTAACCAAAGATCAAAGCATGCTGTGTAGGAAAGAACTGCAGATGCTGGTTTAAATCCAAGGTAGACAAACTGCTGGAGTAACTCAGCAGGACAGGCAGCATCTCTGGAGAGAAGGAATGGGTGCTGTTTCAGGTCGAGACCCTTCTTCAGACTGATTGGTGTTGGTCCTCTTGCCTCATAGTTGTCCTCAAGAGTGAAGAAGGGTCCTGACCCGAAATGTCATCTATCCATTCCCTCCACAGATGCCCCCTGTCCTGCTGAGTTCCTCCTGCGCTTTGTGTTTTGCTCAAGATTCCAGCATCTGCAGTTTCTTATGTCTCTTGGCCTTGCAGTTTTTTCTCCGCACTTTCTCCGTAGCTGTGCTGCTATATCCTGTACTGGAGTGTTACAGTGTGCTCTCTGCAGACGGCAGTGAATATTGTGATCTGGTATAGTGCCCTCTGTGGCTGGGGGAAGGTTGCAATACGAGGCTGCAACCTGATTCTTTTACACTACCTGATATACTCGTGATTTGCTCGGATAGGTCTCAAAACAAGTTCTTTCACTGCAGATACTGGATAACACACACAACAAGTAACTCAGACAGCATCTCTGGATCCAGTCTGAAGACGGGTCTCGACCCGAAACGTCACCCACTCCTTCTCTCTAGAGATGCTGCCTGTCCCGCTGATTTACTCCAGCTTTTTGTGCCTATCTTTGGTTTAAACCAGCATCTGCAGTTCCTTCTTACACATGGATAAGTAATATTTGGGGTTGAAACCCTTCTTTGGACTGACTTTGGGGCGGGGGGGGCAAGACAATGTGATAATCAAAACAATGTCTTTGGGTCTCGTGCCCTTTCTGCACCAGACAAAA
The DNA here is from genome assembly GCF_028641065.1 of Leucoraja erinaceus. NCBI lineage: Eukaryota > Metazoa > Chordata > Chondrichthyes > Rajiformes > Rajidae > Leucoraja > Leucoraja erinaceus. Next base: position 20,361,893 of record NC_073385.1, read on the forward strand.
ATATCTGCCTCGTGTCTTTTGCCAAGGATCGACTGAAAGGGACCAAGTGACCTTAACTCTGAGGAGCCAATACTCAGCTGGATATTCCCAACATTGTGCAGATTTGAAAACATCTCTCCATTCTGGGGGCCAAAGGATGGAGGCGCTATATGTAATCATAATTAATTAGCCAACTATGTTTTGCAACATACAAAGAATTTGATTTTGCCATACAGTCATACCAAAAAAAGCAACAAAACACACAACTACATAAACATTTACATAAACATCCACCACAGCATCTCCACCACATTCCCCATTGTGATGGGAGGCCATAAAGTCTTATCTCCTTTTCTCCCGTGGTCAGGGCTTTCGAACCATCTGCAGTTTGGGCGATTGAAGCTCCTGCGTAGGGGCGATTGAGGCTCCCCGCGATCGGGACGGTCTAAGCTCCTGTGGCTGGGAGCACCCGGGTCCCTAACCAGGGACCACCAGCTCCGCGATGTTAAATCCACAGGCTCCCGTGGTTGGAGCTCCCGAGGCCGATGCCCAGCAAGAGGCCGCCAGCTCCACGATGTTAGGCCGCAGTGCGCAGGGAGATACAATGCGGAAAAATGTTGCATCTCCATCGAGGAAAGAGATAAAAGTTTCCCCGACCTCCAACATAAAGGTACACTAAAACATAACTTTAACAACAGACTAAAAACAACAAAACTCCGTTGGCAGAGGCAGCCATTGTTCGGCGCCACCTGCTGGTATATCTCCTATGACATGTAACATTTAAATCAATATCTCTTCCCTTACCTCCATCTAGGGACCCCAGCAATCCCTCCAGGTGAGACAGAGGTTCACATATACCTCCTCTAACCTCTGCATCCGGTGTACCTCGCGAGACCAAGTGTACACTTGGTGATCATTTTGCCGAACACGTGCACTTCCTGGTTGCTAACAATTTTAACATCTCTGGCCATTCCCACACAGACCTTTCTGTCCTGAGCAACCTCCATTGAAAGAGTGAGCCTGCATGCAAACTAGAGGAACAGCACTTCATAGTCTACTTGGGTATGGCTGCCCTGCCTGCAGCTGCTTGACCTTTCAACCTTTTTTAATTTTAGTGTGTTAGTGTGTTTTGTTTTGGAGGGCTTCTAGTCTTTTTATGTGGGGTGGGGGAGGGGAAGGGGGAAACTTTTTCCTCTGTCCCTACCTGGTCAGAGATGCGGCTTTCCTCCGAGCCGCATCTTTGCCCCCTCTTCGCGGCCTACCAACTGGACTGGAGCGGCGTTTCCTTCCGGGACCGGCCAGAATCCCATCTTCGGCGGCGGCGCAGCGCTGAAGCACCATCGTGGAGTGGGCGATGCCTTACCGAGGGTCGCTGTGTGGTAAGCTCCGGAGTGCTGAGACCGCCGACTCCTACATCGTGGAGCTGTGGTCGCGGAGCTTCCAGGCCGCGCTGGTCGGAGCTCCAACACGGGCGATCTCGGCGAAAGATCCCAGGCTCCGCGGTGTTCAGAGTCAATGCCAGTGTTGGAGCTCTGACCAGCGCGGCCTGTGGACTTCGGGAGCCGCGGTCTCGGGTAGGAAGCGGCCGTTCAAGACACTCCAAGCCGCTGAGAGTGTTCTTCCGACGCCGGAGCTCCATCATCCGGCGAGAGGGCCTGAAACATCGGGCCCCGTCGCGGCGACTGCGGAGGCCTCAATAGGCCCGACCATGGATGGACACGAGGAAGAGGACTGAACTTTGTTGCCTTCCCTCACAGTGGGAACCATTGTGGGAGGATGCTTTTATGTTCAATGGTAAATTCTTTAATGTTGTATTTTATTTGTATTGGTGTGCTGCAAATGGCAACTCAAATTTGACTACACCAATTGGTGTACATGACAATAAATGTCCTTTGTCCTTTGGGTAGCTTACAACCCAATGGTATGAACATTGAAGTCTCCAATTTTAGGTAAACCTCTAATAACACCCCCCTCCCCTTTCTTTCCCCACACCCACTTCTCCCTCTTCTGTGCCCCATCTGCACTCGCACCTATTCTCCAAAAGACAGAGGAACAGAATTAGTCATTCAATCATGGCTAATCTATTTTTCACTCTTAACCCCATTCTCCTCCCCATCTTCTTCTTCTTGTGAATCAAACATAAACCAAAGGAATATTTAGATCTCAAGCCGGGTGTTGAGCAGCCCGGTTGTTGTCTCTGCGTCAATGTCTGCCAGGCCCTGAGCTCCATTTGGTGGGTGGTAGAGCGGGCACCCAGAGATGACATGGTTGGCTGGCTGTTGTTCTGCTCAGCATTCACAGGCTGGGCTCTGGCGGAGCCCCCATCTCCACATGCTGGCATTGAAACGCCCAACTCCAGTACCAAGTCTGTTAAGCTTCACCCATGCTCCTCTGTGGAGGTCAGACCCTGGACAGCTTTTATCTGGTGAAGAGATGTAGCTGTGTAATGGAGATGAGGTTGCCTTCCACTCCTGTGACCACTTGGTGGCTATCCAGTGTGCTTTTGTCTCAGTTGGCTGGATGGATGCTAGGGGTGGTTTACCATGTGGAGCAAAGGGGTGACAGGACTTCAGTCGGGGTGGCCTCTGCTCTCTGCTGATAGCCTGATGGAGGTAATCTGGGTCCATGGCACAACGAGATAGTGCCAGAGTTCCTTCGGATCCCTGCAGGCGGAATGCCCGCAAGTATATGGAGCTGCTCGACTGGAGTAGGCTGAAGGCACCCAGTGATGGTTCGCAAGGTGCTGTTCAGGCTCGTGTCTACCAGGCTAGTGTGTCTACTGCTACTCCATACGGGTGCGCAGTACTCAGCTGGGGCATACACAAGAGCTAAGGCAGAGGTGTGAAGAGTTGATGGGCTGGCTCCCCAACTTGTTCCTGCCAGGCGTCGAATGAGGCCGCTACGGGCCATGACCTCGTCGCGGAGACCAGCCAGGTGTTGACGAAATGTAAGTGACCTGTCCAGCTTTACGTCGAGGTAAGTGGGTGTTTGTTGGAAGTCCAAGCGCCTGTTGTTAACAAAGACAGCTGGCTCTCGCTTTGCTTCCTTGTTGTTTAGATGGAATGCTGTTGAAACTGTTTTGCCTTCGCTCAGCTTTAGACGCTGGTATACTGCCAAAGTCTCATCAGGATGGCTAGATCGTCAGCCTACCCATATTTTCCAGCGATGGTCACTAGGAGGTCATGGATGTACACGTTAAAAAGCAGCGGAGCCAAGACGGATCACTGTGGGATGCCATTCTTTAGTCTACATAGCCTACTCTGCTGTCCATCACTGGTCTTAAGCACAAAGCTGCAGTTTGATATCAGCTCCATGATGTAGTGTACCATGTGCCTGTCTGGCAGCACCCAAAGTAGCTTTGCAGTTAGTCCCCGGTGCCACACGGTGTCATAGGCAGCTGTCAGATTTATAAGAACAGCTCCTGCCTTCCCATTTGCCTCAAAGCAGTCCTCGATGTCTTGGGTGAGGAGGGTTACCTGGTCCGCGTGAGGACTACGGCACCAGACCAGGGCGCAGTACTCGGCGGCCGAGAACACCAGGGCCACTGTGGACATACGCAGTGTCTTCGTCGTGGCTCCCCATGTGGTGCCGGCTAGGCGGCGTATCAGTGCGGCACGGGCGCTTGTCTTTGCCTTGGCGTCACCTATCCATATTCTCCACAGATGCTGCGTGACCCGCTGAGTTGCTCCAGCACACTGTGAAACGGCACCTATCCATGTTCTCCAGAGATAGAAACATAGAAAATAGGTGCAGGAGTAGGCCGTTCGGCCCTTCGAGCCTGCACCGCCATTCAATATGATCATGGCTGATCATCCAACTCAGTATCCTGTACCTGCCTTCTCTCCATACCCCCTGATCCCTTTAGCCACAAGGGCCACATCTAACTCCCTCTTAAATTATAGCCAATGAACTGGCCTCAACTACCTTCTGTGGCAGAGAATTCCATAGATTGACTCTCTCTGTGTGAAAAATGTTTTCCTCATCTCGGTCCTAAAAGATTTCCCCCTTATCCTTAAACTGTGACCCCTTGTTCTGGACTTCCCCAACATCGGGAACAATCTTCCTGCATCTAGCCTGTCCAACCTCTTAAGAATTTTGTAAGTTTCTATAAGATTCCCCCTCAATCTTCTAAATTCTAGCGAGTACAAGCCGAGTCTATCCAGTCTTTCTTCATATGAAAGTCCTGACATCCCAGGAATCAGTCTGGTGAACCTTCTCTGTACTCCCTCTATGGCAAGAATGTCTTTCCTCAGATTAGGAGACCAAAAATTGTACGTAATACTCCAGGTGTGGTCTCACCAAGACCTTGTACAACTGTAGTAGAACCACCCTGCTGCTACACTCAAATCCTTTTGCAATGAATGTAGGAGTAGGCCATTCGGCCCCTCAAGCCAGCACCGCCATTGAATATGATCATGGCTGATCATCCAAAATCAGTACCCCGTTCCTGCTTTTTCCCAAATCCCATGATTCCATTAGCCCTAGGAGCTGAATCTAACTCTCTCTTGAAAACATCCAGTGAATTGGCCTCCACTGCCTTCTGTGGCAGAGAATTCCACAGATTCACAACGCTCTGGGTAAAAAGGTTTTTCCTCATCTCAGTCTTAAATGGCCGACCTCTTATTCTTAAACTGTGGCTCCTGGTTCTGGACTCCCCCAACATCAGGAACATTTTTCCTGTATCTAGCCTGTCCAATCCCTTAAGAATTTTAAATGTTTTCAGAAAATCTCCTCTCATCCTAAATTCCAGTGACTACAAGCCCAATCGACCCATTATTTCATCATGTGTCAAGAGTCAAGAGTTTTATTGTCATGTGTCTCAAATAGGACAATGAAATTCTTACTTGCTGCAGCAGAACAGAATATGTAAACATAGTATATAACGGGAGATAAAAGTTCAGTGTGTCTATAGACCATTATATACACAATACATAAACAGATATATAAAGGACAGTAAAAGCTTCTTTAGATATGTTAAGGAAAAAAGAAAAAGTAGCAAAGTCAAATGTGGGTCCCTTGAAGGCAGACACGGATGAAATTATTATGGGCAACAAGGAAATGGCAGAAGAGTTGAATAGGTACTTTGAATCTGTCTTCACTAAGGAAGCCACAAACAATCTCCCAGTGTACTGGAGGACAGAGGAGCTAAGGGGGTAGAAGAACTGAAATAAATTTTAATTCGGCGAGAAATAGTATTGGGTAGGCGAATGGGACTGAAGGATGATAAATCCCCTGGACCTGATGGTCTGCATCCCAGGGTCCTCAGGGAGGTGGCTCTAGAAATAGTGGATGCATTGGTGATCATTTTACAATGTTCAATAGATTCAGGATCAGTTCCTGTGGATTGGAGGATAGCTAATGTTATCCCACTTTTCAAGAAAGGAGCGAAAGAGAAAATGGGGAATTACAAACCAGTTAGCCTGACTTCGGTGATGGGAAAGATGCTGGAGTCAATTATTTGGATAGCAGTAAAAGGATTAGTCAAGTCAACATGGATTTATGAAAGGGAAATCATGCTTGACTAATCTTATGGAATATTTTGAGGATGTGATAAATAAAATGGATGAAGGGGTTCCAGTGGATGTAATGTATTTAGACTTTCAGAAAGCCTTTGATAAGGTCAAACAGGGGAGACTTGTGACTAAAATTAGAGCACATGGTATTGGGGGAAGGGTGTTGACATGGATAGAAAATTGGTTGGCAGACCTGAAGCAAAGAGTAGGAGTGAACGGGTTATTTTCAGAATGGCAGGCAGTGGCGAGAGGAATGCCGCAAGGCTCAGTGTTGGGGCCGCAACTGTTTACCATATATATTGATGATTTGGAAGAGGGAATTAGGAGCAACACTGGCAAGTTTGCGGATGACACAAAGCTGGGTGGCAGTGTGAACTGTGAAGAGGATGTTAGGAGGTTGCAGGGTGACCTGGACAGGTTGAGTGAGTGGGCAGATGCGTGGCAGATGCAGTATAATATAGATAAATGTGAGGTTATCCACTTTGGCGGCAAAAACAAGGGGGCAAATGATTATCTCAATTAAGTTAAGTTAGGTAAGGGGGAGGTACAGCGAGACCTGGGTGTCCTTGTACACCGGTCACTGAAAGTTGGCCTGCAGGTACAGCAGGCACGGAAGAAAGCTAATCAAATGTTGGCCTTCATAACAAGAGGATTTCAGTATAGGAGTAAATAGGTTCTTCAGCAGTTGCATAGGGCTATGGTGAGAAAACATCTGGAGTATTGTGTAGTTTTGGTCTCCTAATTTGAGGAAGGACATCCTTGTGATTGAGGTAGTGCAGAGGAGGTTCACGAGATTGATCCCTGGGATGTCAGGACTTTCATATGAGGAAAGACTAGATAGACTCGGCTTGTACTCGCTAGAATTTAGAAGATTGGGGGGGGGGGTCTTATAGAAACTTACAAAATTCTTAAGGGGTTGGACAGGCTAGATGCAGGAAGATTGTTCCCGATGTTGGGGAAGTCCAGGATAAGGGGTCACAGTTTAAGGTAAAGGGGAAATCCTTTAGGACCGAGATGGAAAAACATTTTTCACACAGAGTGGTGAATCTCTGCAACTCTCTGCCACAGAAGATAGTTGAGGCCAGCTCATTGGCTATATTTAAGAGGGAGTTAGATGTGGCCCTTGTGGCTAATGGGATCAGGGGGTATGGAGAGAAGGCAGGTACAGGATACTGATTTGGATGATCAGCCATGATCATATTGAATGGCGGCGCAGGCTCGAAGGGCCGAATGGCCTACTCCTGCACCTATTTTCTATGTTTCTATGACTGGACAAGCTAGATGCAGGAAAAATGTTCCCAATGTTGGGCGTGTCCAGAACCAGGGGCCAGTCTTAGAATAAAGGGGAGGTCATTTAAGACTGAGGTGAGAAAAAACGTTTTCACCCAGGGAGTTGTGCATTTATGGAATTCCCTGCCACAGAGGGCAGTGGAGGCCAAATCACTGGATGGATTTAAGAGTTAGATAGAGCTCTAGGGGCTAGTGGAATCGAGGGATACAGGGGGAAGGCAGGCACGGGTTACTGATAGGGGACGATCAGCCATGATCACAATGAATGGCGGTGCTGGCTCAAAGGGCCGAATGGCCTCCTCCTGCACTTATTTTTTATGTTTCTATACAGTGCAATAATAATACTGTTATTGTTCAGAGCTTATTTGATGTTGTGTTTAATGACCTGATGGCTGTGGGGAAGATGTTCCTGAACCTGGATGTTGTAGATTTCAGGCTCCTGTCCCTTCTTCCCAATGGCAATGGTGAAATGAGTGTGTGGCCAGGATGGTGTGGGTCTTTGATGATGTTGGCAGTGTTTTTGACGCAGCGACTGGGATAGATCCCTTCGATGGTGGGGAGGTCAGAGCCGATGATGGACTGGACAATGGTCACAACTTTCTGCATTCATTTCCGCTCCTGGACGTTCAAGTTACCGAACCAAGCCACGATGCAACCGGTCAGCATGCTCTCTATTGTGCACCTGTAGATGTTTGATAGAGTCCTCCTTGACATACCGACTCTCCGTAATCTTCTCGGGAAGAAGAGGCGCTGATGTCCCTTCTTTATAATTGCATCAGTGTGCTGGGACCAGGAAAAATCTTCGGAGATATGCATGCCCATTCCCGCCATCCCAGGAATGAATCTGGTGAACCTACGCTGCACTCCCTAAATAGCAAGAATGCCCCTCCTCAAATCAGATCAAAACTGCACACAATACTCTAGGTGCGGTCTTACCAGGACCTTGTACAACTGTAGAAGGACCTCTTTGCTCCTGTACTCAAATCCTCTCATTATGAAGGCTAACATGCCATTAGCTTTCTTCACTGCCTGCTGTACCTGAATGCTTACTTTCAGTGACTGATGTACAAGGACACCCATGTCCTGTTGCACCTCCCCTTTTCCTAATCTGACACCATTCAGATAATAATCTGCCTTCCTGTTCTTGCCACCAAAGTGGATAACCTCACATTTATCCACATTATACTGCATCTGCCCACTCACCCAACCTATTCATTAATCTTTTCCGTTTTATATATCTAAAGAAGCTTTTAGGGTGAGTTTTTATATTCCCCGCAAGCTTTCTTTCACACTCTTCTCCCCCCCCCCCCCCCCCCCCCCCCCCCCCCCCCCCCCCCTTAATTAACCCCTTTGTCCTCTTCTACTGAGTTCTAAATGTCTCCCAGTGCTCTGGTTTGCTGCTTCCTCTGTCCAATTGACATGCCGTTTTCCTTGGATTTGGATATCCAGTTCCTTGTGAATGAGACTGTGTGAGAGACTCATGTGAGGCTCGGATGAAGAGTCAGACCAGGGTGAACATCGCTCTATGTTTTTATTCAGTATACTTAAATCATACAAAATGGAAGTAGAAACCGTTCATCAAAACCCAGCCTGTACTGGACGGTCAAATAGAAATATCGGGGAGTGCACGGGACACGTTGGGGCAGTGGAGCCACGAGTGCTAGACAGCGATTTGCTTCAATATTCCTCACACAAAGAAACTCACCCTGGGAATGAGGTACAGAAACATTCAGTGTGCAGCGTTACTCCTGTGCTGTGAAGCTGGGATCACCCTCACACTCTCCCTCTCTCTTTCCTCCCTCTCTCTCTATGCAAGGATTCAGTCTATACATTAAATTCCCAGTTCCAGACTCTGTGGATAACCCTGGGCAATTCCTGCATCGGGCCCATACTGTCCCAAAACCAGCACCATCACCAGCTGGAGGCTTGCATGGTGCAGTTGGTGACACGCTTGCCAGTGACATGGTCTCGGCAACTCTTAGCCGGCAACAGTCCACGTTACAAACCTCAGCAAAGAAACACTGTTATATGTGCAGGAAGGAACTGCAGATCCTGGTTTACACCAAAGGTAAACAAAAATGCTGGCGTAACTCAGCGGGACAGACAGCATCTCTGGATATAAGGAATGCCTGATGTTTTGGATCGAGACCCTTCTTTAGACTGAGAGTCAGGGAAGAGGGAGACACAGAGATAAGGAAGGGTAAGATGTGAAAACGAGACATCAAAGGGGGTGGTGCTGAAGGAGAATGTAGAGTAGATCATTGTTAGCTGGGGGAAGGTGACCACAAAGCATATAAAGATAAAATATAATCAGGACAGTCAGACTGGGCGAAGAACTAGAATGAAGAGAGAGGGATCATCAACAACATCATCACAAAGAGGTTGAAAAGATGAAGCTGGAACATGGGAGCAGGGGCCATTTTACCAGTGCAGCCTCTCCCCACCACTGAGGGCAGTGCTTGCTGATCTGTAGCCAAGCCCATCACCCTCCTCGGCTCCACATCCCTCTGCTCCGTGGTAATCTCACTGCCAGTCACAGCTCTATTACTACAAGACTCCCACTCTTCTCTGTGGATACCTCTACCAGGGGCTGCATGCAGATCTCCACAAACTACAACTGAGCTACATAGGTATGTATTTTGTACAAGAATTTACATTCGACAATAGACAATAGGTGCAGGAGTAGGCCATTCGGCTCTTCATCATGGCTGATCAACCATAATCAGTATCCCGTTCCTGCCTTCTCCCCATATCCTTTGACTCCACTGTCTTTAAGAGCCCTATCTAGCTCTCTCTTGAAAGTATCCAGAAAACCGGCCTCCACCGCCCTGAGGCAGAGAATTCCACAGACTCACAACTCTCTGTGTGAAGAAGTGTTTCCTCATCTCCGTTCTAAATGGCTTACCCCTTATTCTTAAAAACTAAGCAAGGAGTGGCCTTTATAATCTACTAGGAGGAGAGGGGGAGGAGGAGGAGAGGGGGGGGGGGAGGGGGAGGGGGGGAGGGGGGGGGGAGGGGGGAGGGGGGGAGGGAGGGGGAGGAGAGGGGGGGGGGGGGGAGGGGGGGGGGGGAGGGAGGGGGGGGGGGGGGGGGGGGGGGGGGGGGGGAGGGGGGGGGGGGGAGGGAGGAGGGGGGGGGTGAGAGAGTGCCTTTTTACTTCAACCCAAACCCAAACAACCATTTGCAGGCAGTGCTTTTTTACCTCTAACCATATTTTCATTTTCAAACCAAATTAAGGGTACTCACAGTGCTGTAGACATTTGTCAGTGTCATTCAGACTCTGATTGAGGCACACCACTTGCAGAGACTGATTGAGGCACACACACTTCCTGGTTTTATATTCCCTCCCTCTCCCTCCAGCAGGGGCAGCAGAGAGAATGGGGAATATTGTAAAAACATTAATATCTCTGTCAATTTTCATCGACAGGAAAAATCCTCGGCACACATGCGGCGGAGGGGGGCTCTGAGCGAGGTGGCCAAAAATGACGGCCGTAGGTGGCGGCGTACTCTCGGAGACCGCAGCACAGAAAGCCAAAACCGGTCAAGAACAGAGTTTTAGTAATATAGATTGTTGGCATTTATAAAGGTGAGATATTTCGGCCTTGACCCCGAGGAGTCTCGTGGATCTGGTCGTGCTTCCATTGTTTCAGATAAGACGGCATCTCCCAGAAAACATTGGTTTCTATTTTAGTGGGTTTCAGCTTCCTTATTAGTTCACTGACTATAACTGCAAGCGATCACAGAGCTGATTACAATACCATGCATGTTAAAGAGAGTTGTGGATGTTAGTCCAGTCCATCACAGAAAACCAATCTCTCCCCTCATTGACTCAGGAAAGAAGCCAATTAAATGCAGGACCACTCACACCCTGGCCATTTCCTCTTCTCCACACTCTGGTCAGACATAAGATACCAAAGCTTGAAAACGTGTACCATCAAGTTCAAGATTCCGCTGTTATCACACTACTGAACAATCCTCATAAGCTAGGGTGTGGTCCCCATCTTCCAACCTACCTCATTGCAGACCTTGCAGTTTTTTCCTCTGCAACTGCAAAGCTACAATGTTGTATTCTGGTATTTTCTCTTTACTTGTGTCTGGGTTAAATGTGGTCATGTACGGCATGATTTGACTGGATAAGAGATTTTCACTTTAGCTCAGCACGCGTGTCAACAATAAACCAACATATTTCAATAACATCACACCCCCCCCCCAACTCCACTAAAAGACAGACCCAGTCTCAATCATTCCCTCCTTGCCATTTGGGCACATTTTTATTCCCATGGACTACAACACAAGATCTCTGGTGAGTTGGGCATCTAGCACCACAGCTGCAATGTGGTGATGAATCACCTTTGATATTTTAATCCAACGATCAGTACGGGACGGGGAGGGTCTTGTTGTTAGAAGTACGCAGCAGCTGCCCACATATCTGAGCCAGAGTAGATGCCTGGACCATCCTCTGGCGGTCAATGGATAACCAGAAGACCAGGCTTGGCCTGTCCACCTCCCGTGACCGAGGAAGTGTCCAGAATTATGTTCATGAGTCATAGGAGCAGAATTAGGCCAGTCGACCCATTGAGTCTGCTCCACCCTTCAAACATGGCTAATCTATCTTTACTCAGGAGAGACACATTAGCAGATCAATAACAATGCTGGTATTCACCAATCAGGATCAAACCCGGGTGTCTGGCGCTGTGCCGTCAGCGGTCTTCTGCAAATGCCTTTTAAACATCGTCTTCTCCAACACTTCCTCCGGTAGCTTGTTCCAAATATCCACCACTCTGTGTGAAAAACATATTCCTCAGATCTCCTTTAAATCTTCGCCTCTCACCGTGAACCTGTGCTGTTTAGTTCTAGACTCTCCTTGTCTGTGACTGGCTATCTATCCTATCTCTGCCCCTCATCATTTTATAAACCTCTATAAGGTCACCCCTCTGCCTTCCACATTCCACTGAGAATCCAATCTCTCGTCATAACTGCAGCTCTCCATGTCAGGCGTCATCTCGGTGATTCTCTTCTGCACTCACTCTGTTGCTCCCACATTTATACCCGAGGTATGTCGACCACAACTGTACACAACACTCCAAATGCGGTCTATCCCGTCTGGCAGAAGGGTGAAAGTGTCCACCACCAGCCTCAGCAACAGTTTCCCCTCTGTTATTTGGCTTCTGAACGGTCCTTCCATAAGCTAGGGTACTGTCCGATTCACCTCTACCCCATTGTGGACATTGGACTTTGTCTGTGGAACCGATGCGCTACAATGCTGAGAACTATATTTTGCACTCTGTATCTTCCCCTTTGTTCTACCTGTTGTACTGAGGTATTGACTTGATTATATTTATGAATTGTATTATCTGATTTAATTGGAAAGCACGCAGAACAAAGTTTTTCTCTGTACCTCGGTACACGTGACAATAATCTAAACCTGACCAATGTTCTGGATATCTGCAACATGTCCCAATTCTCAGTCAATGCCCAAGGCCTTCATCACCAGCCTGTCTATCTGCGTTACCACTTTCAAGGAGCTGTCAGTTGTATTATTGTTGTGTGTACCGAGGTACAGTGACATGCTTTGCTTTGTGTGTTGTCCGATCAGATGACATAATACTCTACATTTCTATTTGTCTCTGTTCAGCAACATTCCCCAGATTTCCGCCATTCACTTCACTAAAGGATCAGGATTTCATTGTCTTAAAAGAGGTGTTATAATTTCAGAAATGTGTTTCTGATAATACTAGGAACACAGTTACTCTCATTCAATGTGGACATGATAGCAATATTAATAATGCAGGAAGTAGGCAAAAATGCTGTAGAAACACAGCGGGTGAGGCAGCATCTATGTGGGCGAAGGAATAGGTGACGTTTTGGGTCGAGACCCGTCTTCGGAAGAAGAAGGGTCTCGACCTGAAACGTCGCCAATTCGAGACCCTTCTTCCGATGAACGAAGTAGTCAGTCTTCAGAGTCTGAAGAAGAAGGGTCTAGGCCCAAAACGTCACCTATTCCTTCGCTCCATAGATGCTGCCTCACCCGCTGAGTTCCTCCAGCATTTATGTCTACTTTCCATTTTTCCAGCATCTGCAGTTCTTTCTTAATAATGCAGAAAGTGATTTTACAATAATTATGCACAACTTTAAAAACATTTGGACAGATATATGGATAAGGGTTTAGACAAACGGGATTAGTACAGAATACCAATCTGCAGCATGACTGAGGATTCTAACATCTTGATAACCAACATCCCAGCCAGCAAATGTCACAATTGAATGCATAGACTGTGTTATATAGGTCAGTCCTCCCTACTGGGATGGCATTAGCACATCTGCATCAGTACATGCGGGCTACATTTAGAAGCACTTTACTCCCAAGGTCCAATGCGACATTTCCGTTGGTAGAAAGTGACGGGCAGAACAACTGTAGAGGTGGCTTCGGGCAGAGCAGATGCTTGTTCAAACCATTAGAATATTGAGGAAAAAAACAATTCAAACATACCGAGAGGGAATGTCACCAACCATGGCCAGATACACAGCTAGATTCCTGGACTTGGGACAATGTTGTATGGAGTTCAGTACTGATGGTTGGTTCAGGGGATAAGGTGACTGATGGGATGCAACAGTTTGATATTGCACGGCAGCTGGATCAACAACTAGAGGAGACAGGCTGAAAGTGAGAGGGACCCAAGGGGTAACCTTCTTTACTCAGAGGGTGATGGGGTATTCCCCCACCCAGGAGAGGGGGAGAAATTGGTGTGCATCCAGGTAGGCCAAGGGGTGGGGGGGGGGGGGGGGGGGGGGGGGGGGGTGGAGGAGGGGGTTGTAGGTCTACAACCTAAAACTGGAGAATTCAGTGTTCAACAGCTGGGTTGTAAGTTCCCAAGCAGAATATCAGGTGCTGTCCCTCCAGTCTGCATGTGGCCTCTGGTGATAGAGGAGCCTAGGGTATCAGGATGCTATTGTCTTACTCCTGCAGTGGTTTGGTGAAGCCATCCAATGGGCTATTCACACCCAATGCCCGGGCTCGGGGCTCGATTAGACTCAAACCGGTCTAACCCCCGACCACAGGAACGGGGCAGAAAGATTAGCCGTTCATTTTGTGGAGGCTAGGTCTACCATATTATTGTCATGTGTACCGAGGTACAGTGAAAAGCTTTCTTATGCTTGCTATCCTAACTGATAATACCATATCAAGTCAAACACAATCCAATGGGGTTGAAGGACTGAGGGGAGATGGTGAGAAGGAACCCAAGTGGGGTTTAGATATGGGTCTGCCGTATTAATAAGGTTGTAAATGACAGCATCTATTTACAGATAGCGTCAGTCTGTCAGCATTGAAGAGACACATGGACAGGTGAATGAACAGGAAATGTTTAGAGGGACAGGAGCAGGCAGATGGAACTAGCTTAGGTGGGGCATCTTGTTCAGCATGGGCGAGTTGGGCCGAAGGGCCTGTTTCCATTCTGTGTGACTGTGACAGAGGGTCAATCTCCAGGTGGGGAAAGGAAGTAACATTTTTTTAAATCCAGGAGCTGGGCATTTCTCATGTTTGTGTCACGGGTCGTGAATGATTGGACAGGAATTGTGGTGAAGGATGGCAGGAAGCAAGACTTCCTTCCCCGTGTCCACCTCGCACACGCACATACTGTGGTCCCAGCTATCCAATCCAGAGCACATCACAATGTGGGCTCATAGACAGCAAGAGAGTAATACGGAGAGAGGTACACCCCAAGTGGATCAACCAGCTCTCTCTCCACACTTCACATGCAGACGCACCAGTGATTTGTGGCGGGCGTTCCCACTGAATGGCAGAGTGGGCTTCACCAAAGCTTCACCGCAAACAGGCAGAGAAAAGCTGCCAATTTTCCCCTTCGTGGGGCCGGTGAAATCACAGTGTACTGATGACGCCCTGCTTGCAAGACACCAATTGCTGGAGGAACTCAGCAGGTCAGGCAGCACCTATGGAGGAAATGGACAGATGATGCTTCAGGTTGGGACCCTTCTTCAGACTGATGCACCAATCTGTGGAGGGAATGGACAGACTACATTCCTTATTGATGATGTTCACCAGTCTGAAGAAGGGTCCCAACGTCTGTCCATTCCCTCCACATCTCCAAGTTTGCGGATGACACAAAGCTGGGTGGCAGTGTGAGCTGCGAGGAGGATGCTATGAGGCTGCAGGGTGACTTGGATAAATTGGGTGAGTGGGCAGATGCATGACAGATCCAGTATAATGTGGATAAAGTTTATCCACTTTGGTGATAAAAACAAAAAGGTAGATTCTTATCTGAATGGTGTCAGATTAGGAAAAGGAGAGGTGCAACGAGACCTGTGTGTGCTTGTACATCAGTCACTGAAAGTAAGCATGTAGATACAGAAGATAGTGAAGAAAGCTAATGGCATGTTGGCCTTCATAATGAGAGGATTTGAGTACAGGAACAAAGAGGTCCTTCTACAGTTGTACAGGGTACAGGTGAGACCACACCTGGAGTATTGTGTACAACTTTGGTCTCCAAATTTGAGGAAGGACATTCTTGCTATTGAGGGAGTGCAACATAGGTTCATCAGGTTAATTCCCAGGATGGCGGGACTGACATATGATGAAAGAATGGGTTGACTGGGCTTGTATTTGCTGGAATTTAGAAGGATGAGAGGGAATCCTATAGAAACATATAAAATTCTTAAGGAATTGGACAGACTAGATGCAGGAAAAATGTTCCTGATGTTGAGAGAGTCCAGAACCAGTGGTCACAGTTTAAGAATAAGGGGTAGGCCATTTAGGACTGAAATGAGGAAAAACCTTTTTGCCCAGAGGGTTGTGTATCTGTGGAATCTTCTGCCACAGTGGGCAGTGGAGGCCAATTCACTGGATGTTTTCGAGAGAGTTAGATTTAGCTCTTAGGGCTAAAGGAATCAAGGGATATGGGGAGAAATCAGGAATGGGGTACTGATGGATGATCCGTATTGAATGGCTGGCTCGAAGGGCCAAATGGCCTGCTGCTGCACCTATTTTCTATGTTTCTAGGTAAATGCTGCCAGACCTGCTAAGTTGCTGAAGTGAGCGTTTTGTATTTTGTTGAGGACTCCAGTATCTGCCGTTCCTTGTGTTGCCCTGGTTGTCTTCAGCCAGCTGGTGATAAACATCCAGCCTGTGTAGGGCTCGGCATTCCCTGCACATCCACAGAGTCTCCAACATTGGCAGCACCTTAACGTCGAACTCCGGCACTCCCCGTAAATATTGTCACGCTCAGCTCATAACCAAAAAGTTGCTATCAAGCTGACTGTCCGTTGGCTGAAAAGTGTTCCTTTGAAGATTAGAAAACAATAAAATAAAAATGTAAAAAAAGGTCACAATTTAATACTGTTAACGGCTACTTGGAAATACGGGACGGCAACCTTTGTTGTCGTGGGTTTGAGTGCGGCGTGCACTGGGTGCTTGCTCTTCACCAGATCACAGCACAGCACGTTCACTCACTCAAGGCCCCAGACCTCACCCTCACACACGGATCTGGTAACCAACATCATTCACGCTCTTTTGTTCCGTGGCTTTCTTCTCTCCTGAAGATCTGCAAAGCAAACAAGGAACAAAAGAATGGGTGGAAGATAGACGCAAAAAGCCGGAGTTACTCAGTGGGACAGGCAGCAGCTCTGGAGAGAAGGAATGGATTTTGGGTCGAGAAGAAGGGTCTCGACCTGACACGTCACCCATTCCTTCTCTCCAGAGCTGCCGCATGTCCCGCTGACTTACTCCAGCTTTTTGTGTCTATCTTCGGTTTAAACCAGCATCTGCAGTTCCTTCTTACACAAAACAATGGATGGGCTGGGGTAAAGAATGGGTCGACTGAGCTTATGTTCACTGGAATTTAGAATGATGAGAGGGGATCTTATAGAAACGTATAAAATTCTTAAGGGATTGGACAGGCTCAATGCAGGAAAAAAGTTCCTGAATGTTGGGGGAGTCCAGAACCGGGGGGGGGGGGGGGGGGGGGGGGGGGGGGGGGGGGGGGGGGGGTGGGGGGGGGTGGGGGGGGGGGGGGGGGGGTTTAAGAATACGGGGAAGGCCATTTAGGACTGAGATGAGGAAAAACGTTTTTGCCTAGAGAGTTGTGAATCTGTGGAATTCTCTGCCACAGAAGAGTGGAGGCCAATTCACTGGAAGTATTCAAGAGAGATATAGCTCTTAGGGTTAACGGAGTCAAGGGATATGGGGGAAAAAGCTTGAATGGGGTGCTGATTTTGGATGATCAGCCAATGGTGAACGGTGGTGCTGGTTCGAAGGGCCGAATGGCCTACTCCTGCACCTATTTTCTAAGTTTCTATGCTTATCCACAATTGACAAACCGAGCGATAGTGTGAGCAGACTAAATACAACGCTGCCATTCATTGTCAGGTAGGATGGAACATGAACAGTGCTTTTAGATGAGTGAATAAGTGCCGTATCTTAAATACATCTATCAACTATATAGGCATGATGCTTTTAAGCTGGAAGAGTGTAGCAAAGATTTAGGATAAAAAAAAGACAGAAAGTGCTAGAATAACTCAGCAGGTCAGGTATCATCTGAGGAGACGTGGATAAGTGACGTTTTGGGTCGGGACACTTCTTGAGACTTCAGGTCCTGACAAGAAACATTACCTATCCATGTTTTCCACTAATGATGCCTGACCCGCTAAGTTACTCCAGCACTCTGTGAAACATCACCTATCCATGTTCTCCACAGATGCTGCCTGACCCGCTGAGTTACTCCAGCACTCTGTCTTTTATATCCTCCTACATCTCTGCACTGTTCCCGCTTCATGGCATCTTTCCTATATTGCTGATAGATTTATTTATGATACAACACTTACTCACGCATCTGCACTTCCTTGTTTCTAGATTCAGGAGGATGTTGCCAGAACACGAGGGTGTGAGCCATTGGGAGAGATTAGGCAAGCTAGGACTGTGATCCTCAGAGCACAGGAGACTGAGGAGCGATCTTATATAATTTCTACCGATGATAAACCTGGTTGTGTTCTTAAAACCTGTGCAGACCAACTGACTGGAGTATTTGCAGAAATCTTCAACCTCCCTTCACTGAGGTCTGAGGTTCCCACCTGCTTTAGGAGGGCATCAATAATAGAGGGCCCAAGAAGAGCATGGTGACTATCGACCGGTGGTACTAATGTCTGTGGTGATGAAGTGCTTTGGGAGAATAATTATGGCCCATATCAACTCATACCTTGACGGGAACCTCAACCCTTCACAATTTCCTACCAGCACCACAGGATTGAAAAGACTAGGCTTGTATTCATTGGAGTTTAGAAGGATGAGGGGATGGGGTGTCTTATAGAAACATATAAAATTATAAAAGGACTGGACAAGCTAGATGCTGGAAAAATGTCCCACTGTTGGAGGTGAGAAAAAACATTTTCACCCAGAGAGTTGTGAATTTGTGGAATTCCCGGCCACAGAGGGCAGTGGAGGCCAAATCACTGGATGGATTTAAGAGAGTTAGAGCTCTAGGGGCTAGTGGAATCAAGGGATATGGGGAGAAGGTAGGCACAGGTTATTGATTGGGGACGATCAGACATGATCACAATGAATAGATTTATTGTGGGCTCGAAAGGCCTACTCCAGCGCCTATTTTCTATGTTTCTATGTAACAAGTCATAAGTGATAGGAGAAGAATTAGGCCATACGGCCCATCGTCTACTCCTCCATTTAATCATGGCTGATCTATCTCTCCCTCCTAACCCCAATCTCCTGCCTTCTCCCCATAAACCCCGACACCCGTCGGTCAATCTCCGTCTTCAAAATATCCATTGACTTCGTCTCCACAACCGCCTGTGGCAATGAATTGCACACATTCACCACCAAATAAATTCCATCGCATCTCCTGTCTAAAGGTCCGTCCTTTTATTCTGAGACTCTGGCGAGTGCGGAGGGTTAAACAAGTGGGTTGTTTGAGCATGAAGCGATAGATTAGTTTGAGTGACTGGGGAATGATGTATCCACTCTCAGAGAGCAGTCAGCACATTTGTTAAAATCAATACAACGTCCGTCTGACAAACACAACACTGGAGAAAGTATTGAACGTGGAGAACGAGGCAACCAGAGTCTGGGAGAGGACGGGCATGTCGAGACTCACAATAGACAATAGGTGCAGGAGTTGGCCATTCGGCCCTTCAAGCCAGCACCATTCAATGTGATCATTGCTGATCATCCCCAATCAGTACCCCGTTCCT
This sequence comes from Leucoraja erinaceus, assembly GCF_028641065.1. Taxonomy (NCBI): domain Eukaryota; kingdom Metazoa; phylum Chordata; class Chondrichthyes; order Rajiformes; family Rajidae; genus Leucoraja; species Leucoraja erinaceus. The sequence continues at coordinate 20,380,888 of NC_073385.1, forward strand.
GCCTTCTCCCCATATCCCCTGACTCCGCTATCTTCAAGAGCCCTATTGAAAGGATCCAGAGAACCAGCCTCCACCGCCCTCTGAGGCAGAGAATTCCACAGACTCACAACTCTCTGTGAGAAAAAGTGTTTCCTCATCTCCGTTCTAAATAGCCTACCCCTTATTCTCGAGGGGGTGGGGGGCATGGCTTGCAACGGTTCATGTTGGTGGGTTATGGAGTTTCATCTGGGCAAGTGTGAGGGCTGCACTTTGGGAGGTGGAATGCAAGAAGGTATACAGTTAAGGCAGAACTCTTCGTAGCATGGATGGACAGAGGGATCTTGGGCTCCCAAGTCCACAGCTCTTGATTTGTTGGTAAATGTTGCCATCAATGCCAACATTGGAGAAGTTGCAGATTGTGAGGAAGGCTGTCACAGTGTACAGCAGGATATTGGTTAGATACAGAAATGGGTGGAGAAATAGCGGCTGGAGTTGAATCCGAGCATGTGTGAGGTGTTACACTTTAGGAGGTCAAACGGAAGGGAAGTTAATAGCATTCTATGGTCTGAATCTGAGGAATTCATTGCCACTGAAGGCTGTGGAGGCCATCAGTGGATATAATTAAGGCAGAGATAGATAGATTCTTGATCAGTACGGGTGTCTGAGGTTATGGGGAGAAGGCAGGAAAATGGGGTTGGGAGGGAGCGATAGATCAGCCATGATTGAATGGCAGAGTAGACTTGATGGGCCGAATGGCCTAATTCTGCTACTACCACTTAAGATTTTAGGTTGATTTAACTGCAAAGTGTTGGAAGGAACTGCAGATGCTGGTTTACACTGTCCCACTGAGTTACTCCAGCTTGTTGTCCCCATTTAAACGCATTGATGTACAGAGGGATCCAGGGGTCTACGCCCATAACTTGCTGAAAGTGGCAACACAAGTAGATGGATTGGTGAAGCAGGCGTACAGTGTGCCTGCTGTCACTGGATGGGGCATGGAGTATAAGAGGCAGCAAGTGATGATACAGCTTCAGAGGACTTTGGTCAGGCTGCATGTGGAGTATTGCATGCAGTTCTGGTCGCCCCCATTACAGGAAGCTTTGGAGAGGGTGCAGAGAAGGTTCACAATGCCTGGATTAGAGGGAATTACCTATGGGGGGGGGGGGGAGGCTGGAGGGACTTGGATTGTTTTTCTCTGGACACCAGAGGTTGCGGGAAGACCTGGCAGTAGTACATAATATGATGAGAGGTGTAGATAGGGTAGACAGTCAGAACCTTTTACCAGGATTGGAATGTCAAAGACCAGAGGGTGAGTGAGGCAAAGTGTATAGGAGTTGTGGTGGGCAAGTATATTTTCCACCAGTGGCGAGTGTCTGCGGATGGTGGTGGAGGCAGATACGATAAGCACATGGGCATGCAGGGGATGGAGGGATATGAATCACGTGCGGTATGGGCATTGTGGGCCGAAGGGCCTGTTCCCATGCTGCACTGTTCTGTGTAGCAAGGAACTGCAGATGCTGGTTTACACCAAAGATAAACGCAAAATGCTCAGCGTGACGGCAGCATCTGTGGAGAGGAAGAGTGGGTGACGTTTGGGGTCGAGACCCTCCCGTACTATTCTGTGTTCTATTTCAGCGCGCCGTGAATGCAGGAACATCCCGTGCAGTAGCCTCCTACCGTCTCTCACTGCGGCTGTTCCTGCGATGCGGGCTGGACTGGCTGCGCTGGGGCGACGACGTGTCCTTCCTCCTCTCGCGGGTGGGCGAAGAGGGCACGGCCGCTCCCTTCAAAACCTGCAGCGGGGCAGGGGCAGCAAACAGGCGTCACTTGTACAGGTGAACTAGTGCCTCGTCTCCCCACACTGGAGCACGAGCCCCGCCCCCTGTACCACTTTGTCACTCCTCCCCCTCCCCCTCCCCGCTCCCGATCAGCAGAAGGGACAGAAGCTTGAAAGTGCGCACCACCAGACTCAGGAACAGCTTCTTCCCCTCTGTTATCAGGCTTCTGAACGGTCCTTCCATAAGCTAGGGTACAGTCCGATTCACCTCTACCCCATTGATCTACCTATTGGACTGGAGTTTGACTAGATTGTATTTATGTAGGATATTATCTGATCTGATTGGATAGCATACAAAACAAAGCTATCCACTGTACCATGGTACAAGTGACAATAATGAACCTAACCCCACCAGCAGCCTCTCAGCTGCTCCTGTCACTGGTGGAGGAGACAGTCGCTGGGGTTAGCTGTCTCCTCAGCCCATCGAGTCCAGGCAACCCATCGATCACCCGTTCACACTAGTTCTAAGTTATCCCACTTTCTCAGTCTCTCCACTCGCGATGCACGAGGGGCAAATTACAGAGGCCCGTTAACCTACAAACCCGCACGTCTTTGTGATGCAGGGGGAGGAAACTGGAGCACCTGGAGGAATCCCACGCGGTCACGGGGAGAACATGCAAACTCCACACAGACAGCAACCAAGGTCAGGATGGAACCTGGGTCTCTGGCGCTGTGAGGCAGCGGCTCTACAACTGTGCTACCCATTGGGCTGAAACAATTCAGCAGGACGGGCACCATCTCTGGAAAATATAGATACTGAAGGGTTCTGACGTGAAACGCTGCTTAACCATGTTCTCCCTGAACAATACTCATACATTGGGCATCTATCTAGCTGCTGCAGCCAGGGGGGGGGGCAGCAGAGAGCGACTGGGATGGGGCTGTGGGCCTTGCCTTGAGCCGCATGTCACGGGCGTGCCTCTCCAGCTCTCTCCGCAGCTCATCGCGGCTCAGTCTGTCCAGGTCCAGCACCGAGTGCTTCCACTCGATCTGCTCCACGCTGTGCGGATCGTGCGACACATACTGCCCGATCTTCACCTTCTTCAGCGAGTGCCAGCACCTGCGGTATGAGCCCTCAAACTCCAGCACCAGGTCCAGCAGGGTCCTGCAGACAGGGGGCTTGAACATGAGGTCCTCCCGCCGGCTCATGCCCAAGCTGCCAAAGCGGCCCGCGTAGTGGATGCCCAGCACAATGTGGCGGAAGCTGCTCCCTGAGAATTGGGTCTTAAAACTGATGGGAAACCTCTCCACGCCGGACATTCCGTTGGTCAGGTATCTGATCACATGCATGAAGGAAACACACCACTCCTCACAGTGGACACGTGCTTACAATGGCCAGAGGATTGAGAATTACACAAGGGCTCTGGCATGTGTGTTGTAGAGCAGAGGCATCCAAGAGTACAAATACACAATTCCTTGTCAGTAGAAGCGGCTTTGGTACATTGGCCTTCATCTCCCAGGGTATTGTACAGAAGGGCCCCGGGAGAGAATTGTAGAGCAGAGGGATCTAGGAGTATAGGTACATAGTTCCCTGAAAGTCAGTTAGACAGGGTGGTGAAGGCAGCTTTTAGTACATTGCCCTTCCGCAGTCAGGAAAGAGTATAGAAGTTGGGAAGCTACAGCTGTACATGTCGGTGAGGCTGCAATTTGAATATTGTAAACACAAATGCTGGAGTAACCCAGCGTGACAGGCGGCATCTCTGGAGAGAAGGAATGGGTAATGTTTCGGGTCGAGACCCTTCTTCAGACTGATGTCAGGGGAGGGGGCGGGACAGAGATAGAGTGTAGCCTGAGACAGTAAGACTGGCGGGAGTACTGGGAAGGGGGAGGGGATGGAGAGAGAGGGAAAGCAAGGGCTATCTGAAGTTATAGAAGTCAATGTTCATACCGCTGGGGTGTAAGTTGTCCAAGTGAAATATGAGGGAAGGATTTACTATGAAACCGAGGGACAACTTTTTCAACTCAGAGGGTGGTGGGGGTATGGAACGAGCTGCTAGAGGAAATAATTCATGCAGGTACGAAAACAACATTAAAAAAAAACTGCTGCAGCAACCAGCAGGTCAGGCTGCATCCATTCCCTCCAGAAATGCTGCCTGACCCGCTGAGTTACTCTTTGTGATTGACTCTACTATATTGTAGCAGGATTGATTGAGGCAGTGCAGCGTAGGTTCACGAGATTGATCCCTGGGATGGCGGGGCTGTCATATGAGGAAAGATTGAAAAGACTAGGCTTGTATTCACTGGAGTTTAGAAGGATGAGGGGGGATTTTATAGAAACATATAAAATTATAAAAGGACTGGACAAGCCAGATGCAGGATAAATGTTCCCAATGTTGGGCGAATCCAGAACCAGGGGCCACAGTCTTAGAATAAAGGGGAGGCCATTTAAGACTGAGGTTGTGAATTTGTGGAATTCCCTGCCACAGAGGGCAGTGAAGGCCAAATCACTGGATGGATTTAAGAGAGAGTTAGATAGAGCTCTAGGGGCTAGTGGAGTCAAGGGATATGGGGAGAAGGCAGGCACGGGTTATTGATAGGGGATGATCAGCCATGATCACAATGAATGGCGGTGCTGGCTCGAAGGGCCGAATGGCCTCCTCCTGCACCTATTTTCTATGTTTCTATGAGTAGAGGAGACATGGCAAGCTGGTTGTGAAAGATTACTGGGGTAGAGGAGAATGTTGGACTGGGCTGAGGGCAGTGCGGAGTGGGCTGGCAGGCAGAGTGATCTATTCCTGGCTGATGTGTTCATGAGCATGAGATCATTCCTCCGGGGAGACGGCATGGACAGCCAGTTCCCGTACACACCGGCTCCATGACAGGGAAAGGATACATCCCCAGGATCACAGCCTCCAAGCACTTTATTGGCAGAGATTCTCGAATCATTTCTCGTGCAAGATCCATTAGGCTGTAAAACAGGAAACATCAGAATTTAATATTTTCATCAGTTTCAGGAGCCATTCGGTTCATCATATCTACTCCGTATCATATCAAATCAATTCAATCAAGGCTGATCTATCTCTCCCTCTCAACCCCTTTCTCCTGCCTTCTCCCCATAAACCCTGACACCCACACTAATCAACAATCTGTCAATCTGTGCCTTAACAATATCCATTGACCAGACGTCCACAGCCGAGTGTGGCAATGAATTGCACAGATTCAACACCCTCTGACAAAAGTAATTACTTTTCAACTCCGTTCTAAAGGTACAACCTTTTATTCTGTGGCTGCGACCTCTGGTCCTAAAGTCTCCCACTCATGAGAGTTGTTATTTAGATCTTCAATAATATAACCCTGTTTGACCTCTCTGTCCCGACTTGCTGGTCCACATGGCTCCGAGTTTCTGCCTCGAGAACTCAGGATAGCAATGGTTTAGAGGGATATGGGTTAAGCCCGGGTAAATGGGACTAGCCCAGAATGCCAACTTGGTCAGCATAGACAAAATGGGCTGAAGGGCCTATTTCCTTGCTGCATAACATTTATATTTGAAGAGAAAGATATTGCAGTTTGACCACAGTAGTCCAGCTTTCAGAAATATATTTATGGGCTAAACGCAAATAGTTTTTTAATGTATTAAAACATAACAAAAGTTGAGTAAGTTTCATTTACGGTTGAAGTCAGGAAGACACGGGTGGTAATTAGTGCAGCTGGTAGAGTCGCTGCCTCATAGCGCCAGAGATCGGGCCCGATCCTGACCTCGAGTGCGGTCTGTGTGGAGTTTGCACGTTCTCCCTGCGACCGCGCGGGCTTCCTCCGTGTGCTCTGGTTTCTTCCCACACGGGTCTGTAGGTTAATCGGCCCTCTCTAAATTGTCCTAATTTGCACAGAGTGAATGAAAATGTGGGACAACATAAAACTAGTGGGAACAAGTGGTCGGCATGCATTTGGTGGGCTGAAGGGCCTGTTTCCATGCCCTGTCTCTGGACTAAACTAAGTGTGTCGAGTCGAGTCAAGCACATCAAGATACAACACATGTTTATTAAATCTACTTACAGCATCGGTCTGCAGGACATTACAGTACCTAACAGCTACTCTGAATTAAGTAAGCAAGCTCTTGGTAATATGAATCGCATATTAGGCAGAGCAACTACTAACAAGCACTACAATTGGTTAGTTGGAAATAACCAATCTACATCTTTCCTTGTAGAAACAGAAAGCATCGATATGTGGGAATATGGTGGCTGAGCAATATAGGAAGCGGAATGTTAATATGGGGAAGTTTATATAGTTACACAACATCACCGTATCTAATGGGTGGCCTGCTGACCCGTCCGGCACGTGTGCGGTATGAATCCGCTTCACATCATTTCACTGGAGAAGATACCGGGGAGGGAACCGGGGATGTGACCGGGGATCGGTTGGGGTGGGGAGGTGGTGAGATAGGCGAGCTAGTCGCCGAACGCCACGGTGGAATCGGTCTCTGATAGTGGAGTCGCAGGACGCGGTTCCATCACTGGAAGGATATGTTGAAGGTTGCGTCTGTAAATGGCTCCGTCTGCTTCAATCAGATAGGAGCGCGGTTCTTTGGCAGGGCTGTAGATGTGACCCAGACAGCCACAGCCCTTGTTAGTCTGGAGGCAAACCACCTATCCACTGGTGAGAGGTTTAATTGGCTTACTGGATTTGTGGAAAAAAACGTTTCTGTGTATCGCGTTTGAATTGTAGTTGTTTCTGGACCACAGGCGGAGAACGAACCTGTGGCTGCAGAAGCTGCTGGGACACAGGCAGGGAGGGCAGCACAGGTTTGACGAGACATCAGTGGTTGGGCTGGGGAACCCAGTATGGGATCCCTGGTAATGTTCCTTAAGTTAAGCTGGTCCAGGTAGACATCAGATTTAGCAAGGTATGAACGGTCCATTAGTTGTTTTGCGCTTCGGACGGCTTGTTCAGAGAGTCCGTTGGACTGTGGAAACTCAGGGCTGCCGGTGATATGTCGAAAGTCCCATCGTTGTGCAAAGTTTTTGAAAAGCTGGCTGGTGAACTGTCTGCCGTTGTCGGATAGAAGGCGTGCAGGGGAACCGTGCATGGAGAAATGGTATTGCAACTTCTGGATCACTGCTTCAGATGTGATGGTTTGGAGTAGATCGATGTCAAACCAACCCTAATAAGAGTCGACAAGAACCAGATAGTGTTTCTGATGCAATTATAATATATCGGTGGCTACCGTGGACCATGGTAGAGGAGGAACCGGGTACGGCAGTAAGGGCTGCTTCTGCTGGTGTGGCGTCAGGCTTTTGTAGATGGCACAGACTTCACGTATGTACTTGGTCACACCAGGCCAGTAAAACGTGCTTTGTGCCCCACTCCGGGGTGACCCCTGTGGGCGGTGTCGAAGTACTTGTCCCGGAGAACAGCTGGGACAACTGCCTTGTGGCCCTTGACTATAATCCCGTCCTGTAACACCAGTTCGTCGCAAACCAGGAAGTATAGGCGGATCGCGAGTGGGGGGCTGTGTTGTTTATCCGGCCAGCCACGCTGGATGACTGCGGGCAGCAATTGTAAAGTCTTGTCAGCAGCCGTGTGCTCTGCCAGGCCACTTAGGCAATCAGTAGGAACATATGATACCTTCATTACTGAGAACTGGTCCTGTTTAGAGAGTTGCTGTTTGTTGGTTTTGCATGGGGTTCTTAGACAATAGACAAAGGAGTAGGCTATTCGGCCCTTCGAGCCAGTACCGCCATTTAATGTGATCATGGCTGATCATCCCCAATCAGTACCCCATTCCTGCCTTCTCCCCATATCGCCTGACTCTATCTTTACGAGCCCTATCCAGCTCTCTCTTGAAACTATCCAAAGAACCAACCTCCACTGCCCTCGGAGTCAGAGAATTCCACAGACTCACAACTGACTGTGGTATATCATTAGTTGTTCATTAATGACTCACAACTCTCTGTGAGAAAAAGTGCTTCCTCGTCTCCGTTCTAAATGGCTTACTCCTTATTCTTAAACTATGGCCCCTGGACTCCCCCAACATCGGGAAAATGTTTCTTGCCTCTAGCGTGTCCAAACCCTTAACAATCTTATATGTTTCAATGAGATACCCTCTCATCCTTCTAAACTCCAGAGTGTACAAGCCCAGCTGCTCCATTCTCTCAGCATACGACAGTTCTGCCATCCCGGGAATTAACCTTGAAAACTTATGCTGCACTCCCTCAATAGCAAGAATGTCCTTCCTCAAATTAGGGGACCAAAACTGCACACAATACTCCAGGTGTGGTCTCATTAGGCCTCTATACAACTTCAGAAGGACCTCTTTGCTCCTATATTCGACTCCTCTTGTTATAAAGGCCAACATGCCATTCGCTTTCTTCACTGCCAGCTGTACCTGCATGCTTACTTTCATAGACTGATGAACAAGGACCCCCATATCCCGTTGTACTTCCCCTTTTCCCAACTTGACGCCATTTAGATAGTAAGCTGCCTTCCTGTTTTTGCTACCAAAGTGGATAACCTCACATTTATCCACATTAAACTGCATCTGCCATGCATCTGCCCACCCACCATCCCCCAACCTGTCCAAGTCCACCCTGCATTCTCATAAATGCTTTCATCCTCCTCACAGTTCACACTTGCCACCCAGGCTTTGTGTCATCTGTCAAATTTGCTAAAATGTTACTTTGAATCCCATCTTCATCCAAATCATTGATGTATATTGTAAAACTAGCTGCATTGTCCCAGTTTCTACCGAGCCTTGCGGTACTCCACTAGTCACTGCCTGCCATTCTGAAAGGGACCCGTTAATCCCATCTCTTTGTTTCCTGTCTGCCAACCAATTTTCTTTCCATGTCAGCACTATACCCCCAAAACCATGTGCCTTAATTTTGCCCACTAATCTCCGATGTGGGACCTTATCAAATGCTTTGTATTATTCTGAAAGTCCAGGTACACTACCATTCACTGGCTCTCCCTTGTGTCATTTTCCTAATTATATATCTTCAAAGTAATTCCATGAAGATCAGTCAAGCATGATGTGTGAGAGGCCCTTCGCCAAAATCCATGCTGACTCGGTGACTGATCCTGGCACGAGTAGGTGCGCTTTCCAGCTTGCACTATCCAAAGCTGTGCGGATACCAGGACCATATTCCCACAGGGGGGCATCTTTTATGATTGACCATCCAGCAACCTTCTTCCCCACCACTGCCCGTTTTGATGTCTTCTGGCTAACTTGTCTATAATTCCCCGTTTTGAGCTGAATGTCTCTCCAGAACTTGTCTCAGTCAGCGCCTTCGCGCCGTAAACGAGAACTGTCAAAAGGCGGGATAAACAGTTAGCTGTCACCCTCCAATCCACAGGAATTCTGATCGGCTGAGGGGCTGAGCCCTATAGATGGGACATTGCCTGACCCATGAGGAGCTGGGGAGTATGGCCACCACACAGCATGGCATCCACAGCTAATTTCTGGAGATGTCTACTTCCGACGCCTTAAGTACCCTGGTCATTTGGACCCCTGGACCATCAAATAGCCCTGCAGCCATACATTACAACACAAATAGGACACAACATAATTACATCATAAAATCCATCTTAGCTGTGATGGAAGGCCAAAAAAATCCTCCACCATAGTCTACCACCCAGACACAATAACTGATGTAGGGGCCACGACTGTTTATCAATGGTAACTAAGTGAAAATGAAGATTTTGTTCTCAGGATGTGCATTGTGTTTATCTGCTGAGCCCTTCCTGTCACCCAGGGCAGGATTGAGTTTGATAGCGAATGCAGGGAATCTCCTGGAAGTTGGGTATTTTACCACACACTATATCAGGAAGATGGTTTGTGTCCTCCTTAGTGAAGACCATGGATCCAAAGTACCTGTTCAACTCATCTTCCCTCTCCCAGATGCCTTGTTCCCAATGGTAACTCCTTTTGCATATGAAGAGTTTGTTCTCAGGAGTGCAATATTCACCTTGTTCGTGTCTCTCCCTTCAATTGAACGGTGCCAGTAAATGACATAATCTCCTCTGCCTGCCTGCGCGTGATCCATATCCCTCTCCACTGCATATCCATGTAAAATACCCTCAAACCACCCGAATCTGTCTCCACATCACCCGTGTGCACCACCACCAGTGTGTTCCAGACAACCACCCTCTGTGTAAAAGGTCTTGCCCCACACATCTCCTTTACACTTTGCCCCTCTCAACTTAAAGCTATGCCGTCTAGTCTTTGACATTTCCACCCTGGGAAAAAAAGGTTCTGACAGTCTCCCCCATTACCCATGCCTCTCATAATCTTACAGACTTCTCTCATTCTCTTCACTGTTGCCGGGAACAACAAACAGGACAAGGAACCGAAAGATAATGGCAACAGGGTTGAACGATGGCAGTTTGGGTCACGGACACGTCTTGAATACTTTATTGTCAGATGGGACAAGTCACAGTCAAATTCTTTGTTTGCGTACCCAAGGTATGTAAACAGTCGCTACATAAAGGGTGCCGATAAAGTCACAAAGTATCCCACGCCAGGTCCACCCCTGTTCTTCCCTCCCCTCAAGGCGAGTCCCCACACCGGCCCCTCCCTTGCTGGGGTGGTGGTGGAGACAGATATGATAGTGATGTTCAAGAGATTTTTGAAAAGGCACATGGATACAGGATGTAGGGATCTGGCTCGCATGCAGATAGAGATTAGTTTATCCGGAAGTGGCGGTGCTGTTGAACGGCTGCGGCTCGCCTGCAGTTCGTCTGTTTTTACTTTTTTTGTTGTTTTTTTGTCGTTTAGTTACATTTTTGGTTATTAGGTTATGTTATGTGTGTGTGGGGGGGCGGGGGGGCTGAAACATCGTTTTCTGTCTCTCCCTTCAGGGGAATGCGACTCTTTCTGTCGTATCCCCCCTTCTCTGCCTTCGTCTGCGCTGAGGCCTAATGGCGGAGCTGGCGGCCTCCAACCTGCGACCGACCTCGAGGCTCCGGAGCCAGCCAGGACTCACCAACGCGAGGCTGGCCGAATTCGAGTTGTGGCGGCGTTCTGGCGCTCCAGTGGCAGCGGCTCGACTCGGGGCTGGGACGGCGCTCCGGTGAGGGCGGCCCGGCGCGGGTCTGAGACGACGCTCCGGTGGCAGCGGCACGACTCGGGGCTGGGACGGCGCTCCAGTGAGGGCGGCCCGGCGAGGGGCTGAGGCGGTGCTCCGGTGGCCGAGGTGGCCCCGGCGTGGGGCTGAGGCGGTGCTCCGGTAGCTGAGGTGGCCCTGGCGAGGGGCTGAGGCGGTGCTCCGGTAGCTGAGGCGGCGTTCTGGCGGCGGCAACCTGAAGCCGGGGCTCGGCCACAGGTCAGTGGACGACATTGTCGGGAGCTCGCAGGTCACAGGCTGGTGCCTGTTTTCCAGAGCTCCTACGGCAACAGCTGCGTCCGCTGGACTGGAGGGCGGCAGCTTCGACCACCCCGGGCCGCGGAGCTTGAACTGGCCCATTCGCGGAGCTCGGTGAGCCGCGGGATTGACTTACCATCGCCCGAGGGAGAAGAAGAGGAGGGAAGAGACAGTAACCCTAAGATTTTTGCCTCCATCACAGTGAGGAGGTGCCTGGTGAACTCATTGTGGTGGATGTTAATTTGTGTTTATTGTGTGTTTTGTTGTTTATTATTATATGTATGGCTGCAGGCAATGACATTTCGTTCAGACCAAAAGATCTGAATGACAAATAAAGGATCTAAGTCTAAGTCTAAGTTTAGCGTTGCATCATTTTCAGTGCCGGTGTTGCCGATGTGCACTTATCATCCCTAATGTCCCGTTACAGACGATGGTAATTATGATGCTCCCTCTTCACCCCCCACCTCCTGTCAAGATTCCCAGCTGTATCTTAACCTCCAGTACTGATGCATGTCCCAATCCCAGATATCGCTCAATCGTTACACCATCTGTTCCACCCCACATCAGCATGGCGCTTGTAAGACATCCATTGACCTTTTTACCGAGTTTTTGAACTGCTCGTTTTCTGCTTTGATCAAATTCACTTTTCAGTGGAGCGGACTCTTCCCTCGGCTGTCTGGGTTAATTATAAAGGTGGTGCAATCCCGGTTCTTTGTTTTAGCACCACGTATTATCCCAGAGATTGCACATTAATGAACACGAACACATCAGTGCTACTCACCCAGTTAAAGGTCGGTTCTTCTTAATCTCAAAGAACTGTGTCCCCGTGTGATTGTACCTGGATTGCAGTTAAGCAAAGTAACGAGACATGCCCGACCGATGCACAATGGTGTGGTACAAGAGCGCTGTGGACAAGAGTACTGACGTATAACTGACCTGTCAACCGTGGGAAACACGTACTGTACTCAATAATCCGTGCCGCCGGTGAAGGGTGCAACGAGACGCGGGGACTCGGGGAGAAGTGTGAAGCCTGCCCCCTCCTGACCCAAAGCCACAATGATGGCAACTTATTGGATCAACCTCTCTCCACGTGGGCCAATGCTGGCAAATGGGTCTGGTCGGCATTCACGAGTTGGGCTGAAGGACCAGTTTCTGTGCTGCAGGACACTTCATAATTCACCAGTGAATAATTGGGAGCAGAGCAGGGGGAGGGAGAGATGGAGACAAAGGCCGTCATTTCCCGTCCGTTTGACTGTTGGTTTAACGAGGCTCATCCAGTCTGCGGCAATCAGAGGAGACTTCAATAATAATTCAAGGGCCCGCTAACCTCCAGCTTAGTAACAATATCTGAACAGAATATCGATTATACCAACACACTCACTGAGTGCTCACGTATTTTGCCAAGAATTAAATAAAGCAGCTTACAAACCAAGCCAAATGATGCAATCACTCAATGGAGGACATTAATGGCCACCGTTAACATCTTGTTTGCTTTCTCGGTTAATAGGAAAGTCAACAGGACAGCATTGTACGTTGCTGGAGCTGTTTAAACAGGGAGGCTATGCTTGTTATACAGGCATTGATGAGATTACATCTGGAGCACTGAACGCACCATTAGTCTCATTATTAAAGAAAGGACATTTATGTGCTGGAAACAAATCACTGACGTTTATTGGGAAAGGGTGAATGCATGGGGTTTACCAGGGATGGGGAACAAATGGAGCGGCTGGGCTTGTAAACTCTGGAATTTACAAGGATGAGAGGGAATCTTATTGAAACATATAAGATTATTACAGGATTGGACATGCTAGAGGCAGGAAACATGTTCCCAATGTTGGGGGAGTCCAGAACCAGGGGCCACAGTTTAAGAATAAGGGGAAAGCCATTTAGAATGTAGATGAAGAAACACTTTTTCATCCAGAGAGTTGCGAATCTGTGGAATTCTCCGCCTCAGAAGGCCGTGGAGGCCAGTTCACTGGATGCTTTCAAGAGAGTTAGATAGAGCTCTTAAAGACAGCAGAGTCAAGGGATATGGGGGGGGGGGGGGGGGGGAGAGGCAGGAACGGGGTGTGCTGATTGTGGATGATCAGCCATGATCACATTGAATGGCGGTCTTGGCTGGAAGGGCCGAATGGCCTATTCCTGCACCTATTGTTGACTGAATCAAAAGCGCGAGGACATAGGTTTAAGGCATGAGGGGAAAGATTTAATAGGAAACTGAGGGGTGACATTTTCACAGAAGGGAGTGGGTATATGGAACGAGCTGCCCGAGGAGGTTGTGGAGGCAGGTACTAGAACATTTAGAAGACATTTGGACTGTGCTGTAGTAACTCAGGACAGGTGACCTTTTGGCTTGGGATCCTTCTTCAGACTGGTTGTGGTGGATTAGAAAGCTGGAAATGAAGTGGGGGTGGGAGAGAGCCAAGCGCGTGATAGGTGGAGGTAGACACAGAGATCTGGAGTAAGTCAGTGGGTCAGACAGCATCTCTGGAGAAAGGGAATAGGTGACATTTTGAGTTGAAACCCCTTCTTCAGATATGGGTGAGGGAGGTTTGATAGTGGATGGATGGACAAAGGCTATGGGTGAAAGGAAGACAAAGAGATCATAGGACAATTACATATAAGAGCAGAATTAGGCCATTCAGTCCATCGAGTCTGCCATTCGATCATGGCTAATCTATCTTTCCCTCCACCCCATTCTCCTGCCTTCTCCCTGTAACCTTACAAATCAAGAATTTATCAATCTCAGTTTTAAAAATACTCATTGACTTGGCCTCCACCGCCTTCTGTGACAATGAATTCCACAGATTGACCACCCTCTGGCTAAAGAGATTCCTGCGCATCTCAATACTAAAGGAACATCCTTTTATCCTGAGGCTGTGCCCTCTGGTCCTAGACTCTCCCACTAGTGGAAACCCTTTCATTATCCAGAGGACTAAAGGAGTTGATAAGGAGAGAGGGTTGAAAGAGCAATGAAATGTAAAGCCAAAGAGATATGTGTGGATGGAAGTGGACAGGATGGGAGAAGGGGCTGGGATAGTGGGAGAAAGGGGATTTGAGAGGAGAGAGAGAGAGAGAGAGAGAGAACGAGATTGCGGTGGGGTGTAGGCTAAAATTGGAGAATCCATTGGGCTACGTGACCCAGCAGAGACCTGCAACAGGTTGGGATTTGTACCTCTCGGGTTTCTGTTGAAAGGTTATCGATCTGAAACATAACTCCCTGCTTCTCTCCGAGTGCTCCAGATCTCTCTGCTCCTGTGGTTGTTCACCCTGCATAAGTAACTTTGAGTGCTCCAGATCTCTCTGCTCCTGTGGTTGTTCACCCCGTGTTAGACTGGGCTCCTGCTCTCCCCGTCACTGGCGGACTTGGCTGCGGGGCTCAGATCACCAAAGGATACTGCAACTCCCTGGTGTATCTCTGAATGGCTTCCAGGCGGTCAGGGACAAGCGTGGACAGCTGAAATGTAGGCACACACGGTGTTGGAATCTGAAAACAGCAAACACGTAGAATTAAGTTCATCCGTACAACAATATCCAAGGCATCTGTAGCAAGGAAGTGGATGGGCTTGGCAGGTTCATGAAGGCAAGAACAAAGCATTGCCAGCACAGAGCTCTGTGTAGAAGCCAATGTAGGCAACGTATCGCACACTGTAGAAGCAGGTTCGTCACACCCTGCTGCCAACACAACTCATCCCCACACAACCACGTGGTTTCCTTCCTACATGGTAAAACTAGGAAGCAATTCTTCCTTTACACATGTGGAGCACGGAACAGTACAGCAACACAAATGTTGGCAGAGCCGCTGCCTCACAGCGCCACAGATCCTGACACAAGATGCATCTGACTTCCTGGCTCTTGCACTCAATGTGCAACCAATGAAGGCAAGCATACCATACGCCTTCTTTACCACCCTACCTACTAACCACTCCAACGTCCCTCTACACCATTGCTGTAAAGCAGGGTTTGCCAACCTTTTTCATCCCGTTTATCCCCCGGCAACTTTAATAGCACATAGCAATGTTCTTTCACTTATTAATGAACAACTAATGATGAACAGATACCAGTATACCAGAACCAAACACAGTCAGTCAACGAGAAAAAATACGTACAAAACCAGAGTCAACTAATTTACCCCTGGGTAGACAAAATTTACCCCCTGGGGGTAGATTAACCCCAGGTTGGGAACCCTTGCTATAAAGGATTTAGATATTAACTGTATACTCCCATTATATTTATCCTCACACTTGCCTGGATTACACTGGGGGGGGAGGGGAAGTCCATTGATTTATGGTTCGCAAACTCCCCCCCCCCCCCCCCCAACCCTAGAAACAAAGAACTGCAGATGCTAGATTGCAAAAAAGAGACAAAGTGCTGGAAAATCTCACCAGATCAGGCTTTTGTGAATTGACTCTAGTGTGTGGGGAGTGGATGTGAAAGTGGGATAACATAGAATTAGTGAATGGGTGATTGATGGTCTCAGTGGGCCGAATAGCCTGTTGTCATGCTATATTTATAAACCTGTAGTGGGAACGGCATGCAATGTTTCAGGTCTGGACCACTCTTCTTCTTGCGTATGGTGTGCAGAGCCTAAAGTTGTAGGACAACTTGTTTTATTTGATCTTATTTGATTGTGCACACCAGCTGGATAGGGCTCTTAAAGATAGCGGAGTCAGGGGATATGGGAGAAGGCAGGAATGGGGTACTGATTGGGGATGATCAGCCATGATCACAACGAATGACAGAGCTGGCTCAAAGGGCCGAATGGCCTACTCCTGCACCTATTGTCTATTGCGAGTTGTGTGATGTTTGCAGAAGTGAACAGTAGGATTGTGCTGGTGGTGATAAAACACAAGTTCACCCTGCTGCCGACACCCCTCTGCCTGCACGCAATGGCAATGCCAGCCTTCACACAAGCTCACCCTGCTGCTAACACCCCTCTGCCCGCACACACTGTGGATGCCAGCCCTCCACTGGACCAGCATCAGTTTGAGATTAGCGAGGAGGAAGAGCATGTGTACGTATCGATCAACCGTGGCCCCTCTTCCCAATGCACCCAGGCCTCTTATAGGCATCTTTCATCTAAGCTTGTCCACCCCACAGCCTGCTCCACACAAGTTTTAGTTTAGTTTACCGAGGTACAGTGAAAAGCTTTTGTTGTGAGCTATCCAAAGCCCAGTCCTCTCCAGAGATGCTGCCTGTCCCGCTGAGTTACTCCCGTATTTTGTGTCTACCAGCGGAGAGTCATTACGTGATTATAATCAAGACATCCACAGTGGACAGATAAAGGGAATAACAGTGAAGAGTGACCATTCTTTGTGCAAGTGTCCAACAATCTGCTCCATACTTCACAATTTTCTGGTTAGGATATCTCTACTTAATCTAGCAATTCAACGTGATAATAAAGGTAAAGAAATTTGGGATAGTGCAGGAAAATCAAGTCATAGTCATGGAGTTATGCAGCACGGTACTGGATCTCTGCTAGTCACCACATCCCCATCTGTATTAAATGCAGGGCTCGATTGGAATCATGTATTGTCTTTCTGCTGATTGGCTAGCACGAAACACAAGCGTTTCACTGGTACACGTGACAATAAACTAAATGATAACTGTGAACCCAAGTGTAAACCAGACTCAGGAACATCCATCTGGAGAGGACTGGGTGACGTTTTGGGTCGAGACCCTTCTTCTCAGACTAGCTAGGGAAAAGAGAATCGAGAAACAAAAGATATAGACAATGATGTAGAGAGATAAAGAACAATGAAATAAAGATATGCTATAAAGTAACAATGATAAAAGAAACAGGCCATTGTTGGGTGAAAACGAGAAGCTGGTGTGACTTGGGTGGGGGAGGGATAGAGAGAGAGGGATTTCCGGGGTTACTTGAAGTGAGAGAAATCAATATTCATACCACTGGGCTGTAAGCTGCCCAAGCGAAATATGAGATGCTGTTCCTCCAATTTTTGTTTAGCCTCACTGACAATGGAGGAGACCGAGGAAAGAAAGGTCAGTGCGGGAATGGGAAGGGGAATTAAAGCGTCTAGCAACCGGGAGATCAGGTTAGTTCAGGTGGACTGAACAGAGTTGTTCAGCGACACGATTGCCCAGTCTACGTTTGGTCTCGCTGATGCACAAGAGTCCACATCTTCAACAACGGATACAGTAGATGAGGTTGGAGGAGGTGCAAGTGGACTAGGACTGTCGGGGTCCCCTCTCACCTCCAGGCTTCAAAACAAGAGGGTGAAGTATTCATTCCAACAATTACCATTTTCCACAAGAATCTCCTGGCCCACTGCCCTGTGATCCAACTGGTCTCACATTATACCAGGAGAGAGATTTGATTAAAATATTATTTCACATTACAACACAGGTAACTCTAAAAATGTTAAGTGATCACTTAGCAGATTGATTGCAAATAACTACATACCAAATACCTTCTATTAAAAAAAAAACCGAATTGAATTGCAGAATTAAAGACACATTCCAGCAGCTGCATTGTTCAATTCCATTGCTATCGACGCTAGGCGCACAGTGGAATAAAACCAGCTGTCTTTTGTTCCACAGCTAGTGTTTCACACTGGCTGCACTGATTATGATTACAAAAATGCATCTTTCTATTTCTGCTAGAGATTTTAGGGAAAATATATTCTGTTAGAATGAATTCCGGTCTCAATGCAGACAAAGGATCAGGCACTGATGTACTCTGCGTTTCTGCACACTGTTTGGCTCTGGTTGGCGAGGGGGGGGGAACTGTCAGAGATTTTTCACTTTGCAAAAGTCAAGGAGCAAAAACAAGGAGGGAGCAAGGCTAATTGGGATTCTCTCACTAGAAGCCAATTTCACATCAATGTGAAGATAACTGGGGCCAGTGTTCAGCCCACCATCCATTTACACAATGGAAATTCCACAAGAAAAACATTCGGAGCAAAACAACCACATTCCAGATAGACATACGACACATGATGCTGCGTCGAGATAATCTTCTAGTGTTTTTAAGGACATGCAACATTGAAACAATTTCAACAAGCAAAGTAAAGCAAACAGAACTGGAAATGTTTAAATAACACTTAAAACCAAATAGTTTCACCCCCACGTGGGGTAAATCTGGCCACAGGGAACACTGAACTTCCCTGTTTGACATTTAAAACAGCCCACAGATTAATCTGCAATGTTTCACCGAGTATGCAAATTGTTCCACCGGAGAAACGAGTCAAGAATGTTTTATTGTCATATGTCCCAGATCGAACAATTAAATTCTTACTTGAATTTACAAACTATAAAAAAGACACACAGTGCTGGAGTAGCTCAGCAGGTCAGGCAGCATCTCTGGAGAACATGAATGGCCGACATTTTGGCTCAAAACCCTTCCTCTGAGAGTTGAGTTACGCCAGCACTTTGAGTCTTTCATTTGTAAACCAGCATCTGCAGTTTTTTGTGTCTACGGATTTACAAGCCTACTGCAAAAAAAAGTCACTGTACCTCTGTACATGTAATGATAAAGAACCATTGGTATAACCTGACGAAGTGTATAGTACCAGTGCACAGTTGCAAAGATTCAATGGTTCAATGAGTCTGAAATAGGGTCACAACCCGAAACATCAAGCCATTCCCTCTCTAGAGATGCTGCCTGTTCCGCTGAGTTACTCCAGCATTTTGTGACTATCTTCAATGGTTTCTTTATTATCACGTGTAGCAAGGTTCAGTTAAAAAAAACAAAATTCTGAAGGGTCAAGACTCAAAACATCTCTCCAGAGTTCATCAGTTCATAAGTGACAGGAATAGAATTAGGCTATTCGGCCCATCAAGTCTACTTCACCATTCAATCTTGGCTGATCTATCCCTCAAAAGCCCATCCCCCTGACTATCCCCATAAGCCCTGACACTCCCCAATGCTGCCTGACCCGTTGAGTTTGTGTCTATGTGTAGGAAGGAACTGCAGATGCAAGTTTAAACCAAAGATTGAGGCAAAAAGCTGGAGCAACTCAGCAGGACAGGCAGCATCTCTGGAGAGAAGGAATGAGTGACGTTTTGGGTCGAGACCCTTCTTCAGTTTGTGTCTATCTTTGGTGTAAACGTGTAAAATGGCGGGACTGACATATGATGAAAAAATGGGTCGACTGGGCTTGTATTCGCTGAAATTTAGAAGGATGAGGGGATCTTATAGAAACATATAACATTCATAAAGTATTGGACAGGCTAGATGCAGGAAAAATGTTGGGGTAGTTGAGAACCGGGGCCACAGTTTAAGAATAAGGGGTAGGCCATTTAAGACCGAGATGAGGAAAAACGTCTTCACCCAGAGTCGTAAATCTGTGGAATTCTCTGCCACAGCAGCAGTGGAGGCCAATTCATTGGATGTTTTCAAGAGAGCGTTAGATCTAACTCTTGGGGCTAAAGGAATCAAGGGATATTGGGAGAAAGCAGGAATAGGGTACTGATTTTGGATGATCAGCCGTGATCACACTGAATGGTAGTGCTGGCTCGAAGGGCCGAATGGTATAAACCAGCATCTGCAGATCCTCCCTCCAGTGAAATGTTTTTGTTTGCATACAGATCAACAAGACTGCCACCCAGCTTAGTACATAACGGCCCGCAGGGGGAGAGGATGGAGTAAGTCACCTTGGGGAGATAAGGCATGCCTCGAATCCTTTGCACCATCTTCTCTCTTTCAGGGTGGATCTTAGCAACGTGCTTCCACATCCTGTCCCAGGTGGCCTCGTCCACCGGCAGCCCGCCACGGTTGACATAGAAAGGCACCCCGTCCTGGAACTCCTCGTCGCCGTCCTCGTCCTGCTCCACCTCCCTGAGCGGCGTGTGCCGCTCCACGCTGACGGGACCCACGCTGGCCGACCTCCGCCTCATGATGACGGCACCATCTCCCCTGCCGCCCGGCATGACTGAGCGCCGCAACTCCACACAGAAAGCCTCACTCATCGGACAATAGCCTCGCAGCGGAGATGATCACCGCCATCGTGCCGGCTCAGTGCACAATCTGAAGCAGTTATTAAAATGTAAAAAAAAAAAAAACATTGACTCCTCACAAAATAGTTAAAAAACAAACGGTGAGGGCGAGCGATTGTTTTATAAGAGGGCAGGGGAGTTGATCAGTTTAGGAGTGGCGAGCGGCGCGGCGAAACTCCCCCCTCACGTCCATGCCGGCCGCTGCCAGCCTTCACTCTGCGGTCCACTCGCCGGCGTGCCACGCCCCCCTTTGGTCAGCGCGGGGAGGAGCACGGCTACGCATGCGCGCTGGCCGGGAGAGACGCTCCCGCGCGTTACGTCACCACAGGCCTCACCAAAGATCCTAGACAGGAATTTTGGGCCTCACCAAAGATTATAGGGCGGAGCAAGATGCGCCACTCAGCGAAAAAAGCGTAGTATGACATGGGTGATTGTTGGCGCCATTTTACCGGGCTGCCTCGACTACAGTCGTGGCGTCTACATCTAAATCTTTATCTCACTGCTCTGCTATCAATCAGGGGCGGAAAATCCGGGGGGTCCAGAGGGGACACGTCCCCCCCCCATGTTTTGAGAGGTGGGGGACATCCCCCCCCAAGTTTTTGTGATCCCGATTTTAAAATCTCCGCTTTTAGCGCTGGATTGAGCCTCCGAAGCCTCGCGCGTGTGTGAATGTGCCCATGCACGCGTGGCCGCCAAAAATTGTGTCCCGTCCCCTCCATGTTTTGATAGCGAGTTCCGCTCTTGCTATCTATTGCTCTAATCGTCAATGTAGACGACCCGACCTGTCATTCTTTAGGTTCCCCAATAAATAAGAAAGGTGAGAAAATATTATTATTTTCTGTCGATATTATTCTGTCCTGAAAATGTTTTCTGTTCTCCCATCAACAGTCATTAGGAAACTAGATTTGTCGGTACATTAGAAAGTTATTAGAATTATTTTTAATAGATCCTTACTTACCACAATAATAAAGTCATCAATTTTAACACTTCTGTACATTTTTGGTTTTCTTCTTGTAAGGCAGGGTTCTCCAAAATATGGCCCGCGGGACACATTAGGCCCCCACCACGAGATTTTTCGAGCTCAGATTCGAGTCCGGGAACGCGGCGGCTGTTACCGGTTATGTCCCTCGAATTGTCCAGACATCACAAGTAAAGATCACAAGCCCACCGTGAATTCTCTCGATCTCTCCCTCTTCTCTCGATCTCCCTCCCTCCCTCCCTCCTTCTCTCCCCCTCTCCCTCCCTCCCTTCCCTCTCTCCCTCCCTTCCCTTTGCATGAGAGTTTGCAGCCCTGCTATGCCTTAGGTCCTAAAGAGGATAGAAAGAAAATACTTAATGGTCTTTGTAAGAAGATTTTAATAAGCTCTTCTACATTTAAGGTAAATTTACATATTAGAGACAAAATGCATCTTCAATATACAGGTCTCTCCACACAACTGAAAACAATTGCACTTAAGGGATACATCATCCATTCTGCAGGCATGTAGTTATAATCATTTTTTTTCTTATTTGTTAATCCTAAATTATATTTTCAGTAATTTCAGATGTCAACAGTGGGTCCAGAATACTCGTCAACAAGATCTCCTACACCGAACTCCGGTGTACTTGTCAGCCAACTGTTGTCTTTGTTCTGAACACTTTGAACTTGATTAGTTTTCCAACAAGAGCAGGCTAAATTGGAATGCAGTTCCAACGCTCTTTGACATTCCTAACCCGCCGAAACGTCTCTTCCCAACGCAGGTTACTCAAGAGGAAGAATGAGAACCTCCCATCCTCACCAACGCCTTTAAAACAGCAAAGAGGCAATCATTTTTTTCCTTTTTAAATTAAAATATATTTTCTCACTTTGGCTGAATATATTGTATCCAAACTGGTATAATTGCTAATGGTCAATATGTAACGGCATGTATGGTACTTTTATTTTCATTTGTGAAATGTTCACAAAACTATAATCACACATAAGACTACACAGTGTGGGCTGGTGGAATGCGTACTACTATTTAATTCAAGTAAGAACATCCATTTAAAACTTCCTCAAGCATAAGTCATACAACATTTAAACTGATTTAATTTTTTTTTAATCTTCAAAAAAAATCAAGATCATGATTTTCTTCTGGTAGATTGAAATTGGTGCACCACATCTATTTTTAATTATTATTACAGGTGCTCAACCTTTTATCCGACGATCCAAATAACGAAAACCTCCGAATAGCGACATTTTTTCAGTCCTTGAAGAAAGGTCCTTGAAAACGTTCACCGAGGGCGGCCCGCAGAGGTGACAGCGGAACCTCCGGTCGGTCCTCGAAGAAAGGGGAACTAAATCCCCATTCATAAAAGAGAAGGTGAGGGTATATTGCGCGGGAGGGTTAATAATTGACAATCTGCTGCTGCCTGCCCGCTGAGTTTAAAAGTTCCCACGGTAGACTCACAATACACAGTGTATCGTGAGTCTTGCATGAGAACTTTTTAACTCAGCGGGCAGGCAGCAGCAAATTGTCGCTCCCTTAAGTTTCACCCCACCTACACCCCTCTGCTTCCAGGCCATGTGTGTGACCCCTTCCCTCCCCTCTCCAGCTCCCCGCCCATTGCACCGGCGCGGGGGTTTTGCACTGTCTTCACGTCGGAGCCAGTGCCAATCACCGGAGACGTCAGGACCAACGGGACACCGGCCCCCAGGCCCACTGCAAGCACGGAGATCCCAGAGACCCACAGCCAGCAGCAGCCCAGCCCCGTTCCAATTCCAGAGGAACACGCTCCCCGTAGGGACAGGAGGTGATTGTGTGCAAGGTGCGTCTTGGTCTTGAGGTTGCGGATGAGGGGGCGCAGCTCGGGCTGTGACGTCTCCGGCCACCCCCCTGTACAGGAGCTGAGACTGGGAACTGTGGGGTTGTTTGCAGTTGCAGAGGGAGGGGGCAAGGGCGGTACAGTTCCCAGTCTCAGCTCCAGTCCAGAGGGGTGACCGGAGACGTCAGGACCAACGGGACACCGACTGCAAGCACGGAGATCCCAGAGACTCACAGCCAGCAGCAACTCTAGCCCAGCCCCGCTCCAGCTTCAGAGGAACCCGGGTTGCGGATGAAGGGGCGCAGCTCGGGCTGTGGGCGAACTGCCACTTGTCGCTGTAGCGGCGCATCGGGGAACGGGTTCTTGTTGGTCCTGACGTCTCCGGCCACCCCCCTGGACAGGAGCTGAGAGACGTCAGGACCACCAGAAGCCGCTCCCCGATGCGCCGCTACAGCGACAAGTGGCAGTTCGCCCACAGCCCGAGCTGCGCCCCCTCATCGGGACACCGACCCCCAGGCCCACTGCAAGCACGGAGATCCCAGAGACTCACAGCCAGCAACAACTCTAGCCCAGCCCCGCTCCAACTCCATAGGAACCCGGGGTGTGGATGAGGGGGCGCAGCTCGGGCTGTGGGCGAACTGCCACTTGTCGCCGTAGCGGCCCATCGGGGAGCGGATTCCTCTGGAGTTGGAGGGACAGGGAGACACAACGGCTTTTGAGAATGGTGGGCAATCACTTCCAAAGTTCTGCCCACACAGTCAGTACACCTCTCCTACACTTGTCTCCCGCACTAAGATTATCTCGCAGAGAATGATCCCAGCCTAACCCTCCCTATTCTCTCCTATTCTGCAAGAAAAAACTACATTGAAGACTCAAACTCGCGATCGAGTAACAGCCGGGATCGAGGCGCAAACTCGCGACCTTGCGGATATGAGCCGAGCACTCTACCACTGAGCCAGCTGTTAAAATCTACGCTAAAAATCTTCCATTCCGAAAGCCGAAAAATTCTGAATTACGAAAAGTGTCTGGTCCCAAGGCTTTCGGATAAAAGGTTGTGCACCTGTAGTAGTATATGCTGATTTATTTACATGTATATGCTTAATCTTTTTAATTAGTATGCTTCCCATTTCTTTTCCCTTCTCATTTTATTTTGTCTTGGCAGTGTCACACAACATACAGGCCGAACGTTCTGACTGGTCAGGTGCAGACCAAATTCATTAGAAAGAACCCAGCAGTGTCTCTACAACTCCTGAAACACCTGATCTTCAATTCACACCAAATGTAAATGACAGCTGAGCTCTGAAGAAGGAAAGACAGCGTACTTTCCGCCTCAAAAAAAAGAGTACAACAGGTTAAATTATCAATGGGAAAGAATACTACAGAAAGTAAGACAATTAGTGACTTGATCAGAGGGGCTGGTGAAAAAGAACTAGCACTGTCTTTCTTTGCGTCGAAGTTGCGTAATGCGTCCGTTCGTAGAAGTGCAAGAGGAAGACGCTGGAGTTATTCAAACAAGGCTCTGTAATCTTTGGGCCTCACCTCGGCGCCCGTCGTGCGGCGCCAAGACTGGGCTGGTGACCCTCGTCGGCCCATCCCGGCCGCCCCGCACACTGTGGCATCAAATGTACAATTGCTTCATTCTCATCCATTCTACTTTTGACAAACGAGTTTGATAACTAAACACACACACTTCATAACCCTCTCCTCCCCCCGAGCCTCGAACTGCGCAGGCGTTACCGCCTCCAATGCACGATGGGAAATGTAGTCCTAATCTGCTGACGTTTTTTCCAAAATGCATGCTTTGTATTTTGCAAATAAATACGTATCGTTTTATTTACTGCTGCCTCTGTCGATTTTGTGACCCAAGCAGCTTTGGACGGCCGCAGTAAAAATATTGAAGGGAGTTTAACGCATATGGCGCTTGTGCGCCATATAGTGCGCAGGCGCGGAGTTAAGAGCGCAGGCGCAGTGTGGCCCTGGAGCTGGCGGCGCAGGCGCGGTGGGGCGGGCGATCGGCGGGTTGCTCCAGTTACCAAGGGCGACGGGCGAAGCGGTGGATCTGGCAATGGCGCCGCGGCAGGTAAGAGAGAGAGAGTAGCCGCGGCCCCACATGCCCGCTGAAGCTCCGAGTCGGGCAGCTGTTAGTCTCTACCCTGAAGAGGCAGCGAGCGGTCCCGTCCTGCCTTAAGCCAGCCCTGGCGGCCCAGGGGACAGGGCCGGAGGGGAGAGAGAGTGGGTGGGTGGGGGTTGTCGGCTGCTGCTAGGGGACTATTCCGCATTGCAGAAACTCCCTCCACGGCAGGTCTAGTGACAGCAAGTGGGTCACACTCGGCAAAGCTCGCTTTGGAGACACAAGGAACTGCAGATGCTGGAATCCTGCAGCCCCTTATTGTTTCCACTTGTCACTACCTTCATCCCATCTGTCTCCATCTGCAAATGAATCCCTTCTCACCTGGACCCACTGCTTGCAAGCTCTTGCCCCGCCCTCCTCTCTTTACGTGTAGCAAGGAACAGCAGATGCTGGTTTAAACCGAACATAGACACAACATGCTGGAATAACTCTGCGGGACAGGCAGCATCTCTGGAGAGAAGGAGTGGGTGACGTTTCGGGTCGAGACCCTTCTTCCCTCCTTTTTATACTGGCTCCTCTCTGCTCATTTAGTCCAAGTGGTCTTGAACCAAAACATTGGATGTCAATTCCCCCCTCAGATAATAATAATAATAATAATATATTGTATTGTCATTGCACATAAGCGCAACGAGACTTGGTATGCAGCTTCCATCCGATGTCATAACTTAAATAACTAATAAAATTTAGATTTAGATACCCCGAGAACATGGTTTGTAAGAAGAACATTACAACAGTAAAATAGTTCAAACAGACTAAAGTACAGATGTGTCTGTGCAACGTGACCACCCGAGGGAGACGGTCCAGGGGGGGTGGGGGGGGGGGCACTCAGCAGGGACGGTTCAGAGCCGCTATAGCTCTGGGAATGAAGTTGTTCCTGAGTCTGGAGCTTCGGGCGTCAAAGGCCTTGTAACGTCTGCTGGAGTTTGAACAGTCCATTACAAGGGTGTGAGGAGTCTTTATGGATGCTGATGGCCTTCCTGAGGCACCGTGCGTGGTAGATGCCCTCCAAGGCTGGTAGCTGTGTCCCAATAATCTTCTGCGCTCTGTGGACGACGCGCTGAAGAGCTCTCCTTGTGCAGTTGTCCCCACGTGCCTTAAAACCACCTCCAGCGTGCCAGTGCCAAAACACTCCATTGCGGCAAGCCTCAACGACTTCCGCCCAGTTGCACTTACCCCCATCATCAGCAAGTGCTTCGAGAGGCTGGTCCTGGCACACCTCAAAAGCTGCCTACCCCCCACACTGGATCCCTATCAGTTTGCCTACCGCAAGAACAGGAGTACGGAGGATGCCATCTAAACGGTACTTCACTCCGCCCTCCGACCTCGACAACAGAGACACTTGTGTAAGAATGCTGTTCATCGATTACAGCTCAGCATTCAACACCATTATACCATCTAAACTGATCACCAAACTCGGTAACCTGGGCATCAATCCCCCCCCTCTGCAACTGGATACTGGACTATCTAACCAACAGACCACAGTCTGTTAGGTTAGACAAGCACACCTCTTCAACCCTCACCCTGAACACCGGCGTTCCACAGGGCTGTGTGCTGAGCCCCCTCCTCTACTCCCTCTTCACCTATGACTGCACACCTGTACATGATACTAACACCATCATCAAGTTTGTAGATGATACAACGGTGATTGGCCTCATCAGCAACAACGATGAGTTGGCCTACAGGGAGGAGGTCCAGCACTTAGCAGTATGGTGCGCTGACAACAACCTGGCCCTTAACTCCAAGAAGACCAAGGAACTCATTGTAGACTTCAGGAAGTCCAGGTGCGGCACGCACACCCCCATCCACATTAACGGGACGGAGGTGGAACGTGTTTCTAGCTTCAGGTTCCTGGGTGTTAACATCTCCGATGACCTCTCTTGGACCCACAATACCTCAACTCTGATAAAGGAGGCTCACCAGTGTCTCTTCTTCCTGAGGAGACTGAAGAAGGTCCATCTGTCTCCTCAGATCCTGGTGAACTTCTACCGCTGCACCATCGAGAGCATCCTTACCAACTGTATCACAGTTTGGTATGGCAACTGCTCTGTCTCCGACCGGAAGGCCTTGCAGAGGGTGGTGAAAATTGCCCAACGCATCACCGGTTCCTCGCTCCCCTCCATTGAGTCTGTCCAAAGCAAGCGTTGTCTGCGGAGGGCGCTCAGCATCGCCAAGGACTGCTCTCACCCCAACTATGGACTGTTTACCTTCCTACCATCCGGGAGGCGCTACAGGTCTCTCCGTTGCCGGACCAGCAGGTCCAGGAACAGCTTCTTCCCGGCGGCTGTCACTCTACTCAACAACGTACCTCGGTGACTGCCAATCACCCCCCCCCCCCCCGGACACTCCTCCCACAGGAAAAACACTATGTCTGTATATATGCTAATGTAAATATTTATTCAAATCATATGCAATGTCGCTCTTCCAGGGAGATGCTAAATGCATTTTGTTGTCTCTGTACTGTACACTGACAATGACAATTAAAGTTGAATCTGAATCCCCTCCGCCTCCGTGAAGCTGAGATACCACACAGAGATGCCATACGTTAGTATGCTCTCTGTGGTGCAGCGGTAGAAGGTTGTCAGCAGCTGTTGGGGCAGACCAGTCTTTTTTAATGTTCTCAGGAAGAACAGTCATTGCTGTGTCTTTTTAACCAGCACAGCGGTGTTGGTGGACCATGAAATGTGAGTGCCCAGAAACTTAAAGCTGAACACTCTCTCCACACTGTTCCCGTAGATGGAGATTGGGGCGTATTCTCCATTATGTGACCTCCTGAAGTCAATAATCAGCTCCTTGGTCTTGGAGGTGTTTAGTGACAAGTTGTTATGTGCGCACTAGGATTGAACCCAGGTCTCTGGTGCTGTAGGACAGCAATTCTAGCAGAGTACCATGATGCTGCCTCTCTTAAATGCCAATATCTTACCTGCCTCAAATACAACCCTCGACAACATGTTCTAGACACCCGCCACTTTTGTGTAAACTTAAAGCTATGCCCTCTCGTATATGGTCTCACTGTTTACCCTCTCTATGTCTCTCATCATTTTATGAGAGAATAGAGAGAATTCTGTCGGGAACCCACAACCTTCAGCATTCCAGAGAAAACAATCTAGGTCTGTCCAACCTCTCCGTGTAGTTAATACCCTGTCATGCTCCATCTACCACAGTCAAATTACTCCTCATTCCCAGACTCTTTCTTCTGTTTCATCTCTATCACTTTCAATCTTAATAAATAGAAACATAGAAGTATTTTTATCATGTTCATTATTTTGTATCTTAGTCACCTCTGACCTCATCATCTTTTGCAGTGTAAGCATGTTTGCACTTCTACGTTAAAACGGCTCTGATAATATAATCACTTATTATGTGTTGCATCGGAATTAACTGTGTCATGTCATTAAACTCTCACCAGTATGTAGGCTTTCAAATGCAATAGTAATTTTGGGCATGGGAAGCCTGTGCTTGAAGGTAGATAATGTTTCCTGCAGGAACAAGTTTCAATAAAGATCTCATAGAGGTGTATAAAATTCATGATTCATAGATCGGGTAGATGCAGAGTATCTTGCCCAGAGTAGGTAATTTGAGGACCAGAGGACATAGGTTCAAGGTGAAGGGGAAATGATTTCTTAGGAATTAGACTGGGAAACCTTTTCACACAGACGGTGGTGGGTGTATGGAACAAACTGCCAGAGGAGGTAGTTGAGGCTGGGACTATCCCAAAGTTTAAGAAACAGTTAGACAGGTACATGGATAGGACAGGTTTGGAGGGATATGGACCAAGCGCATGCAGGTGGGACTAGTGTAGCTGGGACATTGTTGGCCGTTGTGGGCAAGTTGGGCCTGTTTCCACATTGTATCACTCTACGACTCTAAAGATGCAGCTGTCTCAGGGACACGGCATGAATATGTGTTGGTGTGGCATGGAACAAGATGCTAAACGTAGCCTCAGCGATCTCAACCCCAGGCTGCCTCATGATGGCAGCTTCCAGCTGATGAACGATCCTCAGTGCTCGACCGACGATCAACCTCTTACTGCAATATCTAGAGACATTCTATTTCCCACTATTTCATCAGGCGTGCAGTTTAAAGAGTCTTAAGTGTTCCTGTATTGTTTACGGTTATAGATAGTTGGAAAACACAGCATTGATCTATCCATTGCAACACAGTCTAAAACAAAAAGATTAAAAATAAGACACACGGTGCTGGAGTAACTCAGCAGGTCAGGCAGCATCTGTGGAGAACATGGATAGGTGACGTCTCACAGAGTGCTGGAGTAACTTAGCGGGTCAGGCGGCATCTGTGGAGAACATGGATAGGTGACATTTTTGGTAGGGACCCATCTTTTGACTGACTGGTCTGCCTATCTAAAAGCATCTTAATTGTCATTGTTGATTGCCATTGTGTTAGTTCCTGATCTGAATTCCTTTTGTGTTTCCAGTGAAGATGGTCAAATGGCGTGCCTGGTGGACAGTGGTGTGACGAGGTGCAGGATGGGTGTGTTCAGCAACCGAAGAAGGTGACATCTCCACACACCTTGCGTGTACATCTGCTGTTGCCGATTGTTGAGCAGAGGAGAAGGCAATGCCAGCCGTAAGCCACGTGCCAGAGGATTCCTCCGCATCCTCCGATGGCGAGGAGCAGGAGTAAGTGACGTTAACGTTGCACCTCTTTAAATCCTCTCACAACTTTGTGATTCTTTACCTGCTAAATATATTCTGCTCCAACATCTGTGAATCAAGCCTTTTGCTGCCCCTGTTTTTTGCTGGTGCCATCAGTCTCAACTGTTTAATGTTGAGATACAGTGTGGAAATGAGCCCTTCAGCCCACTGCACACGCCGACCTTTGAGCACCCGTTCACACTAGTTCTGTGTTATCTCACTTTCCCATCCACTCCCTACTCACTAGGGGCAATTTACAGAAGCCAATGAACCTATAACCCCCACACGTATTTGAGACGTGGGAGGAAATCGGAGCATCGGAGCAAACTCACATGGTCATGGGGAGAACATGCAAAATGCACCCAGGCAGCAGCTGAGGTCAGGATGGAACCCGGGTCTCTGGCGCTGTGCTCTACCAGCTGCCCATCTAGGTCACTTCTTGGTTCCTGCAGGTTTGGGATAAAAACATCCTATTATATCAACTTAGCTTTTGATCTCGTACATCCTGGGCAGTCACGGTGGCGCAGCAGTAGAGTTTCTGCCTTACGGCAAAGTGCAGTGCCAGAGACCCGGGTTCAATCCCGACTACGGGTGCTGTCTGTGTGGAGTTTGTTCGTTCTCCCCGTGACCTGCGTGGGTTTTCTCCGAGATCTTCAGTTTCCTCCCACACTCCAAAGACGTACAGGTTTGTAGGTTAATTGGCTTGATAAAAATGTAAAATTGTCCAAGTTGGCGATATGCAGAGTACTGCCCTGCCGACTACAAAATTCAGAAGGTTCAGAAGATCTTGAACACCCAGAACAAATGAGTAACTGTAATTTCACAGTCAATGTATCTTCGATGAGGCTTTGGTACGGACGAAGGGATAGGGACAACCTGTGAAGCATTGGATTGACAGTCCAATCTGCAGCTGCAATACAGCATGCATTTTGTGTCTTGCTCACCAGTGCATCATTTCAAGAGCATGATCCCAATCATGCAGATTTGGAGAGATTGACTTGTGTCAGAAGAGAGTAGTGATGTGCAAGGTTTCTCTGCAATGTCCGTTTGGGTAAAGATGTGAAATAGGTCACAGGAAGAATGTTGACATGGCCTCAATGGTTCTCGAAGTTTACGTAACTACAGAGGAAGTTAATAAGCAGAACCTCAACCTTCAGGCATATGGATCTGAGGCATGTGGGCAAAGTCCATCCAAAATTGGCTGTGTGATGGAGTCAGAGGGTGGTCTGTACCAAGAGGTGTACCGCAGGAATCGGTGCTCGCCCCTTTATTTGTCACGTGTGTCTATATATGTCTTTGGTACAGTCGTTTGATTAGTAGGCTTGCTGGTGACACGGAAGTCTAGAAATTTGGGCGGAGCGGTAGCAGATAGAAATTAACCCAGACAAGTGTGAGATAAAGCACTTCGTCAAATCTAGTAGGACATGTAAGGTAAATGGCCGGGATATTAAGAATGCTGATGTACAAAGGAATCTTGGGATGCAAGTCCATAGCTGACTGAAGTTGATGTTTCAAGTGACAAGCGTAGTGAAAAAGGACATTCGTTCGTGCCTTTGTAAATGGAGACAAGACAACAGACAATAGGTGCAGGAGTAGGCCATTCGGCCCTTCGAGCCAGCACCGCCATTCAATATGATCATGGCTGATCATCCCCAATCAGTACCCCGTTCTTGCCTTTTCCCCATATCCCCTGACTCCGTTATCTTTAAGAGCCCTATCTAGCTCTCTCTTGAAAGTATCCAGACAACCGGCCTTCACCGTCCTCTGAGGCAGAGAATTCCACAGACTCACCACTCTCTGTGTGGAAAAAATGTTTCCTCATCTCTTTTCGAAATGGCTTACCCCTTATTCTTAAACTGTGGCCCCTGGTTCTGGACTCCAAGAGTTGGGACACCATGTTGCAACTGTACTAAACATTGGTTAGATTGCATTTGGAGAATTGTGCACAGGTCTGGTCACATAGAGAGATAGAGACACACAGATAGACGGACGGATGTGAAGCCTGAATTCGTACTTCCATTATCTTGACATTTTGGTTTCTACTAATTACTTTATCACTAATTAATTGATCTGTGTTAATCATGTCTCCTTTTTCAGTACGTTATCAGCATTTTATTTAGCGTAAAGACACCAAACTTTACTTGAACTGTAATTGTCGAGTCCTGGAACATGTAATCATGCCATGGGTGTAATGATCCTGAGGATGCTGCAGAGATGTTTTGTTTTGGAGAGAATGGTTATGTGATATTCTGGTGAACTGACCTTGGTTTTGCAGGGAGCACCCGTGCCTACGGTGGGCAGGCAGCAATAGAATGATCCCCACCTTGGTTTTCTACGCAGAGAGCATCGTGACAAAAGACAGCAGCTTACGCTTAATAGGAGGTACGTATCATTGTCGCGAGATCCCTCCTTCTGCCCAGAATTCAAACAGTGCAGAATAGTGAGTAAAGCTGTTTTCACAGGTCTCCAGGAAAGAACTGCAGGTGATGGTTTAAATCGAAGATAGACACAAAATGCTGGAGTAACTCAATGGAACAGGCAGCATCTCTGGAGAGAAGGAATGGGTGATGTTTCAGGTCGAGACGTCATCCATTCCTTCTGAAGAAGGGTCTCGACCCGAAACGTCACCCATTCCTTCTCTCCAGAGATGCTGCCTGTCCCGCTGAGTTACTCTAGCATTTTGTGTCTGTCTTCACAGATCTCTACCTGTCTCTAGAATATAAATGCTTCCCAGTAAGACCCAAAGTAGAGATTTGGCCTTTTGCTAGTTTTCACTGGCAATGTGAGTGTAGACTCCACTTGGTTCATTCAAACCAAATGAACAACATTTCAGGTTATGAATCCTGTTACTTCATGAGGACATAGAACAGTACAGAACAGGAACGGGCCCTTTGGCCCAAAGTATCTGTGCTGGACACAATGCCAAGCTAAACTATTCTACCATGGCTCAATTCCTTGCATGTCCATGTGCCTATCTAACATCCCCTTCAATGTCATGATGGTATCTGCCTCCACCACCATCTTCCACAGTGTGCTCCAAGCACTCACCACCCTCTGTGTAAAAAAAAAAACACATTTCCTTTAAACTTTTCCTCTCTAATCTTAAAGCTGTCCCTCAAGTCTGTGACATGTTTCTATTGATTATCAACTTAAATGGCACAGACATGTTGTAAATCATTCCAATTTGACATTTCAGTACAAGAAGTGGAATCTGGAGACCAGAACTGTACATGATACTCCCAAGAAAAAACATGTCAGTGACATTAGTTGACATTTTGGGTCAAGACCCTTCTTCAGATTGATCTGTCTGAAGAAGGGTCCCGCCCCAGAACGTCACATATCCATGTTCTCCAGAGATGCTGCCTGACCAGCTGAGTTACTCCAGCACTTTGTGTCATTTTATTTTAGAAAACAGCGTCTGGAGATCTTTGTTTCTACACGATACTCCCAAGTGTGGCCTCACAATGTCCCGTACAACTGTAACATGGCCTCCTATGTCTCAGTGCCAGGGCTGGCGAGGGCAATGGTGCATATTGCCCTCTTCACCACCCTGTCCACCCTCTTCAGGGAACTATCTATGTGTAGCACCAGCTCTCCCAGTTCTATAACACTCCCCAGGGCCCAGCCTTTCACTCTAGACCCTGCCCTGGTTTATCACTTTGCACGAGTGTAAATCCCATCTGCTGTTCCTCTGTCCACTCTCCCAGTTGATCAAGGTCCTGTTATAACCTTGAGCAACCTCCTTCAGTGTCCATTGTAGATGATACTGATTGATAGTTGTATAGATATAATTCAACAGGGTACTAACATGTGTTTTTCCAATGCAGAGCGCTATCACTTGGCGTACAAGATCGTGCGCACTGAGAGCAGACTGGTGCGCACCATCTTGACAGTGCATGGTTTCCATGAGGTAAGGTCTGATTGGGAACGGCAATGTGTGTTGACAGTTTATCTCGGCTCTCCTTGGGGTAATTTATCAGTTGCCCCAGATAGAATTAGCCATGATTGAATGGCAGACTAGACTCGATGGGCCGAATGGCCTACTGCTGCTCCTCTGACATTTCCAACAA